>NC_086121.1:24783756-25148756 GCF_963921235.1 Mobula hypostoma | reverse complement strand
GACTGGGATTGTTTTCCCTGGACCAGAGAAGGCTGTAGAGGTGGTGCAGAGGAAGGGATAAACCTGGCTGCCCTATGCAGAAAGAAAAACACAGGTAGAGCAGATTGTAACTCTTCCCCTTAGTAGACGAATCTATAACCAGAGGAACACACATCAAAGTTGCTGGTGAACACAGCAGGCCAGGCAGCATCTCTAGGAAGAGGTACAGTCGATGTTTCAGGCCGAGACCCTGATGTGTGTTGCTTGAATTTCCAGCATCTGCAGAATTCCTCGTGTTTGCGTATAACCAGAGGATATAGGTTTAAGGGGTAGGAGATTTAGACAGGATGTGAAGATTTATTATTTGTCCTATCACATTATTACGTATTCAGATGAGCACCTGAAACACCTTGGCAGACTGTTAGTTAAGTGTTCCTTAAAAAAATGGGTTCCATATTTATATCATTCTCTGGGTGAAAAAGTATTTCCTCATCTTCCATCTAATCCTTCTATGAATAGCTATGGTCTACAGTTCTTGACCAGTCTGCTAAAGGAAATGGGTTCTGCCTATTTACTCTATGTAGGCCTGTTATAATTTTGATCACCTGAATTGCCACCCCTCTGCTCCAAAGAAAAACAGCCAGCTCACCCAATTTTTTTAAATAGTTGCAACATTCCAATAACATATCCTTTCCAATATCACTGCATTCAATATTCTCTGTAATATGATAACCAGAACCATACGCAAGTCAAGCCAGACTTTAAATGTTTGTGCTGAATTTGCATCCTTGCTGAATACAGCAGAGTTGAGGCCAATTGTACTGCTCCTGTAATTGTTCAATTTGAGAGTGCTTAGCTATAGATCCAGGTTTCAATAGCCTAATCCTATGCTGGTTACTGCAATGAGAAGGAAAAGACTTCCATTTATATATCACAAGCAAGAGAAAATCTGTGGTTGCAACACACACAAAACGCTGGAGGAACTCAGCAGGTCTAGGAAAAAGACTACAGTCGATGTTTCAGGCCGAGACCCTGCAACAGGGCTGGAAAAAAACAACGATGAGGAGTCAGAGTAAGAAAATGGGGGGGGGGGCTCTAATTCATCTTTTTTTCCCCCAATCCTGATGAAGCGTCTCGGCCCAAAGCGTCGACTATACGTCTTTTCCATTTATATATCACCAGAAAGTACATCAGCTGAGTAGCTTTCCTCATATGCATGCAACTTTAGGTATCTGCAGCACAGAGGCCATTCAGTCCATCTTTCTTAGCCCAACCCTTTGAAAGAGTTAGACAATTGGTCTTATTGTACCATTCTTTCTCCATAATACAGTCTGTTTAATATATTTACAGGCAGTACATTCCAGATCATAACAAGTCAGTGTAATACTTGGCAAACGATAAAACAAGAAATGAGTATTTAGGGGTGAAAAACAAGATTAGTGTGCATGTGAGTGATTGTTAGCTATGGCCTTTGCATGAATTCTCTAGTGAATGTTATCTGTGAGACGCATGGTGACCTCACCAGAGATAATCTCACAGTTTCCAGTTTTACATCAATAATCCTTACACAGCAAATACACCCTTACCTAGATATTATAGCCACAGTCTCAGCTATAGCTCAAGGCCAGCAAGTTGAAACAAATGATTGGTTGGTCATTAGCCATTGTGCTACAAGGAGTGGAAAAGACAAATGTCTCTGATTGCTGTCAGTCGAACTCATATAGAAAACAGGCACGACTGGGACTGAGCAATGAATGAGCTGGAGTCAACAGTGGTGGATGACTTTGCATGTCGGGAGGGGTTTACTTGGGTGAAAATTCGAGAGCTGTCACTGTGAAGCCCAGCAACAGACTACATGTCAAGAGGAGGAAATAATTGTAGTGGGATCTGAAAGGCTGTTAGTCAGGGCTCCTCGCTTTTTAATGAAGGGAGCAGCCAAAGGAAGCATTTGGCATGCAGTTGTTGTATGCCAAAAGAATGCCAAGGGCATCACTGTGAGAAAGGCACCTCATCAGCTCAAACTCGAGTTAACTACGGGTAGATTGTGCAGTGGGAAGTAAAGCGAACATCAGCCTACTGGAGGAGGTATAAACTGAGAAATCTTCAGATTCAGCTTTTTTGAGATGACCAGTGCAGTTTCTCATCGTGCAACATGAGCTACAGTATCTGGTGTTCATGACAGGATGAAGGTAGACAGCAATGAAGTGTGATAATCTCCAGCCACCATCATAACCTAAAGACTCTGACTCGCCTCTTGTGCGTTCCTGCTGATTACCGCAGAATGAGGACAGCTCACCTTATGAAAGTCATAATAGGAGACTAAATCCAGCAAGAACCTTGGAAAAAGTGTCTACAAATAACACTCAAATTTCGGATGAGCAGTAGGGAGGGACAGGTAATGCCGAGTCCATGAAAGAGAGCTCGACACTTTTAAGTTATTTGAAGCCAATCTCTGGGCCAATTCAACACTCACAACACGCTGGAGGAACTCAGCAGGTCTGGCAGCATCCGTGGAAAAGATCGGTCGACGTTTTGGGCCAGAACCCTTCGTCAGGACTGTAGGGGGAAGGGGCAGAGGTCCTATAAAGAAGGTGGGGGGAGGATGGGAAGGAGAAGGCTGGTAGGTTCCAGGTGAAAAACCAGTAAGGGGAAAGATAAAGGGGTGGGGGAGGGGAAGCAGGGAGGTGATAGGCAGGAAAGGTGAAGAAAGAATAGGGGAAACCACAATGGGTAGTAGAAGGAGGCGGAACCAAGAGGGAGGGATAGGCAGCTGGGGAAGGGGGCAGAGTGACATAGGGATAGGGGAAGGGAGGGGGAAGGAATTACCGGAAGTTGGAGAATTCTATGTTCATACCAAGGGGCTGGAGACTACCTAGATGGTATATGAGGAGTTGCTCCTCCAACCTGAGTTTAGCTGGGCCAATTCAAAGTTTTTGGATCTTTTTTTTCAAACCCAGGAAAACAGGGAATACTGAGATTGGTCAGGGAATGCAGTGGGCAGTTAGCCTGGCAGCAGAGATAATGCAAACACAGTGTACTTTCTACCGGGCACTGTGCTCTTATGTTTGGTATTTCAGACGTGAAGCCCGTGAAATAAACGTAAAAGAGTCGGTTGTAATTAGTGTGCAGCATGAACTGATGGACCCCCCTCTAAGTATCTAGCTTGTCGCCACAGTAAACAGAATATTTTAGGAACAGGCCTTTCGGCCAATTACCACTAAATCAGGGTCAGTGCAGTGGCGATTTACACCTGCAGTTAAGTTGCAACCCTGATGAAAAGTACACATGCCACGGTTCCAAAAACTTGCTATGTTAAAAGCATACTACAGGGAAACGGCGAACACTCCAGTCATTAAACCGGATTTTCCCCGAGCCGCACATGCGCTTTGTTTTCAGAATTGCATTTGTGCAATAATTATTAGAATCTAATTTGTCGTTTTCCAAGACAAAACTGTAGTCATGTTTTAACCATCTGTATAGCGCCGTACACACGTTAAAAAGCGTAAAAGGGGGAGGAGCTGGATTGCTTAATAAAAAGATTTGTTTCCGAGATGCCAGTCACAAAGAAAACAGGAATGACAGGGATAGGTTTCGCCAGAATTGCGTTTGAGTGACCAATGTTTTTCCAAGGAACTATTTGTTTTTCAGAACGGTCCGTTTGACTGTATGGGCTCTTGTATTTACTGTATCTAGGTCTCACGTTAATCGGTAGCAATCTCTTTCGTCAATTTAACCCCTTTTCTTCTTGGAGCTGTAAAATTTCCTACCTCCCACCCAGAAGATAACGATCCCTGTTGTACCGGAGGTCATTCACCGCTTCGAGCCGCCGTCTTTAATCCCAGGCACTTCCTTCTCCGTCTGAGACCAGTGGTGGGGAGGAGGGGGGCGCAGTTTTAGTGCCCAAGTGGAGAGCCCGCTCGGGCTCCAACTTCAGCAAAACAGTGGCCTTGCTCAGGTTGCAGGCCGCGCACCCGAGAAAAATTCGGGCCAACCCTGCACCGTGCCATATCTTGAGCTGTGCATTGTGATCCGGGATAAAAATCTGCACGGTCTTTACAAGATCTGATCCAGACTAAACCTTCTGGGTTATCGGTACAGATACCGCTGGAGCTCAACCTGCACGGATCCAGGGCTATAAAATTGACCCCTGCTCAACTTGCATAACAGGGCTGACCTCATGTTGCCCACACAGTACTTCGGCACTGGCGCCATTCTGCATTCTGGATACTGATAATACAACGTCTCTGCTATTGCTGTGGGCTCGCCGCCTCCCTCGTTGGGTACTTAAATTGGTAAAACGAGGAATAGATATCAGCAGGAAGTTATCGTAGAATTTTAAAACCATGTTTAATCCATAGTTAGTCTAATATGTTGAATGGTCTAAAAAGAACGTTATATTGCGTAACAGCGTTTCTTTTTCCTGAAACGTATGCAGAGGTGAAAGTGAGCTGCTACGGTATGCCCACGCAGTCAGGACAGATTAATATATTATTAAGCGGCACGACAGTACCGGTAAGAACTTAAGTTACTTCTCAATCTATCGGTGTTAAACACAACACGTGAAACGAGCTCACTGGCTTACAGAGCTTAATAAATCTGTTCAAACTCTGCCTTTAAATGTTCGGAGGAAATGTGCCTACTCTCTGCGGCGACTTGTTCTGCCAGCCCAGGCTTTGCCTTGCTAAATTTCCGTTTAAGTAAACTTTCAATTTTGCCCCTTCCTCTTCTGTTCTTCGCGGTAGACGAAACTGAATTGCGGATGTTACAATCGGAAGCAAAATCTGGTCAACTCCACACCACAGAAATCACAAAAGAGCTCATGCTCAGCCTGGTTACCGGTAACAAGTATTGTGCCAGTGTATCTAGCAGCCTGTATTTCCCCTCCTCCCCCCATATCAGCAAGGCAATAGGTGCATTCCTCATCTCTGCTGGAGCCTACAATAATATTTTCATCACCAGCCTAGAACCGCACTCTGATGTACTCCTGCCAACGTTGCATCTCTCAAATCTATTAAATTTACCTTAATAGCATTCTGTAATCTACAGGGCTTCTTAAAACCAAAATGTATTAACACCGCCTTTCTTGCTCATTTTAATTGCAAGGGTCTTGGCTCTTGGTTTTAGTTAAGAATGTAAGCAAACTCCAGATTCATTGAAATCCCACTGGAATCCATTTATTATCCTGGAGTGCACGGATTATTACATATATTCATTGAAAATATAAACTTACATTTAAATAGCAACTTTGATGTTCTAAAAACAATTCACAGACTAGTTATTTGTTCAAGTTTAAACCCTTGCATAGCAGCCAAATTGCACAGATGGTACAGAATTTGCACAAACATAACATTACTTTTTAAAAAGATGTCGATTAATGGATAATGGTAGGACACTTACTACAATGAATAGTGCAACATTCCTAAATATAACAAAGATACAAATCTGGATTACATAGAGTGGATCTTAAACCAAAATCTTTGACCCCGATGCATGACAAGTAATCCACTGTCGGGGCGATCAGCTCACATTGACTGACATTGGTAAAGTGGTGTCCTGGGCATGACTAGCGTCAGTTGTGCTACAGAGAGGTTTTGAAGGTATAAATCAGCTTGTTATTAGCTGGCTCACCAAAGCCTCAGGCTGTAAATACATCATCCAGTTCAAAGCCATTGCCACAAGAAAGGGGCATATTCTATTCTGGATCTCAGCAGAGTGCACACAAAGGGGTGCTGCAATAGGGTTGAGAGAAAGGTCAGATTATTCCAGTACTTCCACAACATCAGTCAGGATGAGATTTGGAGATTATGATGCTCCTTTATGTTTATTAATTTAATATTTCTGTTGTTGAATGGATATACAACACTTGAAGTTGCAACCCTGGAAGAAGATAGTGCAGAAATTCAAAAGATTCCACCCATTGTTTTCAGCTAGGTTTGGCACAACAGAACTTTCATTCACAACCAGATCATGGGAATGGGATTTTGAAACTTATTCCTAACTACCACATGGTAAATCAATAGAGAAAAATTATTTGATAGGTATGGAAAAAAAATAAAGCCCACAACTACCCAGCCCTAGGGAATGATGTAAATGTTAGCAAAAGTCAGCCTTGATCATAATCTTTCAACTGAATTAACTAATCTGAAATAGTTTTGAAATCATTTGGGAAGTCTGGCAGTGTGATGGTTAAGTATTTAAAGTTTGAGTAGTATTTTGTTCTTTGTGTTAAATGCCATTCACAAAACATTTGCTTAATCGTACAATAGCAGCCAACAAGTTAATCATAAATCAGAAAAAGTCAGTACTTACAACATCAGCAGTCAGGCACAGTGGACAATCCCTCACTGGTCTGCTGTGGTCAATACTGATTTATAAAATTCTCCCTCAGCGTCCCTGGGGTGGGGCTTGCTGTAGAATTCTTCTGCTTTATTTAATCTGGTTACCTGAGCCAGTGTGGGGGACAAACTTGGCCAGAGATATATCTTTTGTTCTGTGGTTGTGGTGCCAGGTAACTAATAGTAAACTCCACCCCCAGACGCTAACAAACCGTAATTCAGTTCTTGCATAAACAACACTGAAATTTTGGAACAATTGTTGTAATATTTATTTGGCTTTAATGCACAGTAAACAAATCCTTCGGTCAGGAGGCTTGTCACCAGGGTGATATCCAAGTTTTACCTTATACTTCAGGCTATTGTACTTCCTTTTATTAATTAAGGGGTCACCTATCCCTTTTGGAGAATTGGTTTTCTACATGTCAGCCTGGCTTAGTTACACACATACCTTAGGGCATGCATTTAAGATGAGCAAGGGTAATTACAAGGGAGATGCAAGGGGCAATTTTTTTTTTAAAACAGAGAGAGAGACAGAGGTGAGTATGTGGAATGAGCTGCCTGGGGTGATGACAGAGGCAGATGCATTACAGGCTTTTAAGGCACATTTAGATGGTTCCCATGAATTGAGGAAGATGGACATTGTGTAGGCATAAGAGTTTAGTTTAGTTGTCCATTTGATTACTAATTTATTTGATTCAGCACCACACTGTGGGCCGGAGGGCCTGTTCTTGTGCCATGTTCCAGTTTAATGAGAAATTTCACGAATGCCTCTCCTAATGTTCATTTTAAGCACAAGCTCTAAGCAGAGTTGGTAAGACACACCAAAAAGCAAGTTGCTAGTGTAATTACTACAAGTGGATTAAGTAAGCAATGTTGATAACAAAGTAAACTTTTTAAGTTTATACCCCCAATTCTAGATGACAACAATGCATTGCCATAAGATTGCATTTTCGCTACTGTTGGATACCAAGTCCCCTGCCAACAATGAGGGGCAGGAAGATTTTCCTAAATGTCCCAATGTTTCTTGCTCAACTGATATAAAAAAGTAATTTTTTATTTAACTGATTGCACTTTATGGAATCCGCACATACTGAAACTTCTATTTACCAACAGGACAGAAGGCAGTAACTTCAATGACTGTTAGATTAAATCGCAGAGAATCAGCAGATATTATCAAAATAGCCAAACAATTTCAATAGATATATTTTTATTTGGAACATTCTTCCGAAGCTAAATCAATTTCACAATTTTAACCTAGTTTGATTAATAGCTCCTAATTCTCCCCTCCCCCTCCCGATGCAGTATATTCCCCCCCCCACCCCGCCAAACTGTATAAATATTGAAATAGACAAACTCTTATTTACAGACAAATTGTTCACAAGTCAGCCCAGAGATTAAGGTCACTGGCCAAAGCAAACATTTTGGAAAGAAAATGTACTTTAAGGTTCAGCTCTCTATCCATCATGACCCGTATCTATCTGTTCCCAATCATTAAATTATCCCTTGAAGGAAAGGAGGACAAATGCCCACCTCCTGGTGCAGCATGCAATTTTACGGGATTCCAGTGAACCATAGTGCGTAGTTATTTTTGTTGAAATTATTTGTATAAATAGTAGTCTACCCACATATTCCCAACATAAACTATTATAATGGTAGATCAAATATGGAATGAAAAGCTACTGTATACAGTGTGTGAAAGTTTGATGGGCTTAAAGAACACTTACAAGTTAAGACCATTATTACACACACTTAAACAAAAAATTCAAAAACATGATTAATCCATTTTAATACGCATTTGTGTCCCAGTGACCTTTATGAAACAGAACCCAATCACCATGAAGCAAAGTCATAGATGGTGATGGATGTCCGGGCTCTCGGAGACACCACAGTTACAGGGGTGGGGTAGACGTCCTGGTACAAATGCACCGTAAATGGAAATGTAATGATCCAAGACTGTAGCATGAGAGTCCAGAATCCAGCTGGCTCTGACACCATGGACTCCCAGCAGCTTCCGCTTCCAAAAATCTTACCAGAAAGCATGTCAATCATGGTCTCTCAAGTTCTTAGTTTCAAAGAAGAAAACAAAGATGTCCCATATCAAAACTGTACCCAATTTGCACTTTGGGTCACTTGGCTTGTAGCAGTGCTAAAGAAAAAGCAAATTAAATAATGGTAAGCAATACTGTGTAAAATTCATCTTTGAAATTTAAATTCCTGTGATGACAAAAAATTTTGTGAAAGGTTCAAACCTCTACTTCAGTGAAAGAGCAGTGAGCCAATCCACTAAAGAGAAGTTCTGAAATGTATATTTAACTTACTCTGATGTTTGTGGCAATACTTCCTTGAGTCAAATTAAAATTGTATAGTTTGTACTTAAAAATCCTGATGACAGTTTTTACAATGGATGCATTACTAACCTGGGGGCTGTCGCAAAATCTCCCCAGAGATCAGTGGAAGCAGCATGGGAAGCCTGAGCAGGAGGTAGAGTTGGAGCAAAAAAGTCTCCCAGTAATTCTGCAAAAGATGTAGAATTATCATTATAACTAGTCATGACTATTAAAAACAGTATCAAAATTATAGTACATTCAAGGTTTATGAATCAAACCGTGAAACATGGTGAATTTATAAACATTAGCCAAAAAATGACCACTCAAAATTAACCTCACTTTTTAACCACTGCTATCTAAACTATATCAGACTGATTGTCAGAATATGCCAAGTACGCAAGTGACCAACTGATCGTGTGGTGAATTGATTGGGGCTCTCATGGCCATCTCTTTTTGCACGGGCTTTCGAGTGCGCACGTTTCCATCTCGGCGGGCCTGGGTCCTCACTTATGCACTGCAAGTTACCCAACGTTTACCATGATTAATATGATTCAATAAAACTGTTTCATCCTACTTATGTTGTTCTTATTCTGCACAGACCTAACGCTATCCATTATCAATCATAAATTTGTGATGTGCAACTGCTGATATGTAACTGTACTTAAAATGGTTAATTTCTTTGAGGACACTGTTATAGCAATTCCTCTGAGAAGTGATCCAAATAGCAAATCAAGCAATTGTACTCTGACCAACAAACAGAAGTCAGCAATACTTGCTTATAGTTTCTCACTCCAATTGAAAAAGTTCAGTAAGAAATAACTTTGCTTCACTCAATTAACACAGCTACAGGCAATGGGTAAATAAGTATCATTCAAGATGTTGATTAACAAGATTAAAGAGAAACCCCCTCTTTTACAGCACAGTAACCTGGAGTAGCTGGCTTCACAGGCTGTGGCATCACTGGATCCTGTACACTATGAGATCCTGGTGGTGGGAGCAGTGTTGGTGTTTTAGCACCTGGAGGAGGTGGAAGTAGACCTATTCCACTACTCGGTAAACGAGGCTTCGTCGATGAGTTTTCCTTCTTCCGTACATTCTGAAAATAAAATTGATTGCAATTAGCTTTAGTTAAACTAAAGTCTTATTTCCAATAAAATACCAACTTTTTGCTTCCTGTCACATAGAAATGAATGGCTTATAATGGAACATTGTGCCGTTGTTACCAACAGTCCTCCCATGAGAGCTACTGACTGGTCATAGACAATCGTACTGTCCTCAAGCATGTATTTTTCAACAGGTCTCTGAATAATAATAAATGTTTTCTGATTTTCCTTCTGCTCGGCCCGAAGTACAATGCAGTACTTACTCTGATAACCTACTGACTGCACTAACTCAGTATAGATCAAAGTCAAATATTTATCGAAACATTTTACCGAAGAAAATTAATGCCCATTCCTCAAGTGAAAACATACCCTACTTAATACATTTATACTGGCTACCAGCAACTATAACGGATTTAGAAAAGAGAATATCGCAATATGGTCAGAAATAATTTATATAGAGATTGGAATTTTTACTTGTATAATAAAACTATCTTCATTCTGGATGAAAATTTTAAACTGAAGTCCAATCTACCATTGTCCAAATCTCACTAATCCACACATACACACAGCAGTCTGCTCAAGGGCCAACTCTAACTGGTCCACTGTCCTCCTCAGGCCCAACTCCGATTGGTCCATTTTTCTAGTTCTTGAACTGTCCAAAGCCCAACTTTAAAAAATTACTGAGAATTACTAAAATGTGGCAGCTGTTAGCCTATGTCATATATTGGCTTTTGTATGCAGATGTTTCTTTTCATATCCGATTTAAATTTATACCTTGACTTCAAGGTATACCATCTGTCTTGTTTTAAATATTCTTAATTATTGAAATTTGATTTCTGTGCCTCACCCCAATATTTAGCTTGATGGTCTGTCCATCCTTAAATCCCAAGTCCAATTTGGGTCCAGAGTCTGGGTTCTGAGCTTGTTTGGCAAGTTCATTCTGCTGCTTAACCCATCTGCAAAACAGAAGGAAAATACAGTCTGTTGCTCAGGAACATTTTCAAATTAAAATGAAAGTTAAACCTTGAAACAAAAAAGCAATAGGACAGACAACACTGTCACTCTTTTCCCAAATGTTGATTTAAAGTTATACTCATTTACTTAATGTCATCTTTATTTCCTAGTTGTGATTTAAGTCATATTCATCTATTTCAACCCATCTAATTATCAAGTACTTCACCGGATCTGACTAGGAATCATAAATAAGAAATATTGAAACATGAGCTTTCTTCATTCATTAAGACAATTTCTTCTATAGAGTACATATGGAAATTTTCTAATTTCAATGTTTTAATTTCAATCAAACAAACCCTATTGCAACAGTAATGGCACAAAACTTACTTGAAGTGATCCTGGAGACTGACATTAAAATCAAAAGCATCACCACGATCTACGAATCCAATGCCAATGAATGCACGTCGCCCTGCATAATGAAACAAGTTTGTCAAATGACAGTGGATTTTATAAATCTTTTTTAAACAATACAAAATGGATTTTCTCTGCACCGGGGGCAACTTAAACTAAATAACTTTCAGAATAGAAGTACAAATGGGTGGGGTCCTTTTGCCCAGGAGAACATAGACCCATCGGTTAATGGTAGGGGTCCATAGCATAAAAGAGGTTGGGAGGCCTTGCTTTAGCCCCTCAAACCTAACTCAACATTCAACTGCACTTCTTTTACCTACTTTTGGTCCATGACAATTCATTTCCCGTAACCTCTGCCAGTTCCAGACTTCCACCGACATTTATTAATGCTTTTTGATTTCACTCAACAACCTAGCTCAAATTTTAAAATTATACTTCCTATTCTGTGACTACACAGCCGAGGAAACTTCCTTTTAACAATGCTACAAAATTCCTGAGCTACCATAGCTGACACTCTGGTACCTGTTATACATCCTGTTATTCAGCACTCAACACTATTAAACATTAGTAACATGTTTGTTACAAACATGTTAAACACGTAAATAAATTATTCCTCAATCTTATTATAATCAAAGTTGCCAGTGGCACAACACAAATTAAAGGGTGCATCCAAAAGACATGACTGTACAAAGTACAAGAGCTTAATATGAATCATATTTTATGATTTCTGTTGATGGACATTTGGCAACTGCAAGCATCATAAATTTAAATGGTCTTAGTTATAATTTGCTTCTGTATACAAGTTGCTGACGACACCACTGTCGCAGGCAGAATCAAAGGTGGTGATGAATCAGCATATAGGAAGGAGATTGAAAATCTGGCTGAGTGGTGCCATAACAACAACCTCTCACTCAATGTCAGCAAGACCAGGGAGCTGACTTTAAATTCCTCAGTGTTATTATTTCAGAGGACCTGTCCTGGGCCCAACACGCAAGTGCAATTATGAAGAAAGCACGGCAGTGCCTCCACTTCCTTAGGAGTGCAAAGGTTCACCATAACATCTAAAACTTCTATAGATGTGTAGTGGAGAGTATATTGACTGGCTGCGTAACAACCTGGTATGGAAACACCAATGCCCTTTAACAGAAAATCCTAGAAAAAGTAGTGGATACAGTTCAGTCCATCACGTGAAGCCCTCCCCAACCATTCAGCACATCTACATGAAATAGTGTTGCAGGAAAGCCGTATCCACCATCAGGGAACCCCCACCACCCAGGACATTGCTCCTTCTCAGGAAGGAGGTACAGGAGCCTCAAGACTCACACCACCAGTTTCAGGAACGGTTATTACCCCTCAGCTTTTTTTGTGACCCAAGAAAGGACAGCTTCACTTACCTCATCATTGAAATGTTCCTACAACCAGTGGACTCACTGTCATGGGCTCTTCATCCCATGTTCTTCATATTTATTGCTTATACTATTTTTGTTCCTTTCTTTTTTTATTTGAACTGTTTGTTGCTTTTTGCAGTTTGTCGCTTTTTACAATTTGTCTGCCCTGTTGATGTAGTCTTTCATTGATTCTGTTATGGTTATTATTCTACTATGGATTTATTAAGTATACCCATAAGAAAATGAAAATGAATCTCAGGGTTGTATATGGTGGTATATACGTACACTGATAATAAATTTACTTTGAACTTTGAACTTGTGAATAAATCCACCATCCTGTGTTGCGTGATAAGCCAAACAAACTACAGGTTAGCCCACTCTTGTAGATAAAGTTTATTAACCGAAATCTGATAAGGTCGGATGATGAAATGATTATGATAAATACTTGAATCAGAATTAGGTTCATTATCTTGACATTTGTTGAGAGATTTGCTGTTCTGTGGTAGCATGCGCACGCACACACACAGAGTTCAAAAAAGAGAGCAAAACAAATAGTGAGGAAGTGTACATGGATTCATTGTCTATTCAGCAATTTGATGGCAGATGGGAAGAAGCTGTTCCTAAAACGTCTCAGGCTCCTGAACCTCCTCCCTGGTGGTCCTGAATGGTGGGGTCTTTAATGATGGATGCTGCCTATTTGAGGCATCACCTTTTGAAGGTGCCCTCAATGCTGGGGAGGCCAGTGCCCATGATGGAGCTGGCTGAGTTTACAACCTTCTGCAGCCTTTTTTCCAATCCTCTGCACTGGCCCTTCCATACCACATAGGGACAGGAGAATGGATGTTAATGAAGACAACTGTTTATTAGAGGTCAATCTCTTAAGACTTAAGGAGTTTATTAGAACTGTTGTTAGCTCCTTCAGAACGATCTTGCCTCAAGCACAAAGTGGAAGCATTTATTGTGGATCGCAAAGTTTAGTTCTATTCAAAACTCACTGAACAATTAATTAGCACCTGAGGCAAGATCTTGACAGAAACATTGTTTTATAGCAGTTAAATCATGTTTGACAAATATAAACAAATTCTTTGAAGATGTGACAGGAAGAGTTAGTTGAAGAGAACCTGTAGGCATAGTATACTTAGATTTCAACAACGTGCCATACAAGAGAGTGGTGCACCAAATAAGAGCTCAAGGCACTGGATAAAGTTTGTTAACGTGGATTGAAAGCAGACTGTCGCACAGTTGGAATAAATGAGTCCTTTTATGTCAGAGTGCTCTAGGTATTGGCTTTTTGGCCCCTGGTTGTTTACCATTTGCATTAATGACCTGAAGGCAACAAAACTTGGGGTTTCCAGGTATGCTGATGATATGAAAATAGGTTGAAGGGGGCATATCATGGTGAGGACATTGCAATTCTGCAATGAGAGATAGACAGATTAGGTGAAAATTAGGCAAATGGAGCTTATTATGGAAAAGTGTTAGGGCATGCACTTCTGCAAGCTACAGAGAGATTGAGAGTGATGTTCACAGGGATCTAGGTGTTCTGGTACATGAACCACAAAAATTAGCAGGCACATCCAAAAAGCAGAGAAAGTTTTTTATGGTTATATGGGGTATTGGCAAGCCCGCATCTAGACTACTATGGTGGCTTTACTTCAAAACAGGATACTGCAAAACTAGAGTCAGCCCAAACAGAAATTCACCAGACTAATTCCTCAGATGACAGGGTTACCTTATCAAGAATCTACTATATATTTCATGGAGTTTAAAAGAATGTAGGATGACCTTGTTCAAGCACTTAAGATCCTAAGGGAGCTTCACAGTGTAGATGCTAATACGTTTCTACTGGTGTGAGACAGACCTACAAAAAATTCACTTAAAACTGAGTTACTGCACATAAAAATTTATCAGACAATAATGAATATCTGGAATTCTTTACCTAAGGGCAGTGGACAAATCACTAGATATATTTAGCAGAGACAAATAAAGATCTGAAAGACTAAAGAATTGAGAATTATGGGGAGATAGCAGAAATGAGTTCAGGAAGCATAGATCTGCCATGAATGGAATGGAAGAGCTTAGTGACTCATTCCTGTTCCTATATTACTATGCTCTCGTGCACCAGCTCAGATAAGTGGTACATTCATCAGGTACAATAAAGCCAATGCCACCATATTGCAATAATGGCTACAATGTTCTAATGGAAGATGTTAGACTTATAGGTATATCATTAGTATTTTCAACCTCTGGCAATTGAACTTGCATAATTTAATGAAACATTCCAGAGCAGTTTGGAAAAAATAAATAAGAATCAACATGCAGAACAACTCTGCAATCAAAAGAAGTCATGCAAGCACTGACTCTTAGCATTTCCCTAGTGTAGTAAAGAACAAGATTCAGATACAAGTTCTCTGGACATAAATACCATTTCCATCCTCGATGCGAATTACGAAGTATCTGCTGGAGTCAATAACACTCTCCACTGCAATGCCAGGAAACTGATCTACTGGAGATTGAGCAAATAGCTCTCCTGAGAATAAGAACAAAACAACAAAGGAAGGTCAGCAGTCATTTCAACTAGTTTTATCAGCAATAACTTTGATCATTCAAACTCATCTTCAACAGTAGCAAAGGCACAGAAACATAATGTAAAGTCATAAACGTTGTAGTAACTTGTAATTGGTGCATTAATCGTGTGGCTGTTTGATATTAAGGTTCAAGCACTCCTGCACTGCACGCTAAAATCAGTCACCATATTGCTGCTTACTCAGATTTGGCAAGGACTGAATTCTGGTCAAGATGGCACTGTGTTGTGATGCCTGACACTGTGACTCAAGACTCAGTTGTTTAGTATTAGGTTCATATGGATGGTTTTGGGGACAGCACGGTGAGCTAGGGGTCAGGTTAGGGTTCAGGGACACAGATGAGGGGGAGCTTGCAGTCAAGGGTAAGCAAATGAAGCGCCCAGGTGGGAGCTCAAATCCAGGTTGAAGTGCTCAGCGATCCCAGAAGTTGTGTCGGCAGGCAATGCGGTTGGAGGTCTGGATGGGGAGTGAGTCCCAGATACGGGCAGGAGTCATGAGAACAGTGACCTTCCCAACCCTCGCAGGACATCTGGGTAAGAGGTCCACACGAGCTTGGAAATCGAGGTTTGAAGGTCAAACCCAGCATAGTCTGAAGAGCAAAGTTGAAGGTCAAAGACCAGATTCCAGAGGTAGAAGCTCGTAAGCTTTTGGCTTGATGACTGAGAGTCTGAAGATCCAGGGACAAGCACTGGGGGCCCGGAGGTGGCCTGTCCTGGGGTTAGAGCCCTGTCTGTGTTGTGAATGGGTGGGGTGGGAGGGATGGGAAAGAGGATTTTTGTTTACTGTTGTTCTTTGTTTTGTTATTGTTGCTACTGCTGCTTGTGTTGTTCTACGGACCATTGTGGGCATCCTACGTTGGTGCCAGAATCTGCAGCGACACTTGCAGGCTGCCCCTAACATACCTTTGGGTGTGCTTGTTGTGAACATAAATGGCACATTTCATCGGATGTGTCGATGCACATTTGATAACTAAATCAGAATCTGATCCACCCCTATTAATTAGTGTACAGGTTTATGAGAAGTGATATGATAGAGGTGTACAAGACGGTAAAAGGCATAGATTGAGCAGATATCCAGAGACATTTCTCCATCGTGGAAATGGCAAATACAAGGGAACATAATTTTAAGGAAATTCAAGTATAGGGAGGATACCAGAAGTAACTTTTACTTTTTTACTGAGTGTGGTTGGTGCATGGAACACCCCACCAAGGGTGGTGGTAGAGGCAGATACATTAGGGACACTTAAAAATAGTCTTATATAGGCACATAGATGATAGAAGAATGGAGGATTACGTAAGAGGTAAGGGTTAGATAGATCTTAGAATAGGTTATAGGGCTGACACAACATTGTGGACCAAAGGGACTGTACTGTGCTGTACTGTACTGTTTTTAACTTGCCTTTCTGGGTGTAATGTGGATAGGAGATTCCATCAACCTAAGCAAAGGACAGGTTGAGTTTTTGAAACAGCAGAGAGAGAGAGTATTTTACCGATAGCAAATTCCTTTCCCAATGTGGTTGAAGGTCCATCCCATTCCTGAATCCTGAGCACAAAATACGCAAGTTTTCCTCCAAAATAGTATTAAGGGAGTGATTCATTTTGGAAATCTCTTTAATCTGAATAAAAAGTTGATGTTTCATGGTGTCTTTTTAAAGAACATGGTAAATTGGGCAAAGAACATAGCCACTGATATTTCATGTTTGATCATTTAATCTCCCCACAGTTCCTTTCTCAGAGATAATGATGACACTTACTACTAATAGGATATTGCCGAGCCTAAACCAGCTGCTGCATTTCCTACAGTGACCATATAAAGCAGAACTATATTGACTAAAATATAGCCAGAGCCACAAAAGCATGGAAACAGGCCCTATAGCCCAACGTGTCAATTCCCATCTAAGATAATCCTGTTTTCCTGTGCTTGGCCCATAATCCTTCTAAACCCTCCCAAATCCAGATATCTGTCCAAGTTCTTTTTAAAGATTGTTAAAAACGTGCCTGCCTTGGCCACCTCCAAAAGCATTTCATTCCATATACTGACCATCCTCTGGATGAAAATGTTGATCGTAGGTTCCTATTATCTCCCCTCTCACCTTAAAATATGTCCTCTAGCTCTTCACGCCCTAATCCTTTGAAAAAGACTGTGTATTCACTTTAATGTGAGCCACTCAATTTTATATGCCTCTATAAAATCACCCCTCATGGACAATGAATATAGTCCCAACCTGTTCAACCTTTCTTCATAACTCAGTCCCTCAAGCCCCAGCAACATCCTCATAGATCTTCTCTGCACTCCTTCCAGCTTAATAGCAGGGTGACCAAAACTGAACACAATATTCCAAATTGTTCAAATGCAACAAACCATTCCATCTTCTATACTCAGTGCCCTGACTGATGAAGGCCAATGTATCAAAAGCCGCCTTCACTGCTCTGTGTACCTGTCATGATATTTTCTTTCTTTTTTTTTGGCATGTGCCTGCGTGTGCGTCTGCGTGCGTGTGTCCGTGATGATGTCTTTATCATGGCTTTTACAAGGTGCGGAGTGAGAATGAGACTGTGTGGCCTACCACTCCTCACACAGACATTTTCATAGTATTTTTCCCTCTTATTTTACGAGGTCGAGTTGCGATCTCCACACTCAACCCGGCACAGATGGAAAGTGTACTCGGGAGCAGACCCGGCTGGTATTGAACCGGGGAACCTCCGCTCCCGGGTCTGGCGCCGATGTCATTGCGCCACCAGTCAGCCCACTGTCATGATATTTTCAAGGAAACATGTACTTGTATTCGTAGGTTCCTCTGTTCTACAACACTCCCCAAGGCCCTTGCGTTCACTGTGTAAGTCCCACTCTCATTTTTCTTCCCAAAAGGCAACTCCTCACTCTTATCTAAATTAAACTCAATTTGTCCTTCCTCAGCTCACTCACCCAGTTGATCCAAGATTCCTTTGTAATTCCTGACAGCCATCTTCACTGTCTATGACACCACCAATTTTAGTGTCAGCTGCAAACTTTCTAACCACATCTTGGGACATTCTCAAAGCATGTACAAGGCCAGTGGGGAGCACCACTAGTCATGGGCCTCTATCTGAAAGGCTACCTTTCACCATCACCCTCTGCTTTCTACCATCAAGCCAACTGTGCATCCAATTAGACAATCTAATTTTCCGCAGCAGTCTACCATGCAGAACTTTATCAAAGGCCTCAGTGAAGTCCATGTGGACCACATCTCATCAACCTTCTTGGTAACTTCTTCAAAAAAAAATTCAATCAAATTTGTTAGACGTGATCTCCCGAACTCCAAGCCATGCTGACCATCCCTAGTCAATCAGTCTTTCCAAACATGTATATTTTATCCCTCAGATTTCCCTCTAGTAACTTATTTACCACAGATGTGGAGCTTAACGGTTTATAGTTCAGAAGTTTTTCTTTAGGATATCCTTAAAATGTGATAAGCGCTACAGAAGTGCAAATTTTCTTTCAAAATAAGGACTCAAAGCCACTACTCTTCCCTTGAATGTAACAATGATCAACATGGAGGCAACCTGACTTTTTGTTTCAAGGAAAATACCTGAATTTTTGTCTTCTAACTTAATGTAAGCAGTATTTCCTTTTGCTGTTATCCGGAGTCGTCCAGTCCAGTCAGGTTGATCCAACTTCCAATCTGCAGCTCTGAACAGGAAAAGGGGACAGAGTTATATAACAGAATCTCTTTCAAACTCTAAACAGTTTTTGCAGCAAACATCATCGACACCATTTTCAGTGGAAACAGCATATGTATGGTCACCACCCCCCCCCCCACTATGAGCACAACTGTCCTCAAGTGTGTGGAGTAAACATATCACAAACTAAGCTTTTAAGATATTCCAGCAGTAAGTCATCACCTGAGGATGTCATTTGTATCTCTGATGAGAATTGAGCCTAGGCTAACTTAAGTATCCTTTACATAGAACTTAAGATGTTGGAATGAAGATACAACCGTGCATGGGATCGCCAGATATGGACAAGTAACTGAATATTTTCTAATGCAGTAACTCAAGCATCCCACCACAACAACATTGATGGCTTTTGGCGAAAGTTATCTATTCCTGTGACCTCCTTTCCTCCCAAAAACTGTTTAAAAGTAACTTCAAATAATTGTCATTTCAGACTCTATTCTGAGCTGTCATAAGAACAGCTTACAGGCAGAGAGATTCAACAATATGCTAAAGCTTCTTGAGGAAATGTGCATCTTCACTGATTGCTGAGAATCTATGGCCCATGATCGCTCACCATGAAAAAGCAGTGTTAGGGGTGGCATCAATAATCAAGTCATGCAGTGCAAGCACATGAAGGTGATGCAAAAGAGGCAAAAAGAAGATCGCCTTACAAATGACCCATTCAATTGGCTACTACTTGCTCAATTTTCTGGGCTCTATTAGCCACCTCAGAACCCACTAGATCTTAAGCGAAAGCAGGAGGAAGCAAAAAAACAGCCTTTCTAATTCTCCAATATCTAACACTTGAAACTTAATCAAACAGATGACAGGTTATTCTAAAAGATGTGGCCTGGGAAACCAACTGTGGTCTATCATTCTATAGTGCCCATTCAGGAACTTTTCTCACCAATAGCCACTACTTAGTGACCAAGTACCATTGAGATCGAGTAGTCAAATTGCCAAACGAGCAGAGATCAGAGACTGCATTAGGGCTTTGAGTAATGACCTCTAAAACTGGTTCAACTTATGAAATACAGATTATTAAGTATGGAAGGTTCCTTTTGAGTTTTGTTGCTTCTATACTACAGTGCATATAATATGGCATTAGTTGTCCATGGATTTGTATGTTCCAATAGCTGAGAACAAAGATGGAAAAATGAGAAGGCTTGGCAGTATGACAGATCAATTAACCTTGATTAGTTTGAACCATTAAACAATTTAATTGTTCAATGACCTCTTTTTATATTCTGCACACAAAACTGGAAGTACAAAACAAATGGAAAGGTAAGATATAATAACTGAGGCACAAATGGGTTATAGTGAAAGGTAACAAGCAGACCCTGCTTTGCTTCCCCTTTCTGTCACTTAAGGTACAGTTTGAGAGTTCAAGTTTGCCGCAGAGATGGAGTCAAGGCTTGTCCATAAACCAATGGGTGACAACTGTGCTGTGGCATGGTTGATATTTTGACACCTCCACCTAGATATGTTGCAAGATTCAAATGAACCTCATCAATACCAACAGGGAAAATAGAAAGCTACAGTAGATACCTGTTACAGTTCTGGGTGTACTATATGTGGGGAACAAACCACTGCTGTTCTTGTGACCTCTCCTTCAGAACCCCTTGGTATGTAGCATCCTTTGAAATGGTGTGCACCAGCATTTTTTTGCTCATCTAGAAGCACACCTTGAGACATGGCAGTAGCATCCATTAAGTTACAAAGCAGCCATACGGACAGGTGGCCTGCACCATATTTTAGTCCTTTCCTGGGCCACTGGGGACCACAATACAGAGTACTGAAAGGAACAGAAATACTTCCATGTATGCTTCAGCATAAAAGTGATATTTGTACCCTAGGCGTCTATTTTGTGAGTGCAGCCACCAAAAAGATTTACTTCTCAACTCATGGCTATGCTTTAGACACTGTTCTTTTCCATAATGTTAATATTGTTGACTTTGCCAGCATTTCCTATCCATCCCTAATTCCCAGAGGTTGCAAGCAACCTTCAACTGGGCCAACCTTTCAGTGGCCAAGATGCACCCACAATCCTGTGGGTGGAATTTGCAAGGTTTAGAGTCAGTGGTGATAAATGAACAGCAGTATATTTCCAAATGGAGCAGTTTCCACCCTCATTCATGACTAGAGGTCATGTTTTTACAGATGGTGTTTGAGTAGCCTAGGAGAGTTTTGTTTTATAAACAGCACACTCAGTAGCTGCAGTGCTCTGTACCACTGATGCAGGAAATGAATGTTTAGCATCGTGAATGGGAGCCGAGTGTATGGCTGGTCCCAAGTGGCGCTGAGTATCTGCACGCATTCCAGCAAGTGCAAAGTCTGAACTTCATATCACAAACCAGACTTGTACTTTGCAAATGATGAAAATGCCCCAAGGCGGCAGAAGGTCCATCACTTACCGCAACCATGCGCCTCACCTGTTCTTGTGGCCACAGTACTGGTGGCTAGCCAAGGCTCTTTTATTTGTAGGATATGGACACTTAAGAATCTGCTGTTTATATGGGTTCACATGAAAGCCTGACCAGCTGAGGACAGGAGATTTCTTCCAAAAGGACATCTGTGAATCACTTCAGCCTTGAAATGACAATCTGGGATTTTTACGGTTTTTGGTAAAGAAATTTAATCGAGTGTTTCTCAATTTTAAAACAATTACACAGATGTAATCTAGCACTTCTGGATTGTTAGTCCCAGCTTTTGGGTTACTGCTCCTGGTAAGTCCCAAGAACACTGATGATGGGTGATGCTAAGGCCAGTGAACATCCAGTTAAGGTGCCGAGAATTTACAAACTTAGGAAAGATAATTGGTGATAATCAAGGTGAAATGACCTCACCTACTTGACCAGATCCCTTGAGACTTCTTTGGTTTGTGGTGTCAAAGTTGTGATCTCTCATGACTTCTCCTACCAGAGCTTTGCCACTTTATGATCTGCACTGCCTGGGTAACAGGACATACCCATCATACCCATGAATTGGAGTGGGGGGGGGGTGGATCTGACACTTCATCTGCAAGGTATAATTACATCAGGCTGTTGACCAGTCTTTGGGATAGCCCTCCCAATGTAGATACAAATCCCTAGAAGTTCATGAGGAGCACTTACTTTTATTGTTAAAAAAAATACACAAACTAAACTAAAACAAAACCTCCCTTTCCCTTCACTTCCCGATAAATAGCTCTACAACTATGGAAATTAATGGGATCTCATTTCCAGCAAAAGGTTCATTAATTTTATGTTCAAAAGCACTCACATAAAGTCCCAAAACACTTAAATTAAATCTTGCCTGTCTATTTAATTCAGAACCACTGAATTAAAAAAGTGAGATCTAACCCATTAATTGCTATTTCCTCTCTGCAAACACAATCAGACCCAACATGTTCTTCTTTTATTCTGTGAATACTGAAGACAATTATGGCATGATTAACTTATTGGTTATGATCTGCTAATTCACCCGACTATTCTCCAGAGATGCTGGTATCACCGTTTCCTTTATTCATGAGACTCTGAAGTGAGTCACTAAACGATTAGTATCAATAGGAGTTATGATCTAACTCTATACAGACCATCTCCAAATTTGGAATCTTTGCCTTTGTCAGTTCTGATCTCAACAGTAGTTAATTAGCGCTGGGACTTCCTAAAGACGACGGTGCCAGCAAACAACGCAACCAAAGGGCGACATCCTCCAGAAGTTTCACAAAACTACTTCTTTCACATCTTTTTCTTTCAAGTGTGGTTCTGCTATGGATGGAGCCTGTGATGTACATTATGGTGGCGTGTTTTCAGGCCAATTGAGCAAACTGGCACTTCCCTGTCTCCAAGGGCGTTCTAGGAATCTTTGAGTGAAGTATACAGCCTTGAGGCTAAGAAGCCTGGAGACGGGGCACAAGCCCATGATCAACTTCATTTCATCGATGAGAGTGGGTGATCAGCACCATCTCCCAGCCTCTCGCTCACTGCTGTTGGAGGAAGGTACCCGTGTTCTAACGGTCTCTCTCTCCCTCGACGCTGTCGGACGATGGTGCTGGAGTTCTGGGTTTTGGGCAAGGTTTAATCAACGTGGTTTGTGGATTGGACTCGGTAGTTCACGCTATGACGTGTTTCTGTTTCTCGTCGCTTTTTTGGCAACTTTGAATCAGGGCAGCCTGCAGAGAAGGAACACTGAACTGAACTGAATATGTCTGGACTCTTTTGATTTTGTGTTTTATATTCTGTGTTTTTTTACTCTTTTTTTGTTGCCATTTGCACAATTTGTTAGTTTTGTGCATGGGGGGGGGTTTGATTCTTTTCTTTGAACAGGTTCCATGGTGTTTTGTGGTTGGCTGTGGGGAAGACAAATCTCAGGGTTATATACTGTATACATTGATAAATGTACTTTGAATCTTTGAACCAGGAGAGAAATTGTCAAGGAACATCAAAAGCAGAATTTAGGAACAGAATGTTCTCTTGTACCCAACTCACTGCCACACATGTTGGAGCAAATAAGATATAAACATCTCTACATGCACACGTCATTTGGTCTGCATTACATACTGACTTTACCTGTTCAAATGCAACAATAATTGATTTTCTCTTTTCATTTAGATTTTTAAAATTCTATTCCAGTGACTGGAAAGAGTTTTGCATGCTCTGCTTTTTGTTAATGTTTCCTTCCTGCATTTGTTCCAACTCTTCCGTCAGACAGATTATTGATTGTGTGAAATCCAGCTGGCAAACACTTCTAGAGTTCATTCTGGTTTTCTCTTTCACAGTAAAACTTCATCAGCAAATAACCTCGACTATATTTGACTCTGGATAGGTATTTGCTGAATCAAATGTATTTCCAGAAAAAGTGTTTAATTATATGACTCTGGGCTTGCATAATAAATTACCGCAAAATATGAACCTGAACTATCAGATTCGGTTTTAGCTTCTTTCATGTAGCAGTGAGAGTGTAATAGCTCTCGCAGGTGGAATGGAAAAAGGGAGAAAATACTGTATTACAGAATCTCCATGAACAACTATTATAATGGACATCTTTTAAGTCGATAAATTATTCAAAGCATTTTAAAGGGATAATCAGACCAAGACAGGCTTCCAACGATTCAAAGATTTAGCACAGACGCAGAGGCAGAAACCGAAAAGAAGGCTTCTATTTTTAATAAGATGGTGTCGTTAGAACAGAGTTGAGCATCAAAAAAGATTTAAATTCTGTGGATAGTTTGTTTAATCAACCAGCAGGGCCAGGAAAAAGGGTGGAATCCAGTGGAAAGATAGAAAATTTCGAGAGAGATTTGAAACCAATGGATGTGGTCTTCCATATATTTAACTGGTGCAGTAAATGAGCAAAGACAAACCAGCATACATGTTAGGTCTGATTCTATTGCTTCAAATAATATTATCATGGACAAAATGGAAATACTAAAGGGACTATGCATAAACCCTAAGGAGAATGAGTTGTTGCATTATGGGAGCAAGGTAAGTCCCTGCAGGTACAGTATGTTGTGGATTTAAACTGAGGCATACAACTGAAAGCAAAGCAATTGAGCTGGGTGACAGAAGAGACATTGAAAAAAGAGGTATTGATATACCTACCCTATCAGATTAGCTGCATGCAGTTAAGGAAAAGATTGCTGGGATCCTCGGAGCACCTGATTTTTGGATAGAAGGGTATTAAGTGGAGGGCCAAAAAAACTCAACAGTAAAACAAAGATATCTCAGAATATAGATTGACTCTAACAAAACTGTTAACAGTAACATAAAATTAGAATCAAACCAGAGATGGTTCAATTCATCTTCACAGTCAAGGATGCTTTCACCTCTGTTTTGTGTGTTCTGAACTGGCTGAAGAAGGCAACAAGGAAGTTGCAGATTCTGGTACGTCAGAGCAAGAAGTGCCCAAGTAGTTTGGGAGGCAGGTATGCTCTTCCCACTGTACACTCACTCAGCCTGCTCTTTCCTGACAAAGAGGGTCTCACTAATGTTCCAAACGCTCCTCATTTTGAGCAACCAGAGACAAGAAACTCCGCAGGTTGAAGTGGATGTCACATTTTTTCCACGGAAGCTTTGAAACATCTTTATAGTACTTCCTCAGTCCACCTGATAATCTCTTTCCCTACCAATGCATTCAGATAATTTTGTCAAACTCACATACAACCTGTCCAATCCAGTAGAGAGATATTTCATGGTATTAGGCACAACAGAATAAGAAATAGAATTAGGCCATTCAGTCCTCACTAATGCTTCACCAGTTAATAAGAAAATGGCTGATCTTTCACCTCAGCACCACTTTGATACACTTAATATTCAAAAATCTATTAATCTCCAGCTACAGTATACTCAGTGACTGAGCCCTTGGCTGGAGAATTCTGAAGATTCATTATCCTACAGGAGAAGAAATTTCTTTGGTGCTCACTCCCTTTATTTTGAGAGAGTGACCACTCATTTTTGGCACGCCGGAAGAAAAAAAGTCCAACTTCTCTGGTGCAAAACAAAGAATTCCACATCATTTAAGTCAGTGATAATAAATCTGATTCTGAAAATAACTCTTATACTCAAATAAATGCCAACAAATTTGTCTTCCTAATTGTACTACACACACGATAATTCAATGATCTTAGTGCATGGAGTTCATCAGGGAATGTGAGGGCAGGTGCAAAATGGATTCTGCGATCAGTAGCAAGTGAATGGAACTGCCCTGAGAGATGGTATAGGAGGCTATTCAGCCCATCAAGTTTGTGCTGTAAGGAAATAAGAACAACAGCCAGGTCCCTCTGAATGTTCTAAGGGCATTTTCCAACTCTTACTCACTAGATATTCCCAAATAATTGTGCATAAAAACTAAACCATATTGTACTTTTTCCTTCATGGTTGCCAGAACCACTGCACAGACAGGCTAGTTAGAAGCCTGCACATAACTGAATGGCACCATAAGACAATAATGAGGGTGGGGTGAGGGGATCAGAATGCAAGAGACATTGAACATGCAGTATGCATATTTGGCAGTATGATAAAAACCAAAGTGAATTAAAAATTAAAATTTTAGCCATACCATAAGTGGCCATTAATCCTGGAAGCACATGTTGTGATTTCACGTGATATTAATAAGTTGGACTGACGAACCAGTTACGGATTCAGTTGATTACCGTCACACTCTGCACCAGCAGTGGCATTTTGTAAGTCATACTGATAATTATATTCATATTAATCGATTAATATTACACAGCGAAGGTTCCATGTTCTTGCAATCCAGAAATCGTAGTTAAGTGGCCTGTACACAAAGCCAAGAATGAGGACACAATGGGAGAATACTATGTTTTAGAGGTGCTTGTCACAATATTTACATGTTAGAAACTTGGAGCTTATTGGTGCCAATATTTACAACAGACCATACCACTGCTCCCCCTGTATTGTGAGCCAAACCAGTGACTTGATGTTCACTAGCAGTATCATAAGAATTCTAGTTCGGATCTCCACAGACACTCATATTGCCTTGACAAATTTGGGCAAATAAGTGCCTGGAATTATACCCGCCCCCAACTCTATGTTTTGCACGAAGATTGCTTCCTCCATAATTCCCTTGTCGATTCATCCCTCCCCACTAATCTTCCTTCTGGCACTTACCCCTGCAAGCGACCAAAGTACTACAACAGCCAATTCACCTCCCCCCTCACCTCCATTCAGGGCTCCAAACAGTCTTTCCAAGTGAGGCAACACTTCATCTGTGAATCTGCTGGGGTTGTCTATTGTGTCTGGTGCTCCTGATGCTCCTCTCCATTGGTGAGACCCGTCATAAATCGGGGGACCGCTTTGTCGAACACCTGTGCTCCATTCACCAAAAAGCAGAACTTCCTGGTGGCCAAATATTTTAACTCCAATTCCCATTCTGACATGTCAGTCTGGGCAGCCTGAAGTCTGATGGCATGAATATCAATTTCTCCTGTGGTGAAAAAAAATCATTCCCCTCTCCTCTTCTTCTATTTTCCGCTCGGACCTCTTATCTCTTCTCACCTGCTACTTCTTCCTTCCCTTTCTCCTATGGTCCATTCTCCTCTCGTATCAGATTCCTTCCTCTCCAGCCCTTTACCTTTTCTACCCACCTAGCTTCACCCATCACCTTCCAACTATCCTCCTTTCCCTCTCCTCACATTTTTATTCTGGCATCTTCCCTCTTCCTTTCCAGTCCTGAAGAAGGGTCTCAGCCTGAAATGCCAAATGTTTGTTTACTTCCAAGGATGCTGCCTGACCTGCAGCATTTTGTGCACATTGCTTTGGACTTCCAGCATCTGCAGAATTTCTCATGACTAGAATTATTGTAACCCATGCTGTGAATCAGTGGTAGGAAAAAAAACAGAGCATATTATTGTTGTATTGTATTTGAACTATTGTTGCATTGGAAACTTCATCTTTCAAGGCCTGGGAGGATCAAATGCCACACAAGCAGCTCAATTACAAGATCAACACTTTATCTACAATGGACTGGAACCCTCTCTGTTTCCTCCATTTTGTTTCTTACAGCACACTCCAGGATGGTCTCGCACCTACCACTTTTCAAAATCTGAGCTTATCTAAAAATCTGCTGTCTGAGCAAATGTTAAATCGTTTTGTGAGCCTGCTGCGCTTTGAGCTTGAGAATACAGAGATACACTATTACCATTCCACCGATCTGTCTTATTACACAGCACCCATTTTAATCACGGCACTGCTTACTGACCTAGCTTCTACTGGTCTGGAATTTCTTTTCAGTGCTTTCTAGCTGCATATCTCTCTAACCTATTTTAAAGTGTTCCTTAGAATTACCTTCATCATCAAGCTTTTGATCACAAATTAATGTAATGAAACTTTTAACACTTGCACAAATGTGTCAACAAATTTTAACCGGTAATGCCCAAGTGCCAATGCATAATTTGTTACGTTAAATATAAATAGATAGAATTCAAAACATACTTGCTGCACTTCTCTGCAAAATTGTTTACAGCTTGTATCCATTTGTCAAATGAACATGTAGCAACAGAGATAACTGAATATGCAGCCTATTGCATCTTGCAGAAAATTCAAAATCCAGTTTCTGCAATAGTACCTCCCTGCTTAAAAATCTGGAACACTTCCTTCAAGTAAACTGTACCAGACATTGGCTTGTGGGAGAAGCCAGAGAGTGGTAGTAGAGGTTTGCCTCTCTGACTGGAGGCCTGTGACTAGTGGTGTGCTGGGTCCATTACTGTTTGTCACCTATATCAACAATCTGGGTCAGCAAATCTGCAGTTCATACCACGATTGGGGGCACAGTGGATAGCGAGGAAGGTATCGAAGCTTGAAGCTGGAAAATGGCAGATGGAATTTAATGCAGATCAGTGTGAGGTGTGCACTTTGGGAGGAATAAGCAGGGTAGGACTTACACAGTGAGCAGTAGGGCATGCTAGAACAGAGGGATCTGGGAATACAGATCCATAATTCCTTGAACGTGGCACCACAGGTAGATAGGGTCATAGAGAGCCTTCATAAATCGAAGTACTGAGTACGGAAGCTGGGATCACAAACAAGAGGAAATCTGCAGAAGCTGGAAATCCAAGCAACACACACAAAATGCTGGAGGAACTCAGCAGGCCAGGCAGCATTTTGTGTGTGTTGACAGGAGTTGGGATGTTATGTTGAGGTTGTACGAGATATTGGTGATGCCTAATTTGGAGTACTGTATGCAGTTCTGGTCAGCTACCTACAGAAAAGATACCGATATGATTGAAAGAGTGCAGAGAAAATTTACAAGGATGTTCGCCGCGACCCGAGGGCCTGAGTTATAGGGAAAAATTGAATAGGTTTGGACTTCATTCCTTAAAATGTAGAAGGTTGAGGCAAGATTTGATAGAGGTATACAAGATTATGAGGGGTGTAGATAGGATAAGTGCAAGTAGGCTCTTTCCACTGAGGTTGAGTGAGACTAGAACAGGAGATCATAGGATGAAGGGTGAAAGGTGAATTGTTTAAAGTGAACATGAGAGGTAACGTCTTCACTCAGGGAGCGGTGAGGGTGCGGAACAAGCTGCCAGTGGAGGTGGTGGATGTGTGTTTGAGCGTTTAAGATGGTAGTGATATGGAGAGCAGTGGTCCAAGTGCAAGTTGATGGGACTATGCAGAATAACAGTATGGCATTGACCAGATGGGCTGAAGGGTCTGTTTCTGTGTAGCGTTCTATAACTCTTAGCACTATCCAGTCCTTAACAGGATGAAGGTCATGCTCTTGGTTCACTGTTTTAAAATTAAAAAGGCAGGCCCTACTACACTGTGAAACATGCAGCCAACTCAATTGGCTCAGAGCCTGCATGGTTTAAAAACCCAGCAAGGGCTCTCTCTTTGCAATGTCACTCTGATTTTCCACACCTTCCTTAAACCAAATTACCATGTCTGCCAACTCAACGAGCGTTTCTGGTGATTTATCCACCAAGACTTTTCGGGGACTTTATAAAAGGCTCAAAAGTTAAACAACACCCTACTACCCACAGTTTCTTGCTCAATGTAAGTCCAGACTGCCTTTAATTTTTGAACGTTATCACACCATAAGTGAAACAGGCCCATATTTTAGACGTATCAGGGAACGAGCAGACATGCAATTATTTGAAAATGTTGATTAGAGATACAACCACGTGCACTCTCAACTATCAACCCCAACACATTCTATGCATTGTGACATGGTAGTTGGCAAGTTCATGATCTTAAACTTGGCCTTGAACACAGCTAAAATGATCTATTTAATCACATTTGTGATAAAGTACGCAACAAAAAAGCAGTTCACATTTCCGCAGTATAGCAGTGTTACACATTTGAACCTTGAATAAATAAAAGCATTCCCAAGGCTCTAAGTAGGACGAAATGGATGTGCAGAAGACTCCAAACACTACGATTTCATGTAATGATCTATGTTTGATATCCAAGGATAAGAGTCAATTTCTGACATAGCACGTTGCTTACCAGTTCCAGCGTCAGACACAGAACTCACTACATGCCACATTTAAAACTGAACTATTTCTGTTGCCATAGTTGGTGTCACTTTATCAGTGGGCAAAGCGAGCAACAAATACGGTTACTAAAGCCATTGCATTCAACATGATAAGCAAAAAGTAAACACGATGTTTTAAAATACTCAGCGGGCCAAGCAAAGCCTTTGGGAATAGAAACAGTTGATTGCTCAGCTCAGATCGATATCCTTTGGTTCAAAAACGCCAATTACGTCTCTCTCCCTCACACATACTGCTTAACCTACTAGGTACTTGCAGTTTTGTTTTCTGAACGCGAAAAAAAAACACTTCCTCATTCTCCCTCTCACACACACACACACACCATTCTCTCGCGGTTCACAACATCTTGTGACTTACTCCTTTCTGGAAGCCCTTTCTTCCCCCCACCTTATTCCCTCTAAACCGCTTGACACCCTGACAGAATCATTTTTACTCCCAACACAGTCCGCTCCTGCCACCAGCCAAACTCTTCCTGCATTTTAAACCATGTACCGTGGATTCTTACCGAGCTGTCACTCCCTTCTTTCAAACGACCTACCGGACCGTACCTGTAGCCTCGGTTCGTGGCTCTCGGTGGTATTCTGTACACATGAACCTCCGGCTTCACACACAGCACCGACTCATAATCACTCTCCGCCATTTTACCGTCCACCGAACACCGAAGAATTCAATTCCGACGCACCCGACGATCACAAGGTATAATGGGATACTGGAGGAGGAGCCCGCTGCATCACGGGACATTGTGCCCCGCCATCTATAGAAGGTCGTCTCGTCATCGGTGGGCGGTGTCACCGTCATTGTACCCTATAGCGTGACGGACCCACCTAGTGAGGTCCGGCTGGTCGCCCTGGGATACGGCGGGAGACGTTAACCAGAGCGGTATCGTGGCATGACAGAATATCGGAGTACTGTACCTCCGGCTGATTAAAGTATTACTCCCCGGGGGGATGCTTAAGAAAATAGAAATTATAAAGGGCTGAGAAACATTGCCACGATGGAACAATAGAGCCCGTGCGTAGGGACGAGTTTTGTTGGTGCCACCAACACAGAATCGTGCAAGGGCACCGCGACAGGTTGTCATTTCCTCACTATAAAATCACAAGGACAGAAAAAATATGAGAATGTTATCTTGCCTTTTGTATTCCACGATTCCTACATCAAGATCATGGCTGTACTACTGTTCCTATCCAGTTCCTCCTTCCATTCTCACAAATCCCAACACTGCTTTGACAATCTTCTTGCTATGTTTTTTAAAATGTTCATGTGTGTCTTTGTTCATGGAAGTCGTTTGAAAATCTCAGGACATATTGGCCAGATAGTACAATTTTCTCTGGTATAGAATAAATAGCACCAGAAACTTTTGAAGTTATTTAATTCAGATTTATCCTCGCGTTCATTAACGTAACATCCACTAGGCATCCTTTCAATATTGGGTTATTGTTGGCAGAGATTCTATTTTTGCAAATATCTTTTACGCGGTAATCCACCTTGAATCAGAAGATGGACCTGTGTGGTGAAACTTTGATTTCAACAACTGATTTTTTAAAGATTGCTTTATACAAAAGTCTGAGCGCCAATGTAGGAACATACAGCTTCAGATTTATACATTTTCCTTTTTAAAAAAAACTATGTGATTTGCTATCCTATGGTCGGCATAGAATAAAGATGTTTGGTGCCAAAAATGTTCTAAATGAGCACAGGATAAATGATTCAGTTAATAAATGTAGAGTTTTGTCTCCAAATCATAGACCACAAAGTCGCACATTCTCTGCGGGTTAGCTGATTTGCAGCAGGCAGCAACTACAGTTGCTTTTAAATGATCTATATTTCTGAATATCAGATTTCTTTCCTCTCTCACTCGCCATCCCATTTTCTTTGTCTACAGAGCAATTTTCTAGCTGACTGGTGTGAAACTTCTTTTGCATCCACCCAATCTTCAACCAAGCTTTCAGCCACTTCCAAATATCATCATCCTTACTACGTGTACTTTAACTTCGCACAATCAGTTCAATCACCTAAATATTCTTATCAATAAGGCAGCTTTACATCATCCAATTCAGGCAACTTACAACATGGTGGTAACAAACCATAGACACTGGAGCACAGAAGTTAAAACAAACAAAGCACCAGAGAAACAGCAGTGACGCATGTTCTGTGGAGACCAAGATCAAAAACATTAACCACGCCATTACTGCCACAGATTCTACTTGAACTTGTTGTTTTACAACTGTTCCAATTCATTCTAACAGCTTGAAGCGTTGTCTAACCAGTAAATCTCAAATGTCCAAATTCCTTAAAACCTGCACCTAAATTTTTACACCTCATCTGTGACAGGATGCAAAAATGGGTTTGATGTTTTACATATTGAAGCCTCTTGAGATTTTATATAAATGCGAACCATTGTTGATTTTTGGTACTAATGTACGAGATAAACAGGAGAATCAGATGTTACACTGGCAAATGCACGTTAAAGACCAAAAGAAATGATCAAAAATCTTTCTTGCCATTAATCAATCCAAATGCTACTTTTAATTAGTTTTAGCACATTGACAGCTTTAAGTAAACTCAGCTGAATCCAAACAGAGCAACACAAATCTTAAAATCCTGAAAATACCGTGTTAGATTTCATTATTTGTAATGATGAGTAAACTTTTCATACACTATTTGAGATCTTTCATAGGAAACTTCCAATTTGGTTTAAGTAGAAAATTTTAAAACTACACAGTTTTAAGTACTTCCTGTACCTAATAAAGTGTTCACTTAGTGTTTGTGGTATTCTGCTGTTGTAGCCCATCCACGTCAAGGGTTGACATGTGTGTTTAGAGATGCGCTTTTGCACTATTGTAAAGCATTGTTATTTGAGTTACTGTCACTTTCCAGTCAGTTTGAACCAGTCAGGCCATTCTTCTCTGACCTCTCTCATTAACAAGACATGTTTTGCCCACAGAACTGCAGCTCACTGGATTTTTATTTGTCCATACCATTCTCTAATATCCAGAGACTGTTGTGCGTGAAAATCCTAGGAGATCAGCAGTCTGTGCGGATTGGTGATAACACATCCTCCTCGCTGATACAGGAGTGAGATATGCCAACTAGTGGAGTGGTGCCGCAGCAACAACCTGGCACTCAACGTTAGTAAGACAAAAGAGCTGATTGTTGGCTTCAGGAAGGGTAAGACAAAGGAACACATACCAATCCTCTTAGAGGGATCAGAAGTGGAGATAGTGAGCAGCTTCAAGTTCCTCTATGTCCAGATCTCAGAGGATCTAACCTGTTCCCAAAATATTGATGTAGTCATAAAGAAGGCAAGACAGCGGCTATACTTTATTAGGAGTTTGAAGCGATTTGGCATATCAACAAATATACTCAAAAACTTCTATAGTTGTACCGTGAAGAGCATTCTGACAGGCTGCATCACTGTCTGGTATGGAGGGGCTACTGCACAGGACCAAAAGAAGCTGCAGAAGGTTGTAAATTTGGGCACTAGCCTACAAAGTACCCAGGACATCTTTAGGGACTGTGTCTCAGAAAGGCGGCATCCATCAAGGACCTCCAGCACCCAGACCATGCCCTTTTCTCACTGTTACCATGAGGTAGGAGATACAGAAGCCTGAAGGCACACACTCTGCCATCCAATTCCTAAATGGACACCTTATATTCCGTCTGGGTAGCCTCCAACCTGATGGCATGAACATTGACTTCTCTAACTTCCGCTAATGCCCTACCTCCCCCTCGTACCCCATCCGTTATTTATTTTTATACACACATTCTTTCTCTCACACTCCTTTTTCTCCCTCTGTCCCTCTGACTATACCCCTTGCCCATCCTCTGGGTTCCCCCCGCCCCTTGTCTTTCTCCCAGGGCCTTCTGTCCCATGATCCTCTCATATCCCCTTTGCCAATCACCTGTCCAGCTCTTGGCTCCATCCCTCCCCCTCCTGTCTTCTCCTATCATTTTGGATCTCCCTTCCCCACTTTCAAATCTCTTACTAACTCTTCTTTCAGTTAGTCCTGACAAAGGGTCTCGGCCTGAAACGTCGACTGTACCTCTTCCTAGAGATGCTGCCTGGCCTGCTGCGTTCACCAGCAACTTTGATGTGTGTTGCTTGAATTTCCAGCATCTGCAGAATTCCTGTTGTTTGAGTCAAACTGAGGGAACAAGGTTATATGAAGCAGAAATAAACATTTAAACTTCTGGAGTTGATAGACTAAATATTATTCAGAAGAGCTAAAGAGTTCAAAACATCATGTTGAAATAAAAATTAACTCAGCAAAGAAAATACGATTATGAGAGTATACGGGAATAGAGGAGAGAATTGTTTAAAAAAAGACGTACTAAACCATTAGATTGCAAACTTCCAACAACAAAGAATCAGTCAAGCTAAGGAAGCATAATTTATATGATACAGTATTAAACGATCAGTCTTCTGGACTTGATTTGGCCTGAAGAAAATAGTGCACTTTCTCAATCAAAAGAAACCACTTAGGAGATCCATTTTCTAAAATGTTCCTGAGGCAAGCGGGGTAATTTAGTGAAGGTTTATAGCCTTTGTTATATAACTCCGCCATGACCTTTTTATACTTAAAACATTCATCTAATACCTCAGGCGAATAATCTTCGATCAGCCTCATCTTATAATCGTTAAAGTTAATCATACCTAACTGACGAGATTAGCAAATTATAGAAATCTTAGTTTGGAAGTCATGAAAAGCAATTATCACAGGTCGTGGGACTCTGTGTGCCTGGTCTATTCTTGGTGGAGTATCCAAAACATCAGAAAACAAACGAGCCAACAGATTTGCAAAAAATTCTGAAGGTCGCTTGCCTTCGACCAACTCAGGAAGACCCAAAATTTGTATATTGTTCCTTCTTGATGTATTCTTCAAAGCGACAATCTTTTGTCTTAAAGATTCAACAATTTTCAATTGTTTATCTCCGAACTTTTCCAATTCACCCGTCTTAGTATCCAGTCTGGTTAGAGCATCTTCACGTTCTTGAATCTGAGTAGTATGTTCCTGTAAAGTTTTTTAATAAGTCTGCAGCAGAATCTCCATTCATTTAAGCTTTGTGGTAACTTTTAAACATACATCTGAAAGTTGTTCAGATGTTTTGCTCTGAGTTTTCCGAATTAACTCCGCAATAGCTTCCATAGTCATAGAAGGATCCTCTTCTTTTTATATAGAAGTTTTAGCACGATACATCATAATACTCCAAAAGTAAGTTTTTGAAGCAGATTGGATTCAGTAATTCAAAAAGAATGGAGCCGTTTGAGAAACACGCCTACTCTATGCAATGCCAGTAGGAGGAGTCGCATTTCATAGTTTTATATGCTTGAAGCATGATTTCAACCTGCTGCATGTAGTTTGGTGCTCTGTAGATGCCGAGAAAAATTTCAACAACTTCCTTGAATGCCTTCCATGTGATTTTCTCCAGTCCCACTAGAAATTCTTCAAATTGCCTGTCATTGATGACCTGTTTGATTTGTGGACCAACAAAAATGCTTTCCTTAATCTTGGCATCAGTTATTCTGGGAAGCATCTGTCTCAAATATCAAAATCTTTCATAGAAATTTTTGTTCCTGGTGATAGCAAATTCCATCCTTACAGTCCTGAACCCAATAATTATCACTAAAACCTGTCCTGCCATGCAGCAGCCGCACTGCTTAAGCGTGCCCATGCATGCCTGGACAAGATAGGAAACTTTCCAGCTTACATTGTAGGCAACATTTTAATTGACTTGAATTATGAATTGAAATAATAAACATGTGATTTTAAAAAATGGTGTGTGATAGGGAAATTTCATGGTGATTTTCATGATCAGTAGCTCAATATTCGTAAGATACACCTAAAGGTATTCAGGAAGCAAAATCTTTCTTGTCCATTGGAATTGGATGGAGTGAAGAATTATCAAACCAAAACAGTAAATAGGACTTTCATTGAAAGTCTAGTGGGTTATGCATTCCTTTATTTCTCTGTCCTATTCATCACAAAAATATCCTGCAATCAAAACAAAGCCCCATTTACTGTCAGTATGTTACCCAAGTCAGGTAGAGGACAACAGAGACAAGACCAAACTGTTGAAACTAAACTTATAAAATTTTACTCAAAATATAGTTAACTTTGCCAGTTATAAACAGAAGTTGTACAGATCATATTCAGCAATCTCAGGCCAGAACTTTCCTTTTGCTGAATGCTGTAAGAAAATGCTGCTTTAAAACAATTCCAGATGATGTTGCAGGATAAAATATAATTAAAAGGAAAGCATTAGCAAAAGCATCTATTTTAGATAAAGATGTTTTACAGGCAATTAAACAGTATTTGCACATCTTTCCCAGCCTTCCTGCAAATAAACATCTATAATAAATTCAGTCAAGAAACGGCAGCTGTTAACACCAAATCCCACAAATGTTACTTTGTGTACACTGTCAGCTGTTACAACCAAATCCCACAAACGTTACATTGTGTACACTGTTACATATGTATACTGTCAGCTGTTACAAGCAAATGCTACATTGTGTACACTGTTATATGTGTACACTGTCAGTAACATTGTGTACACTGTCAGCTGTTACAGCCAAATCCTACATTACATTGTGTACTGTTATATATGTACTGTCAGCTGTTACAACCAAATCCTACAAATGTTACATAGTGTACCGTCAGCTGTTAAAACCAAATCCCACAAATGTTACATTGTGTACAGTCAGTAAATCATGACAAAATACAGTGATAGACATCTTGCCTGACAACAACCTCCTAATCAACACAAAATAATTCTAATTAGATTGTGTGACAGGCATCCAGCAGTTGTTCACATCACTAACAAAATGGCATAGGATTGCACCATTTTCACAGTGCAACAGCATGCAAGAAGCAAATGGACACATTACCAAATTGGCATTTTGCTAGCTTAAAGGGGGTGATTCTTATTAAATATTACTAGAAACTCTGTCTGGAGACACTACAGCAATTCTCATTAAGTGCCCCAGAAAATATTTACAGATTTTTTTGTTAGATGTTATTTGATCAACTTTAAGTCTGGAGTTCAAGATATACAGGCTTGGTTGAAACAAAGTCACAACTGAGCAGTGAATCACATCCATGCAAAATAATAATTCCCCCCTCTCCCAAGAGGAAGTGGTGTCCTTTCAGAATGCAAACTGCACTATCCAATTAAAAAATCATTTGTGACATTTCAGTAGATCTAAAGATGAAGTCCCTCAAATTTTTGCAACATACAAGTATCTCATCCAAGTTTGACAGTGCCTACCAGGGAAGCATTAATTTGACATGTCATAGTAAAACCATCTTTAGCTATCAGGATATTAAAACTCAAAAGAGCATGCTATATGATGGACTAGCTTTTTTTCCCCATAATTTATAAATGCCACATGGTCAATTGAAAGCTGCAGATATTTAATTTTGCCTATATTTTCAATGAACATTAGGCATAACCAAACCAAAAATCAATTGAGGATACCCTGAGCTGGGAATGTTCAAGACAAGCCCTGTTCTCAGAAACAGCAGCAGGATTGACTTGGAAACCTGGGCAGGGTTTGAGAGGAGGATGCATTTTGCTAAAGGTATGAGAAAAGGAACTCAATAGCAAAAAAGCAGCATATTCTAAAAATAACTATTATACATGCTTGTAGACAAGGATTGATATGACTTTTAAATTCCTCAGGGTGACATCATTGGTCTTTTCACTGGCCCAATCATTCAGCTTTTGAAAAGCTCTACAGGGAATTGATTTGCTTAGAAGGACTGATTTAAACCAATAAAATTTCAAATTAAAACTGGACATTTGATTACACAAAACATTACAAACCTAATAAGAGTGCACAATTATGCTACTTTGTATAGTCTATCAAGGCTTTGTGTTTTAAAAACTGGGAACCAGTGTCCTCAGTCTGATTTGTAAATGTTTACCTCCTTCCCAAATGCTTACTTCTTGTTTCCCTCTCACTTACAATTCAGTCCTCAGTTAGAAATACAATGTCTACAACACCCCAATTCCAGGTTTACTTGATTGACATGGGGCTTACTGGGAAGATTTTTTAAAAATATTTTTCTGACTGTCTATGTACAAGTGGCATGTCATCCTTCAGATAAAACAGCATGATCCGAATGAGTATTTGCCATTTAAGAATCTTGTATATTTGGCTGGAATGGAATTCAAGAGTAAATTACTATTACTTACTAACTGAAACCATCAATCACATTCAGCACAATGAAGGTACCATCTACAGGACCTGCTGGTACAGTAACAAGTGGATAATTGTACAAATCCAGATTGAACATTTTATTTGAGATAGATAGACCTGACATTCTTACTAGGCATTTTGATTTACATTCAGACCCCAATAGCTGTTATTTAGGACAATACTGTCCAAATTCAACTCTGCAGCATTTTCTATGGGACGTAAAGTATTGAAGCACAACTGCTAATGCAATCCTTTATGAGATTACTCAGTTGTATTATCCCAGTGCTTCAAAAAAGTGGCTTTTTGCAACAGCAAAATGATGATTTTTGGGAGATGGGGCCGTGATAAAGTGGGTAGATATGGACTAATGCAAAATTACTTTGGAATTAAGAATACCCAACATTTGTTGCACTTACTGAACTCTGGGTTGCATTCTTACAAATATTCATACAAGCAGGTGATTATTTTTTATCTAAATGTGAAATACATGGGAGTAACTAAAAATGAATAGAATTAAACAGGTTTTAGATTATTTCAGACCATTTCTTCCAATTGCAGGGTTCGGCACATCCATATTAGCCAAATATTTTGTTGTGCAGTTTTGTAGGTTAGATCTACATAGTACCAGTAATAATTGCAGCACTCAGTGCCCTTCATTACAAGACTTAAGATCCCACTACTTCCAGTAAATTAAAAAATTACTCAGACAAGAATTTCATTCCATTGTAATTGTTAAAGCCAAATTGAAGTTTAAAAAAAACTGGATGCTGGAAATCTAAAAGCAAACACCAGAAAATCTTGGGAACTCTCAGGTCAGGCAGCATCTTTTGAAAGAATAATAATTAACATTTCTCTTTTCACAATTTCCAGCCTTTTCTTTTATAAATAAAACAGAACTGTAGTCTGTTTGAAAGTTTCACACTACTCAGATGTAAATTATGATACTCAATATAAACAACCTGCAAGTTAAATTGCAAATTGAAAGGTCCATATTCACTTTGTTAAATCACTTTACAACTTGTCTTTCCTAAAAGGGGAAAAATACCAAAAAATAACTAGGGTAAATTCAAGTCATATAATGCAGCTTTGTCTGGCTGAGTGAGAGCCAAGATCAACTTAGTAATTGAAGTATATTTAAACATGGTTTCCATGGGAAAAATCAAAATTTGATCTCCAAAAATCTTAGGACAGCCCAATAATTTAACCATATAACAATTACAGTTTGACACCATATAGAATTTAGCAAAGCAGCCCTGATTTAAAAAAGTTCTAAAAAGTTGAAATGTGGTTCCACCCAACACTGCCATCCACATACACAGACCCACACCTCTGTTTGACAACCAGCAGCTGATCTCTCACATTATTAGTGCATTAGTCTAATGTGTAAGAGTTGTGATGTGAGAACTTAATAAACAGAGGCTATAGTTTAACTTAAAATTGAACTTCTCCCTCCACATACCACCTTAACAACACGGTTCACTACACAAGTATTGACTCTCAGCACTTGATTAATACCCTACTTATCTCCCTCAGGTATTTCATTGGTCATTTGGGAACATTGTTAGCATCACTGTCTATTGTTCAGTTCACCAATCTTCAACAAGATAGCCTTTCCAGTGAGGTGTTCCTACTGAAACATCTGGAAGGCCCTGTAAGAAGTTTTATGCCAACAGTTCCAAACAGAACAGGAGCTTGATTCCAGTAACATAACCTGGCAGTGAAGGGGAGGGCTAGCTTTTAAGCTAAAGGAGATAGAATGCTACTTTAGAATCTCTGGATCAGAAGCACAAACAATTTTTACAAGACAGGGCAACATTTATATAGACATCAAAAAGGTTCGCTTAGGACTTTCTCCATACTTTATCAAAATACCTTGTAGATTTAGTTAACATTGCTTTATGGTTATAACACCAATCTATTAACTTATTCCAACATTTTAATCTGTATTACAATCAGCCCAGATCTATCCCTGACCTAGAGATGACCTTTTACCATACGTCAGCAGTCCTGCAGTTGGATCCTGATTTTGTTTATTACTGCAGATTCAATCTGTTGTCACATTATGCTGGTGTATGCAGTGTGCAATGTTCTTCGAGTCCGTTTTTGATTCTTCTAACCCAAACAAACTGAACATGGCATCCTCCAGAGTCCTTTCACAACCAGATTTCACTATCTTTATTTTGCCTGTATAATACTAGTGTTTGCAAACAAACTTCTCCTCAATAATGACCCTCAAAGACAATAGATCCCACAAGTATCATTATGTCATACACTGCACTGCACACCAGTGACAGCTTTCTTATGTAACCTCGGATACATGCGCTTCACTGTACATTTTTTTTGGTTTACCATCAAACACATGAGCTCTGACAACAATAACTGCAAGAAACAAAACCAGAGCTTGATTTTAAAAACACTTGTCACCTGATTATATTTCCTGGTTAGAATTATAAAAATTAGTTGGTTGACTGATCAAAAAAAAATAAATTTTTATGCTTAAAAAACATATTTGCACTGCTTCATAGGAATGAAAATCCCCAGTGCAGTACTTACCCTAAGCAGTTTGTTTTGAATGCATTTAGTCATCCTAGAAATAGTTACATAAGCATTACTTTGACTAAGTGATATACACTGAACAATGGTTACCTGACTAGAAGATGGCAGGAAAGAAAAAGCAGCAGGATTACAACTCAACCGTGGTGCATTTTTAACAATCACTGAAAATCCAACGGGAAGAACACTTATTAAATGTTCCCTGCCTCTTCAGGCCATTGTGGAGCCAAAATTCGATTAAAACTATGACCATTTTGGTTTGTATACCACATCACACAGTGCATTAATCTACAGAATCAGTGGGGAGTCTGCTACTTCATCATTTACAAAAGTAGAGTCTCAGGCAATCATTTCAGTCAAGCCAGTTTCATGAACACCAGAGATTAGAATTAGTCAGTCAAGTGATATCCCAGTTTGCATGGAAACATCACCAATTTACAAACCAAACCCTGGGAAGAAGTTACACAGAAAAAGTACATTAGCTTGATATTTAACAAATGACCAGATTTAACACAATATCACCCATTATAAAATAATTCTAGGGCCGGACATCTTGCAGTTTTTAAAACCACAAATGTGAGTAGCATTTGAAGGCTATTTTGACCTCACTCCAAATCAATTGCGCCGAGCTAGGTGCCTCAGTCCAATAATCTGATGGCTGTTAAATACAAGGCTGCTGTGCTTCCAGCTGTTCAGGAGTGAGACAGCTAACTCTTTCCAAGCACTGGTTGAAATATACGAAAATTAATTACTCTCACCCCCATCCCCCACAAAAAGCAGTTTTTTTTGTTCGCAGGCAGACATACACAAAATGTACACACACAAATACATACATGTGCGCACATGCGCAAACAGGACAGATGGCTGCATCAGCTCGCATGCGAGCCTCAACAAAAAAACACAAAAATCACGTGCCCTTTTAATATTAGATGGATCTAAAAAGTTTTCTTCAAATTGTAGAAAATAAAGGCAATGCCTTGAAAAAAAAACACATTAAGAGTATGTACTAGTGATGGACCATAACTGCAACACCTTGTCAGAGCAGGGTACAGAATGCACACAACCACTAGAAAGGAGAAATACCAAAACCTCAGGTTCCACTAATTGGCCTCAAAGCCTTCCAACTTTCCCAAGGAACATTTAATTTGATTGAAACTATTTTGTTTCCCTTTAAAATTTTCTTTTATTTCTGTCCTTCTTTCTTCATAAAACTGAGAAGACAGTCAGATAAGAACACCTCTGAAAACCTGCCCAGTTTCTGACAACATTACTGCTCTGCACTGAACCATAACGGGAGCAGTATTAACTAAAAGCATGGCCTTTGCCAAAACATCCTCTTCGAAAAAAAATTCTACTACTGCAAGTTATACCTATCCCGCAGGTTATATCAAAAACCAACACGCACAAAGCATGGCTGGTGAATGAGCAGAAGGCAGTGCTGGAATAAGATCACATGACTACAACGTTACGCAGTTAACACCTTAAGTGCTACCCTAATGGGCCATATTTTAATCTCACCATCACGAATTTTTGATTCAATCTAAATCCTGGAATTCAGATGCTGTAGTTAACCACTTTCAGGTGTGAGATAATAACATTCATGGCCATTATTAGAGCTGTTCTCTTCATCACTCCCCCCCTCTGCGACCAGTTTTCTGTGAATCAACAGACATACTCTCCTACCATCGAAGGGACGACAAGAATCTGACAGGAATTGGCTGTGCACCAAGCCACCAACACAGCAGATGTGTTCCATAGTGCATCTTGGTTTGCTGTGCCAAACAGCCCGAACCTGTTGTCCACAATCCTTCCGTGGATCTTTATGTTCTTGTCCTGTTTCTCTAGATAAATGTTTTGAAGATATTTTAAATACTACACAAAATAAATAATTTTAAAATGGGTGCATTTCTGATGGATTTTTTTGACATATTGCTTGGCAAGGTAATTAGCCATGAGCAACTATCCTGCGGTAATAGATTAGATGCAAAGAAACCAAAACAATCCTGTATAGAATATGATGAGAGAAACAGCACCCATCACTAATACATAGTCAAATTCTTTCCTGAAATTAAAAGATAAACTATTGAACATTCTTAAACAGTATTATTGCTGGAGCAAATTTCTGATTAGAAATGGCACACAATATATTCTTGGCCAGTCTGATTGCAAGAAACCTCCCCTTCATGGTTTCCTTGGAGAGCTCACAGCAGTGTGCCATCCACAGTGGGCGGAGCAGGGATCACAGTGTGCAAGGAGAAAGGTCACAGTGGGCGGAGCAAAGGGGGATCACAGTGCAAATAAAGCAGATCAGGTCCTCTGCTGGAGTCCGTTTTCTCTGTCCAACACTGCACGCTCAGTCATGGAGAGTCCTCTTTTATAAAGCGCGCTCTCTAGCGCATGTTTTATCTACGTTGTTTGAAGCCTTGTGTACCATCGGGGCCCAGGGGTTGTCGAATTATACTGCTCTGCTGCCTGTTCTCTTCCAACTGGGTGATCCTAGTTGGCCTGAAACACAAAAGGTTTAATATCAGAAGGAGACAGTGTCAAATCCTTATTGTTACTGTCGTTGTTACTCCTATATACAATGATCCAGCTACGATTCTGATCCCAAAAGGGTTCTACAATGCACAGTGAACAATTCCTAAATACTTTTAAGATGCTTTGTCAACGATATTTCTGCAAGTGTATCATTAACAAGAGCACATTACAAGTCCAGCCTATACTCTGCACAATAACCAGCAAGTTTAGATAGCACAATAACTGGCTTCATAATGCAAACATAGCTGTATGCAAGTCAACATATTCTTGCTTTCTTACAAGATTTTTTTTTAAATGCTCAATTTGAGCACAATATGCAATGGACAATGAGAACCTTGGAGAGAAGGAAATCTGGTCGAACATGAATGCAGAAACATCAGTGCAATCTCTCTCCCCTTCACAAGCCTCAAGCTTCATCTCCCTTTTGAAAGTTGGACAAAGTCTGCTACAGATGGTGGTTGGAGTCTGGGAAGCAATGAAGTGGTGATGCAGTCATAGTCTCATTCAGGCATAGTTGACTCCAGACCCAATGATGCAAGAATGGGATTATTGTAGGTAGGTACAATATGTAGCATGAACGTAGTCAAAGGAATCTATTTATGATTCTATTGTATGTATTGGTTTCACTCACCTGGAGGTTACAAAATAGTCTGCTCAGCATTTATCAAATTTAGCCAACTCGTTTTTGAAAACTGCAAGTCTTTGGTGGGCATCAATTCTAACACTGAGAACTTTTTTTCATATTTATGTAACCCTCAGGCTCGGCAAGCATGTGTTCATCTAGGGGAAAACAACTCCTGGCCCCACCAAATTGAGAAATCTCGTTTGTGTGGATGCTGTGTGATGTGTTGCCCAGTTACAAATACGCACCGCAAAATATCAGACAGTACATCATATGCAATTAAATGATTGAATTTTATAAATCTTAATCTGGATAGGGGGTTAGTAAAGAAAATAAAAAGTAAAAGGGCCCATTTTAAGGAAAAAGTCTATTGCGCATAGTTGGAGCTCACTGTCGTTCATTTGTTCCCGTCGACCTCCAAGCGTAGCCGGCCCTCGGACCCTCGCTCCTCAGTCCACTCTGTCCGGTGGTCTTCCGACTCTCTCCATTCACATCCTCTCTCTCCATTGCTCCCCGACGAAAGACCGCAAAAAAACCAGACTCCCAGACACACAATAACATTTCTTCCATTGGATAACATACACTCCAAAGTCCTGTTATCTCTAGCCATAAACCAAACTGCTGCTACAGAGAAACCATTACCTTAACAGAAGAACATTACATAGAAGCCATTGCATTAGCCTTAACAGTGAAACTTTACAGCGTGTTACACTTAGATAGTGTCCTCATAATAAAGGTGGTTTATCCAGAAAATTTAAAAGCAGTCTGTCTAGCTGCGACTTAGAGATATATTGTGTGACCAACAGAACAGTTGATATACGAAAATGCAATAACGACTTCACTTGCCAATGAGTTATATCACGATAGGAATAAAAATAACAAAGCTGGAATGTGGCCATAGTAACCTTACTAGTACATCTTTTCACTATTTCAGCATCACGAAAATTCAACCTATTTTTGTGGGTGTCATTTGCTAGAAAATCAGAACAAGGACACTTCACTCTCTACCCCAAATCAACATCTTTATACCTGCGACCCACTGAAATTCTCATCAGTAAATGGCAAACGTTAGGCTATTCTTCAATCATACAAGAGATTTAAAATAATATTTCACTGAGGAGCCTTCTGTACTTTCTCCCTAACCCAACCACATACGGCAATGAAAAAGGAACATTACTTCCTACAAAGCAAAACCCAATAGCATGAATGGCAGTGATGCTTCACTACCAGATGAATTCAACACCTTCTATGCCCACTTTGAAAAGGAGAATATAACTACAGCTGTGAAGATCTCTGCTGCACCCAGTGACCCTGTGATCTGTTTCAGAGGCCAACGTTAGGCTGCCTTTAAAGAGGATGAACCCTCACAAAGTGGAAGGCCCCAACGGAGTAACTGGTAAGGCTCCAAAAACTTGTGCCAACCAACTGGCGGGGTATTCAAGGACATTTTCAAACTCACACTGCTAGGGGCAGAAGCTCCCATTTGCTTCAAAAAGGCAACAATTACGAGGGTTGATTGATAAGTTCATGGCCAAAGGTAGGAGGAGTCAATTTTAGAAAACCTAGCATATTTATTTTTCAACATAGTCTCCTCCCACATGTACACACCTAGTCCAGCAGCCGTGGAGCATACGAATCCCTTCTTTGTAGAAGTGGTCCACAGCAGAGGTGATTGATAAGTTTGTGGCCTAAGGCAGGAGATGAGTTATTAACTTCAAACTTTCTGCATTATCACTGAAAGAGTTGAACTGCACGTGCATGTAACAAGAGCATCTTGGACCTCCAGGTGGTCCACAGCAGGGGCGATTGATAAGTTCGTGGCCTTGGGTAGAAGGACATAAGTTATACAGCTCTTGTAAATGAACGTGCAGTTTAACTCTGAGTGAAAATGCAGAAAGTTTGAAGTTAATAACTCATCTCATTCTACCTTGGACCACAGACTTAACAATCACCCTGCTGTGGATCACTTTCTGGAGGTCCAAGATGCCGACTTCTACAAAGAAGGGATCCCTATGCTCCTTGACCACTGGACTAAGTGTGTAAATGTAGGAAAAATAAATGTGCTAGGTTTTCTAAAATTGACTCCTTTCTACCTTAGGCCACGAACTTATGAATCACCCCTCGTATACCAGTGCCCAAGAAGAATAATGTGAGCTGCCTTAGTGACTATTACCCAGTAGCACCCACATCTACAGTGATGAAATGCTTTGAGAGGTTGGACAGGACTGAACTCCTGCCTCAGCAAGGACCTGGACCCACTGCAATTTGCCTACTGCCACAATAGCTCCACGGCAGACACAATCTCAATGGTTCTTCGCTCAACATTAGACCACCTGGACAATACAAACACCTATGTCCAGATGCTGTTCATCGACTACATCTCTGCATTTAACACCATCATTCCCACAATCCTGATTGAGAAGTTGCAGATCCTGGGCCTCTGTACCTCCCTCTGCAATTGGATCCTCAACTTCCTAACCGGAAGACCACAATCTGTGTGGATTGGTGATAATATCTCCTCCTCGCTGACAACCAATAATGGTGCACCTCAGGGGTGTGTGCTTAGCCCACTGCTCTACTCTCTCTATATCCATGCCTGTGTGGCTAGGCATAGCTCAAATACCATCTATAAATTTGCTGATGATACAACCAATGTTGGTAGAATCTCAGGTGGAGACAAGAGGGCGTACAGGAGTGAGATATGCCAACTAGTGGAGTGGTGTCGCAGCAACAACCTTATACTCAACATCAGTAAGACGAAAGAACTGATTGTGGACTTCAGGAAGGGCAAGACAAAGGAACGCATACCAATCCTCAGAGAGATCAGAAGTGAAGAGAGTGAGCATTTTCAAGTTCCTGGGTGTCAAGATCTGAGGACCTAGCCTAGTCCCAACATATCAATACAGCTATAAAGAAGGCAAGACAGCGAGTATACTTCATTAAGAGTTTGAAGAGATTTGATATGTCAAAAAAAAAACTCAACTTCTATAGATGTACTGTGGAGAGCATTTTGACAGGCTGCATCACTGTCTGATAGAAGAGGGTTCTGGAGAGGGTTCAAAGAAGATTCACCAGAATGATTCCAGGAATGAAAGGGTTACTGTATGAGGAACATCTGGCAGCTCTTGGGCTATATTCCCTGGAGTTCAGAAGAGTGAGGAGGGGGATCTAATAGAAACATTCTGAATGATAAAAGGCCTGAACAGATTAGATATGGCAGAGTTATTTCCCATGGTAGGGGATTCTAGGACAAGAAGGCATGACTTCAGGATTGAAGGACGTCCTTTTAGAATTGAGATGCGGAGAAATTACTTTAGTCAGAGGGTGGTAAATCTGTGGAATTTGTTGCCACAAGCGGCTGTGAAGGCCAAGTCATTGGGTGCATCTAAGGCAGAGTTAGATAGGTTCTTGATTAGCCAGGGCATCAAAGGGTATGGGGAGAAAGCAGTGGTGTAGGGATGACTGGAAGAATTGGATCAGCCCATGATTGAATGGCGGAGCAGACTCAATGAGCCTAGTGGCCTACTTCTGCTCCTATACCTTATGGTCTAAGCTGCAGAGGGTTGTAAATTTAGTTGGCCCTATCTTGAGTACCCAGGACATTGTCAAGGAGCAGTGTCTCAGAAAGGCAGTCTCCATTATTAAGGACGCCCAGCACCCAGGGCATGCCGTTTTCTCACTGTTACAATCAGGAAGGAGGTACAGAAGTCTGAAGGCACACACTCACCAATTCAGGAACAACTTCTTTCCCTCTGCCATCCGATTTCTATACGGCCACTGAACTCGTGAATGCTACCTCACTTTTTAAGTATTTTTGTTTTTGCACTATTTTTAATCTATTCAATATACATATACTGTAATTGATTGTATTTATTTATCTATCTTCTAGATTATGTATTGCATTGAACTGCTAAGTTAACAAATTTCACAACACATGCCAGTGATAATAAACCTGATTCTGAAGCTATTTTGTTTCAATATCACTGACGAGCTATGCTTCCGTTCATTTGCTATCTCAATCTCCTCCAAGGTACCCAGTTCCATTAATCATTAGGAAGATCAATTCCCCATCTTATTTTTAAAAATGGAACAGATGATATCAGCATCTTCAGAGTATTTTATTTATCTGCACGATCTTTACGTTATATGCTGACTTAATGCCTGTGGATACATGCTCTTTTGGGATTGACCATGTGTTACTGATAACATTTGTAAACATCACACATTCCTCCAAAGCTCTCTGCTGTGAGACCCAGTAAAAATCCGGTATGTCATTGAAACCATCTTTACATTTTTGTTACTGGGGATATCTGTGCACCAATCACTCACATATAACAAGGACTTAGTATATAGTGAATCACTAGCCAGAAATTACTCCTCAAATTCACAAGAGTCGTATGGAGAAAAAAAGCACCAATTGATTACTTGACTTCAGAGAATACAGCTAAATTAATTTGATTCTCATTTAGTATCTATATATACATTTTCCAGTAGACGTCAATAAGCAGGATTATAAGCTTCATAGATTCCTCTGGGGACACCAGACAATCTTAGGTTCAAAACTTACTGATTGACTGATGTTTAATTAACTGATATTGATATGCTCCAAAAATAGTCTATTCACAAGAATTATTCCTTACGACTAATTGCCCATACAGAATTTTCACCATTCCTTTTTAGGTTATTTTTGGCATTGTGAAGTACACCCAATGCTCATCCAGTAAACATACTAAGACCATTTCCCTGTGAGGGTGAATAGGCACACAACATGTTAAGTTCAAAAGATAATTATGGAAGTGCAAGATTTTGTAAGAAATCTGAAACAAGTTATTGAACAAACCCTCGGCTGTACTCAATATTTCGTCACTATTTGACTCATTAATACAAAGACAAGGCTACCCCCGATCTCATGGCAGGTGATAGCTGACAGAGCAAGTGGGTTATTTGGAGGTAGTCTGCCCACTCTGACACTTGTAGTTTCCCAGTGTGCTCTTCATACTTGCCTTTGAGCACCATCCCAAATGTTTCTTCCCCAATATGAACAGAAATAGGACAAATATTCCCCAGACTCATTGGAGATTTTGCATTTCAAGGAGACTTCAAGCACCTTCTTGAACCTTCTGCCTGTTGGAAATTTCTTCCCATGATAAAGTTCAGAGTTGAACACCTGCTTCAGGAGCCTGGCACGGAGCAAGCAAATAATGTGGCCTGCCTATGAAAACCAACCCTGGGTACAGACTCAACACCCGGGGGTGGGGGGGGGGGGATGCTGTTAGTTTGGGAAAAAACACAGATGATTGTTTGCTAATCCTTCCTGCAACTGGAGAATTTTGCTAAAATAGATTGGTGGCATTTTTCCAGTGCCTTACAACACCTGCTACATGTGGTACAGATCTGAGAAATCTTTAGAGAAGTTGTAAATTCTGGTGAAGAGAAACCTCTTCACTGCATGCATCTCAGATAGTCACTCTCTTAAGATAAAAGGAAGAATACAGAAAACTAAGCTCGATTTTAGAATCAGTTATTATAAGATCATAAGCACACAGAACATAGAAATCTACAGCACATTACAGACCCTTTAGCCCATAATGTTGTGCAGACCATGTAACCTACTCTAGAAAACTGCCTAGAATTTCCCTACCACAACACCCTCTATTTTTCTAAGCTCCATGTACCTACCTAAGAGTCTCCTAAAATACCCTGTTGCATCTGCCTCTATCACTGTTGCTGGCACTGCATTCCACGCACCCACCACTTTGTGTGTCAAACGTACCCCTGACACCGCCGCTGTATCTGCTTCCAAGCACCTTAAAACTATGCTCCTCATGTTAGTCATTTCAGCCCTGGGAAAAAAGCCTCTGGTTAGCCACTTGATCACTGCCTCTCATCATCTTATACACATCTATCAGGTCACCTCTCACTTCCATCACCCCAAGGAGAAAAGGCCAAGTTCCTTCAACCTATTTTCATAAAGCATGCTCTCCAATCCAGGAAACATCCTTGTAAGTCTCCCCTGAATTCTTTCTATAGTGTCCACATCCTTCCTGTAGTGAGGTGACCAAAACTGAACACAGAACTCTAAGTGGGGTCTAAGGTCTTGTATAGCTTTAACATTATCTCACGGCTCTTGAACTCATTCCCACAGGTAATGAAGGCCATCACACCATACGCCTTCTTAACAACACTGTCAACCTGCACAGCAGCTTTGAGTGTCCCATGGAAACAGACTCCAAGATCTTGCTGATCCTCCATACTGCCAAGAGTCTTAGCATTAATATTACATTCTGTCTTCAAATTTGACCTACCAAAATGAACCACTTCACACTTATCTGGGTTGAACTCCATCTGCCACTTTTCAGCCCAGTTCTGCATTCCATCGATGTCCCGCTGTAACCTCTGACAACCCTCCAGACTAACCGTGAACGTCCCAAACCTTTATATCATCAGCAAACTTACTAACCCACCCTTCTACTTCCTCATCCATGTCATTTATAAAAAAAAATCACCAACAGGAGGTGTCCAAGAACAGATCCCTGCGGAACACCACTGGTCACCGACCTCCAAGCAGAACACGAACCATCGACAACCACCCTTTGCCTTCTGTTGGCAAGCCATTCCTGGATCCACAAAGCAAGGTCTCCTTGGATGCCATGCCTCATTAGTTTTGTGGAGCTGAAGGGTGTTCCAAATGCCCTGTGTTTACCTGTCAGCGTTGGCTTTATCCTCCTCTTCAGGACTCGCACTCCCAAGGATCCTTTTCCGTGCCTCTGCATATTCAGCTTCTCTCTGAGCCAGTGATTTGACTTGTGGCATTGGCCTTGTAGCAGAGTGTGGCGTGTTTACCACCCCGTTACTCGTCGGTCTCTTCAGAATGCGGATTTGTCGGGTGCAGGGCGTTGGGTGGAAGTCATCTTGTATGACGATGGGAACTTTAGGTGCCTGTTTCGATTTCCTGGTTAAATATGAAAAAGCATTTAGATTTATCATATCCATTCAAGTACTTTATAAAATGCTAAAAAGAGAATATGACAGAACTGAATGCAACAGAACCACAAACTTAACCTATGCTGAGAAATAAGGCTGTGGCACAGGAAATGTGATGTAAAGAACTGGTTGATGCCACCAGCAGTGTGAACTCATCCTTTTTGAAAGGTTAAGAGGACAATGAAAGAAAGCAAAATGAAAGTCTTTCCATTGGCTCAGTAGGATCAATATACAGTAATGTAGTTAAAGGTGTGGAGCGTTTCAGATAAACCGAGGCATAACAGGTCCCTGTGGTGTATCAAGCTTTCTATTTGTTTTCACATTCTAAAATTCAAGAGAATCGCATGGGTACCAGGCTTTGGGCAAACTTATTGCCAACATTCAATTCATGAATATAGAGCAGAAAATATACAAATCCATCTATCCAGCTCTATACAACTTCACAATATCCCACATTTACTTATACTCAGTGGCCACTTTATTAGGTATACCTGTACAATTCTACCACAGACTGTCACAAGCCCAGCTGCACAAGGAGGTGGGTTGGGCAAGGGGCTAGGAACCTCATCCTGTAAAAAACCAGTGCTCCAGAAATACGAGGCTCTACACACCGTATCCCTGGGAGAGGAAGAATTTTCAAAGCTGGACTGCACTTGGGAACAACTCGAAGGACTGGCCTAGAACAGGGAACTCAGGCAAGCTGCTTTTAGTAGGCTATACCCCAGCAGGGGTGATGGGCCTAAGTAATAGTATAGCTGTTCGTGAATGCAAACATCTAACCAGCCAATCATGTGGCAGCGATTCAATGCAAAAAAGCATGTAGCCATGGTCAAGAGGTTCAGTTGTTACTCAGAACAAACATCAGAATGGGAAAGAAACGTGATTTAAATGACTTTGACCATGGAATGATTGCACTGGACAATAAACATTTTGCTTTCTGAGTACTTTCCAGTGTATCTTATGGATTTTGAGCTGATCATGAAAATCACCATGAAATTTCCCTATCAGGCACCTTTCTTTAATATTTTTTTAATATTTGTAATTTAATTCATAATTTGTTGCCCACAATATAAGCTGAAAAATTTTCTAACTTGTCCAGGCAAGCCTGGGCATGCTTAGGCAGGGTGGATTCTAGCACGGCAGGACAGGTTTCAGAAAGGCTACAAATTTCTGTGAAGGATGTCGATATTTGAGACAGACATTTCCCAGAATAACTGATACGAAGATCAAGGAAGACATTTTTGTTGGTGCACAAAACAAACAGGTCAACAATGACAGGCAATTCAAAGAACTTCTAGTGGGACCGGAGAAAATCGCACAGAAGGCACTCAAAGATGTTGAAAGTTTTCTTGGCAACTACGGAGCACCAAACTACAGTATGTGCAGCTGGATGGCAACCTGCCCCAAGCATACAAAACCATGAAGTGCAACATGTCACTAAAAGATTAATTTTCTGCATTCCCACTTGGGCTTCTTCCTGCAAATCTTGGTGCTGTCAGTGATGAACATGATGAAAGGTTTCACCAGGACATTGCAGTCATGGAGAAATGATATCAGGTCAACTGGAGTCCATCAATGCTGGTTGATTAAAGTCGGACACATAGGCAAGAAGCCTCAGACACTGACTACAAATGAAAATCAGCAAAACATTTTTAGCTTAGTTAAATTATTGCAAAGTGTTAGCACCATGAATTAAATGCATTATATTTAAATAAAAGTTAAATTCTTGTTTCTCCAAATTCTTCCGTGATACAAGAGGTCTGAAATTATATTTGTGTTTAACTTCAAGCAGTCTATCATAAACAACAAAAAAATTCAGAGGAAGTAACACTTTCAAAAAAATTTGTTGTCCAGTGTTGACAGGATGGTTTAAGTATCTCGGAAACTGCTGACCTCTTGGGATTTTCACACACAAGTCTCTAGAATTTACAGGGACTGGTGTGAAAAACAAAAAAACAGTGAGTGACAGTTCTAAGAGAGGTCGCAGCAGTAACTCAAATAACCACGTCACCAGCAGCGTGCATAAGGGCATCTCTGAACACATAACATGTCGTGGATAGGCTATAGCAGCAGAAGATATGAATATTCAGTGGACACTTTATTCGGTACAGGAGGTAAATAATAATAGAGACCACCGAGTGTATGTTCTTACTCTAACATGAGAAAACGTCAAGACCCTAGAGTTAAATATAACCTGAACCATCTAAAAAGCAAATTAGATTAAAAAAAACAATGGGCCATGGCAACTGAAATCATCCTGCCATTACCCGATTGAATAGTAAGCAAGATGTGATGATTGGAACATTAGAAATGAAGTGTACAAATTTATAAGAGTTATAGACTAGCAAGCAAGTGCAAACTGGGTCATAGAGGGATGAAGGATGAGGGTCAGTGACCACAGATGCAATGGATAAGAGGTTTGAGTTGGGACAAGTTAAGCAATTTTATATTCAGAAAGTAGGAATGGAGACGGGCCAAAAATGTAACTTCAGTTAACAAAGACATTGAAGAGAGTTTCAGAATCAAAAGCTAATGCAGAGGTAAAACAGCAACGTTAATATGTGGAAATAGGCAGGCTTAATAAAAACCATGCTCCAAATCTCATTTTGGGGTCATTTGATACTAAACTTGTAATCTAGTTCAATCTGAAAAATTGTCCAGGAAATAGAGTTTACAATAGTGAAAGAGGACAATGAGCTGAATCATTATCTCAAGTTAAAGAAAAATGACTGCTCATCCACAGTTGGCAATTTGAAGACAACTGGAAGAGTTAAAAGAGATGCTGACAAGCAGAGCAGGTTATTTAATTTGTGCCTGGGCATTTATATATATTTGAAGGGCTGACTTCATATGTCATATACGTATCCAAGAAGGTCAGAAGCTATTCAGTTGCCCATACTTGTAACAAATCAGTTTGTTCTTAGAAGTATGAAGGGTAACTTAATTTACTTGTACTTTCATTACTTGTACCTAGCAAAGCAAGCAGATTCTTTGGATGTTTATGTCAGAATGTGCTATTGCAATGAAAGTAGGGGGCATCCTCTGAAAACTCAAACTTTCAAGGAGGGTGGGAAGTCCCTCCAGATTCCACTCTCCATTGTCATTACTCAAATGTTAATTTTGCAACAAATTTAAACTGAGGAAAATGGGCAACCAGTGTTTCAGATCAAGACCCTTTACTTCTACTCATCCTCCCAAAGAACAATCTGGCAACCAAACACAATCTCTTTTAATTATTGGATCATTAGCACTCTGTTCCTGTCACATGATTGTACATTTATTAATACATTACTCATTATCTATTGACCAGTGTACTAACTTCTAGAGAAGAATCTGTTATTAGTAGGCTATTTTCCACACAGAAACTCAATTTCCAAAAAGGAAAAATAAAGGGTGACAATTAGATATGAATAACTCAATTTTTATTTAGGATTTTTAAAAAATTCCCTTTAGACAACTACATTTCCATTTTGGTACAGAAGTTCTAATTTTAGACAACTTCCCTTTTTCAACCACTATCCAGTTTCACATAATGCTTAAAAGGGACACTTCCTCAGTAAATCATATTCAAAGTACATCCATCAATACCTTTCCAATTCACTGAAAAGGTATTTTTCCAATTAATTCATACTTGGCTTGACAGTTACCAATGGACAATGAGCATGTTTACATTAGTTACACTTAAAAATTCAATCTGTCTCAGCAGGCAAGAACTTTTTTTCAAGCACACTCTTTGGTTGACTAAGGGAAAAGTGTTTTGAAGATAAAATCTAAAGAACCACACAAAGCCTGCAGTCCACAAGGAAACAAAGATCCCTGCTGGCATTATTTACACTTCAGAGACATTTCCTACAACAGGAATTTTGAAGAACTGGAGAGGCACCTCAAAATGGTTCATCAAAATCCTCCAAATCCATTGACAAGCCAGCCAACAGTATTCTCTCCCACGTCAATGACTAGAGGATAAAGATTCTAACTGCACTCCATTGGCTCTGCTGCAGAAGACTCCCAAATAGTTAGGCTATTCCAATTCAAGAATGACTGCAAAGCTTCCTTGAAAGCATCCAATCCATGTGACCATTGATTCAAGATGGCAGAGAGCCTTGAATCTTTCATCATGAGTATGCAAAATTCCATGGGGGGGGGGGGGGGAGTTTATCACCTCCCAATCAAGCCACTTGCTTGCTCGATCAAGTACTTTCATCCCCACCTGCTTCAGTCTGCAAACCCTACTTGAGTTTTATCAACCACATCAGAACCCACAGGACAGGAGTGGAAACAAGTCATCCACAACCCCAAGGGGCTTTAAAGATATTCCTGTTGTGGTTATGGCAGAAGCTTGGTCAGACAAGAACTTGTTTCTACTCTGAACAGTTCCACAAAATTCTTCACCTCAGAAAGGCAACTCTTGACACAAATGTGGCACTCACAACATATCTACTCAAGAGTTGATGTAAGTCTTCAAATCCTAAAAGGTGCAGTGGAAAACTAGTTGTGAGGAATTTTATTATTCTCTCTCTACCCACTGAACTTTATCTTCAAAAGAGCATGCATCATCACAATTCAAAAAAAACAACTTGCATCCAATTTACTCAAGACTATATACAGAACAGAAAATCCAATGGAAGTTCCCTATTTACTAAATTGAAGAATTTCCATCTGATTTTCCCTTAACACCACCTCTTTCGCATATTGTAATTAGAACTGGAGTTTACCACCAAATCCTGGCAACTATTCTCTAGCTTTGAGGTTCAAAGAAGCTTCAATAGTATAAACCACTGCACCCACGCCAATCCCACCACCACTGTCAGTCAGACATTTAAACTGAAAACAAACGGTGAAGTGGTAAGCCAATACCCAAGGCCTACATAGCAATGAATCCTCAGTCTCACAGGACATCTTTTGTGAAGGATCAGTTCATTTATCCCATCCAAAAAAAAAGCAAGTCTAAGCAAATGAACTCCACCTGGAGAAGATCTGGCCAGAAGATCAGGTTCGAGACAATCCTGCATATTAAAGAAAAGTAAACATGGATTGCAAAGGAGAATGCCATTTTCAACCAAATATATTGGCCTTTTTTTGAACTAAAAGAGGCAATGAAACAATGCGTCACTCAAATGGCATGGTCACAGTACACATAGATTTGAAGTTACTAACTCAGGGTTGATCATAATGTGGCTAATGACAGCTTTATTTATTGCCTTTTACCAGCTAGCAACAATTCTTAAGCAAACTCTCTTGCAGGTATTGCAAGTGGATACCCAAATCAGCAAACCCCATCTGGAAACCAGCACTAAAAAAAAAAATTGCCTTTCTGAAGTATTTCCCTTCAAAAATTTGCTGCTCTCCTTTCTGCCAGATATCAACACTTCAGCCCCTTCATTTTTAAGACAGGTGGGCTATGTCACGAACAAAGCAAGTCAGATTTTGCCCACTGTGTATTCCACACAGTTAAACATTGCAGCAAGCTCTAGCTTTTCAGGACCATCCATACAGAGGAAGAATAGAGTTAAGGGGGCACCTCAAAAGTTTACAATATTGATAAAAATGCACACTCAAAAACTTGTAACCAAACCAAATTTACATCCCAAGCCACTTTACAGGCAGAGTAGTTTGGAATAGTCAAGTTATAATGCAAGATATATGAATGCTAATTTCGAAGAGCAAATTTACACAAAAAGCAGTACCATGTCATCAGTAACTAACATCACAAAAGCAGAGATAAACATTGAGGAGGATACCAAAAACAGCAACCTTGTTCTTCAAAGTAGTTTCATGAAACTTTAAAAAAAATTTTTTGTTCAATCGAGTGCAGATATTTTCAGCTTAAAGTCTCGCCCAAAAAAATGGTCCCTCATTGCTGCACTGGGACATCAACCAAGATTTTTATACTCTGGTCTCCAGAACATTACTTCAACTCACTGCCTTGCTGCTACCAAATGAACCAAGGTTCACACCCAAAGATTATTTAACCAAGGAACAGCAATGAAAAACATTCCAAAGGCGCCGTTTTAACTTAACGGAGCAACTCTATGAGACTGCAGAGGCAAAAAAATCGTTACATTTGGGGGTGGGGGGGGGAATTATTGTTATGTAAGATTTTAAAGAGCAGAACGTGTTCATATACCAGCTAAGATACGATTAAGTAGAGAAGCTGGTACTTTCATTTGTATTACAGAATGAAGCTATTACCAGTCAAGCCATCAGGGGGAGACAATAAATTGTTAGCATTTTTTTTAGAAATAGTTCTTACTTTTCTTTCTGCTGGATCTTTAGTTTTGCTTCTAGTCGTCGATCGATTTCCTGCAAGAAAGGAATCACATGCAGTATAAAGAGATGTGCTCTAAAAACAATAATCAGTTGAATTGTACACCAAGGTACAAACAGATGGACACAATCAAAACCAAAACTAAAGTCAGGATTTGCTGTAATAAAAAGAGTACACCCAAGCAGTCCAGCAAAAGTGGAATAAGAACAGACAACTGCCAATTGTTGCAATCAAACTTGACAGAGCCTACATCCAAGGTGTGGTGCGTGTATATACAGTACATGACCAGATTGATGCACATTAAAATAGAAGTAGAAAGGGCCAGCTATGTGATTACATTATTTGCTTATAAAATTGTTAAAATACTCTAGACCTCCTGAATGTTACAGAAAATCTGTGCCAGAGTTCTTTACAGATAGAAACATTGAAAACCTACAGCACAATACAGGCCCTTCAGCCCACAATGCTGTGCCGTATATGTACTTGCTTTAAAAATTACCTCCGATTACCCATAGCCCTCTATTTTTCTAAGCTCCATGTACCTATCCAGAAGCCTCTTAAAAGACCCTATCGTATCTCCCTCCACCACCATTGCCAGCAGCCCATTCCACGCACTCACCACTCTCTGCATAAAAAACTTACCCCAGACATCTCCTCTGTACCTACTTCCAAGCACCTTAAAACTGTGTCCTCAAACAAGATGTACTCAACTTCATGTAGCACTAATTGTAATCCTGAACAAAGCTTATTGTGAAGGTGTAATCAGATCCTGATTTAAACTTTTCTTTTGCTTAGTTTCAGTTTAAGTTAGGCCCTCCCACTTGGGCTTCAGCCCAACAGCAGCTCTGTAGGTGTCGAAGCTCGCTTAAATCACTGATGCCCCAGGAACGACAAAGCCAAAAGGTCACCAGTTTCAGCACACTGATATTCTAAACATCCGCATTAACTGTTTAAAAAATAATTCATTAATACATCAACTGCCCAGACTAAAGCTGTTGCGTTACAAATCGGTTATTCAAACACTGAACAACATCAGGATGGAGGTGCAAATAGTCACCCTGGGTCTTTGCTTGCTCAGCATCCACATATACACTCTTTAAATATTTTGTCTGGAGAGGAAAAAGTTAAACATTACTAAATTCCAAAGTATTGACCCCAAACAGAAAACTTAATAACTTTTCACCAATGTATTAGTAAACAGCATCAACACAAAAGGTCCTTTCAATAACAACAGGAATTCTGCAGATGCTGGAAATTCAAGCAACACACATCAAAGTTGCTGGTGAACGCAGCAGGTCAGGCAGCATCTCGAGGAAGAGGTACAGTCGACGTTTCACACCGAGACCCTTCGTCAGGACTAACTGAAGGAAGAGTTAGTAAGAGATTTGAAAGTGGGAGAGGGAGGGGGAGATCCAAAATGATAGGAGAAGACAGGAGGGGGAGGGATGGACCCAAGAGCTGGACAGGTGATTGGCAAAGCGGATACAAGAGGACCATGGGACAGGAGGTCCGGGAAGAAAGACAAGGGGTGGGGGGGGGGAGAACCCAGAGGATGGGCAAGGGGTATAGTCAGAGGGACAGAGGGAGAAAAAGGAGAGTGAGAGAAAGAATGTGTGTATAAAAATAAATAACAGATGGGGTACGAGGGGGAGGTGGGGCATTAGCAGAAGTTAGAGAAGTCGATGTTCATGCCATCAGGTTGGAGGCTACCCAGACGGAATATAAGGTGTTGTTCCTCCAACCAGAGTGTGGCTTCATCTTTACAGTAGAGGAGGCCGTGGATAGACATGTCAGAATGGGAATGGGACATGGAATTAAAATGTGTGGCCACTGGGAGATCCTGCTTTCTCTGGCGGACAGAGCATAGGTGTTCAGCAAGGCGGTCTCCCAGGTCCTTTCAATATATTATTTTGTAATGTTTTAATACACTTAACTCATTGGTTTGAACAGTTTCACAAGAATGGATGAGGAACTAGAAAAAAGGCCAAAGGGACATCTGAAAAATATATAAAATGATGGGAGTTCAGCACATCCCTCCATTATTGTTGAGAGTTAGAAGTCATGGCTGTAACAAAAAAGGAAGGCCTCTTTTTTTTTCCCTTTACATACAAGTGGCCCAATTCTGGAATGTTACCAGCAGATGTGACTGAGGCAGGTTCCACTCTGGCCTCACAGGGAAAATCAGACAAATGTATGCCAAAGAAAAATGTTGAAGATCCCAATGGGCAGAATGGCCTCATCCTATAGACACTGCATAATCTGTACGCCCCATTCCAACAGCTGACTAAATGGCCAGTTCATCTGACTTACTTCTACAACTTGCTGCTTCTAAGGTCAGCCAGACCTTTCATACCAAACTCATTTATATTTAATAGATTTCTGGTTACAGATTCCAGACATTGCACAATCAATGTACTTCTGAACTACAGCAGATGCTGCAGTGCTACAGCAGCTTGCTAGATTATTGGACATTCAGTGTTTTCTGATAAACCATTAAATCAAGGCTACATCGCATGGTGCAACACAGTTTTGGATTTAAAAACCCAAATGGAGCAATGTCAAGTGTGCATTCTTTCTGTTTTGATTTTGAAGTTGTTAACGTTGTTGAAATGAAGTTGCATAGGTAGCTGGGAGATCAATGAAGGTGAGCACATGTTAACATTTTTACCTAACTGCACAACTGGGTGCTATAATTGCTGTTGAAAAAACCCCGAGTTCAGTCATCACATACCAGGTGAACCTTTATAAAAATTTTCTTGAATAATCAGTGTGACAGGATATATTACAACCTACATCATCACACTTGGTACAGTCGCTTCTATAGACTCAGAATCCGGGAATTCAGTTTCTTATTTTTTTGTATTTCTTTCTCCATTTGTGGCATCCTGTCATTCATTCAAGCTCTTCAATTTAGAAAGTAAACTGCTGCTGGCAGAACTTCTGGACATGAGCAACTACACAAACTATCGCAGCAAGTTCTAATGAAGCGCACTATACTACAAAGCATTTCTATCTGTTCTTAAGACAGCAACACTTGAGAAAAATGGGTTCAACTCTCTCAAGTAATTCAAACCATTGCCCTGAATACTATTTTATTTCTATCTTGATTTTTAAGTTCTGTGCAGATCCTCAGCCATACAATATCAAACTTTTCTAATCGCCACTGTAACTATTTAAATTTAAAGCTATTAAACTTTTCAATTTTTACCTATTCTTCTGTCAACTTGGAATTTTTTTTAACATTTTGTTTTAAGTAGAGAAATGAAGATGTTCTAATTGATATTTAAACCACTTTAGATTTTTTGGTGACTGCTGAAAACAACTACACTGGAAAATTAAAGGTTGTAGGCTATGCCATGCAACTTTACCAAAGTCAAAAATAATAGATAACTCCACAGGATCCATTTCTAAACCATCACAAACACACTGTTGCTTTATCGTGCAACTTCCATTGAACAGTGAAATTTACCTACCCCTTTGAAGGAAAAGAAAAGTACTACTGCCTACTTAGTCTTCCTATTGATGAAGCAGTTCTCACTCCAGTTTAAAAACTTTAAATCGTTACATAGCACTAAATGTATGGCAAAGATTCAATTGTTTCAGAATTCTAGCAATCAGTGTTAATTTGCTACAAACCGAATTCCACAGGTTTCTCAGTGTTAAATTACCCAAAAATTGCTGCCCAAAAGCATGACTATGACATAATTTGATCTGGGATGCCCGATTCTATGTTTCAGTATCCTAATTGTGGTGAAAAGCATTACCAGTTTCCCCTTATCGTTCCCCAAGTCTGTAGAGGTGGTGGGAAATCTATCTGACAACTCCTGGGAGTTGCCAGCAAAGTGCGCGCCTCCAACTACAGTGGTTACATTACCTCCATTGGTCTGGAATCTGCATCACTCGCTTCCAATGCCTTTTCTGGGCATGTTACGGTATTTAGTATCCCTCCCATTGCCAATATTCGCTCTCTGTTAAGAAGATGGCACCTCCAAGCTTTTTCGGCCTGGGTCCAGGCCTTGCCTCTCTTCTGTCCCTCACCCCACCCTCTCACACACAGCGGCCCCCTGCTGCCTGCCCCACACTTGTGGCCGACAGTCAGCGAGACCCTTTAACTGTTGCACACATACACACTGCTGCTGCCCAACTCTTTAGCCTTGAAAACATTATTTAACCGCTTCAACAGACCACAAGACCCGATAGTAAAGCAAGACCCAGCCTCTCCACGGTTTCACTCTACGTTCCTTACCCCACTATCGGCTGCTTCCTCCCAATTATCAGCGATTTCCTCATCTTCCATTTTAGCTGCTCAGCTCACTCGCCCCCCTGGCCGCACCGCGCACGCGTAAAATCCTCTGCACGCAGCCGTAGACCACGGTCGGCCGGAGCTGCGCAGCCGCAGACGGCGGCACCAAGGTGCCCGGAGAGCAGCACTGCCCCGCATGCGCAGTTCGCACCACTGAGGTGAGCTGTGTCGTACGGAGCGGGGGAGGGGAGGGGATGTCCCGGTTTATGCGCATGCGTACTGGTGGTAGTGGGAAGCCCCGGCCATAGCAATCGATCCGAGAGTGAAAAGATGGCGGCGGCAGGGCCCAGCTAGCCCGAAGCAGCAGCACGGCGAACAAAACCAACCTCGATAGCAGGCCCAAAAGAGGGCGGGGAAATCGAGCCGGGACTCAGCAACAGCCCGTGGGGGAAGAAAGGTGAGGGTTAGGTTGTATTGGGGAGGAGGCAGCGCGCCTTGGAATCGAGCTGGAGGCGACGTCACTATGAGGCGAAAGGATGGGAGGCCGCGGCGTCGCCCGCCGCCGCCATCATTGGGACGAGGCAGGGTCCGCCAGGCGCGCTCAAACAATGCGTGGATCAATAGATACAGAGGGGGTTAATGGAGCACAGAGACACCAATACACTGATCAATTGATGGATGTGGAGGAGGCAGGGGAGCAATAAATGGAGGGAGATTGGGTCTGCCGTGCAGATGCTGTGTGGAGATATCGGCACGGATGAGCAATGACAGAAGGAGAGAGGCCAAGGAATCGTGAGACCTCTGAGGGAGGGAGATGGAGTGTCAATAAACAGGGAGATGTCTTGATGGAGTTCAGTAAACAGGGTGGGGGCGATCCAGAAACAGGGAGAGTCTAGGGAAGGCAAGCCACTGGAAGGTGAAGAAGTGCTAGGGCAGGGACACAGCCAATCCTTTGGGGGGGGGGGGAGAGAAGAGGGAGCAGGTCGACACTAGGGACCAGAGAGCAGTAAGAAATAATAAACAGAGTGGCATACAGTTAGAAGGAAACATGCACCAGGGCAGAGAGAATGAGATGAGACAGAACACGCTAGTGTGCTAGCTGTCAAGATGTTGCTTGTCTGGACCGCAGTACTCGTGGAATGTGTCTCATGCTGAAGGAAATTTGCTGCATACCTTAATAATTAGAACTATATGAGCCACAAAAAGTATTTGAGAAAATTTATTTTTAACAGTTTAAAAACTTGACACACGCCATGTAAAAAAACAGCACACCTTGTTTAAACCTAGGGGAAAAGCATCAAGCAAACAGCAATATTAGGGGAACCTTCCTGAAACATGTAAAATTAGGCAAATCATTGGCAAGGTAGGTGCTAAGAGCATATATCCTGTAGGAATCTATCATTTGGTCATAATCTCATAATAAGAGGTCTCCTTTTTAAGAAAGAATCTCTTGGAGGATAAAGGAACACAGATTTCCTGCCCATCTGCCATGGACACTTGAGTTTAGAATACATTTCCAGATAAGCTGGACAGAGTTTTGGTCTACTGAGGAGTCAAAGATCATGGGGAACACCTAGCAAAGTGGAATGAGGTGAAGATCAGCCTTAATGTCAGTGAATAGAATATCAGACTTAAATGCTCCCATGGTCTACACTTGTTCCCACTTTTAAGTTATTTTGTTGGCCATACATCCCCTTGATCTTTTTTTGACTACTTAATAATTCATGGAAATTCCTGTGCCTCATCCTGTTTCATGCTGTATCCTCTCATCTGCTATGTCCAAAAATCTTTTCATCTCCACCTTGAATAAATTAACTAAGAATCCACAGTAACTCACTGCCCGCTGGTGTTTAGGCCAGTAATGAAGATCCTTCTATGTTTGTTTGTCTGGTGGTGTTCAGGGCTTCCTTCATTGTACCAGTAGCTTTCTCTCAGTTTTCACTGCTGTCAGTCAAGCAAATCCTGGGTGGAAACTCCGGAATACTGTCACACTCAGATGTAGAAGGGTTCTTCATTGTTTGAACAATTAGGGTTGTTAGCCCTGAGCTGAACCCCCTGAACCAGGAGGACTGGTGGACCACTCTTAGTCTGGCCTCTACCCTTTGACCTGTTTGGCACTGGGTGACCCTACCAAGAGCTAAAACATAAAGCCCTGGCTGCAGCCAACATAGCTCTCTGGGTCATTGAGGCAAGAAAGCCTCCAAACCCTACAACAAGGTTCTGGTCCTTTTGGAGGAGAATTGCATCCATCTCCATTTAAAAAAAAACAAATTTCTCCCCATTGCAATCCTAATATGCCCCTAGAGAATATTATGAAAAATATTCATAAAAGTGTGCAGCTGTTCCCTCAATACATAAGGGATGTGCCCACATTGAAGTTAATATCTGGTTACCATTTTAAAGTATTTGAGATTTCTAACACAGGGCAAAAGTTGCAGAATGGCATTCCTCCTGTGCAGATAGGGCAAGCAATAGCAGAATGTGTTGAGGGTTAGCTAACTAGTTGATAATACTGCAGTTGGTGAAGTGCATCCTTTTGGTCTCTCCATTTAATGCTAGACCAGGGTAAGAGTTTGCATTATGACCACTGGTTTGCATGTTGTCACAACAAATCTATGCAAAGGAATATAATTCCATTAAAATATTCAGAACATATACTCTATTATCATCCTTGCACTGGCACTTGAGGAAAGAAACTGAAATCTTAGTTAGGGTAAGTGGTAGTGTGAAAATTTGCTTCCTATTATAGATCCGGTTTAAGTCCACCTAACCTTACATCGAATCGGTTGTTCCTTTTCATGCCTGTAGCGCATCGGGCAGCATTTTTGCTGTTTCCTTAGCATTTACCTGTTTATTTACGAGGCCGAGTTACGAGCTCAATGTCCAACCCAGCACGGATGGAAAGCGTGCCCTGTGCCAGCTGGAGTTGAAACCAGGACCGTTTTCCTCGAAGTCTGGCTGATCTCACTACACCACCAGCCAGCTAATCAAATCCCTTACCTGCTGTATTAAAAGTTATTCCTTTCCAAATTCTTCACAGAGATCATTCATTTTGAAATTTTTTTTGGAAGTCTCTCGTTGCAAATAAACCTGACAAGTTTTAGATTAGCCCCATATATAACAATTACAGCATGGAAACAGGCCATCTCGGCCCTTCTAGTCCGTGCCAAACACTTACTCTCACCTAGTCCCACCGACCTGCACTCAGCTCATAACCCTCCATTCCTTTCCTGTCCGTATATCTATCCAATATAACTTTAAATGACAACATTGAACCTGCCTTAACCACTTCTGCTGGAAGCTCATTCCACACAGCTACCACACTCTGAGTAAAGAAGTTCCCCCTCATGTTACCCTCTAAACTTCTGCCTTTTAACTCTCAACTCCTGCCCTCTTGTTTGAATCTCCCCCACTCTCAATGGAAAAAGCCTATCCACGTCAACTCTATCTATCCCTCTCATAATTTTAAATACCTCTATCAAGTCCCCCCTCAACCTTCTACGCTCCAAAGAATAAAGACCCAACTTGTTCAACCTTTCTCTGTAACTTAGGAGATGAAACCCAGGCAACATTTTACTAAATCTCCTCTGTACTCTCTCAGTTTTATTGACATCTTTCCTATAATTCCGTTCACAATTGTTTTTAGCACCAAGGATAAGAACATCGTAGACGCTGAGGCTTGTGGGCTGGGTCACCTAGCTGATTAAGAGCTTCAGGGCCTCAAAATAATCTTGAGTAGCAGTCAGCAATTTCCCCTCACAAACCTCAGCCCTTTGAGACCCCAGACCCAGGGTGGACCCAACGACTATTGCACATTTTGGAAAATGAAAACATGTAACTGAGCAGTCAGATCAGAGACCGGGTTCACAGAGAGGAGGGGTCTTTCGGAGGTACAGTGTGGTAACAGGCCCTTCTGGCCCAAAGAGCCTGCACTGCACAGTGACACCCATGTAACTAATTAACCAGTACGCCTTTGGAATGTGGGAGGAAACCAGGGCGCCCGGAGGAAACCCTCGTTGTCACAGGGAGAACATGCAAGCCCCTCAGATTTAACCTGGGTTGCTGGTGCTACATTAGCATAACATTAAGTTCTACCCAGTGTTGGTCAGGTTTAGGCTGCCTTGGTCAAGGATCGGAATTTCTGCCTTGTGTGGAGACTGGTAACGGGATGGGGGGGATTATTTTCTAATCCCCTAGTGCACAAAAATCTTATCATCTCAGATATATCAATTGAGAATACACAGCCATCTAAAGTTATGAAGTACAAAGATGTATACCCATCTGTGTGGAAGGAACAGAGTCATCGATTGAAGGGGCAAGACAGTGACTGGAGATTGAGGCTCTCACTGGAGCATCAGGGAGTCAGGAGATAGCAGGGATCGGGAGAAGGAAGGAGGGCCGAGAGCGCGAGGAATCCATGCAGTACTGGGAGGTGAGGGGGAAATGAATTAAGGGGATGTAGGAGTCCCATTTCATCTTGCACTGATATTGCTGGGAGTGGCCAGTGATTAGTGTTCCTGGGGCAATCTGTCTGTGTTTCTGCATAATGCTAATACAAAAGGAGATTTGCAGAGCAAATCACAACCCATTAACTCCACTGCAGAAAGGAGTTGATGAGGGTGAGGCTGATCATATACAAAAGGACTCAAAGATCACGGCCATCATGTTTTACAATGGGGGGAAAAAGATAGCCTTCAATTACATGATCCTGAAAAATAGACTATTAAAATCCTATGCAATCCTCTGATGTCAAATGTGTCCTTTTACCACTCGTTCTTTAAAGTGCATTGGATTACAGTCAGCAGTGACCATCAAATGAAACGCCACTCGCGTTTTCTGGCGATTACATCTGATGGTTGTGTCTGAGGAAGGAACAGCCAGTAAACATCAGAAATTGCAAACAGAAAGACTAAACTAGTTACAGCTTCATAATAAGTGGTTGCTGTGGATTCCACATTGTGCACTGGGTGACGGGTGGAATGACAGCAGAGAGCACCATTGCGTGAAAGGTCATCGGGTTTGGATCAGGTATATTTCTGTGTATGTAAGGTACTGTTGGAAGGCAGGAAACCATCTTGGCCGTCTGTCGACATTGTTCGATTATTCTCTTTAAAGACTGTCTACACTTTCATGTAAGGACTTAGTCTCAAATCATAACATTAGAACAGGATTAGTGGGTTAATCAACCTGTTCCCCTATTCCACTGATTTGAATTAATGCTGATTTGGATAAATGATGCCTTGTCTGTGTTATGTGGAGCCCCAATAGCAAATAGTCACCGTGATCATACAGTTCAGGGTCCTATGCAGTACAACATGAACTTGTGGCTTCAGCTGACCTTTCTGCTTGTGCTCTCCCCCCGCTTCCCACAGGAATGGATTTTCCGCAACATAGTCACCAAGTTCTGGAACAGCTGAATCAGCAAAGGCACCTTGGACTGCTGTGTGACTGCACCTTTGTCGTGGATGGCATCGACTTCAAGGCACACAAGGCAGTGCTGGCTGCATGCAGCGAATATTTCAGGACATTGTTCCTGGATCAGAAGGACGTGGTGCATCTGGACATTAGTAACGCAGCAGGTAATCACCTGACAAGTTCAAACGCTCTCTCCCACGGTGCAGAGAGTTGGCAGGGTCAAAGCTGATGAATTTTGACCAGTGGTCTCTTTGTTTATCTGTCTGGTTTCTCAGAAGATTGTTATGGCTCATTGGATCTATGCAACAGTATGAAATCACCTTCCACAGAGAAAAGAATACCCATTCACACAGCTGATATTGCAAGCACAGAAACTCACAAAGGTAGAAAATAACAAACCTTTCCCCATGCCAGAGGCGTCTAAGATGAGCGGGCATAGGCTTAAGGTGAAGAGTAAGAGATTTAGAGGCAACCTGGGGAAGATTATTTTTCACCAGAGGGAGGTTGCTATCTGGAACATCCTTGCCTAAGAAGGTGGTGGAGGCAGATGCCCTCACATTTAAGCACCAAGGCATAGTAGGCTACAGAACAACTTACTGGGAAATGGTATAGAAAGGCACGATGGATCAAAGAGCCTGTTTCTATGCCACATGACTTTATTATCCTAAAATGTAACAGAATTAATTTCTGAGTCTGAATGTACACAGGAAAAAAAATCTCTTAAATCGAGATGATTAGACGTTAATTGTGGGATAACTTTGGCGAGGGCATTCGAAGAATTTCTCTGCCCTTCTTCAGCCGTCCCGTAGGATCTCCTACTTCTCTGAACCAGCACTTCAATGTAACATCCATCATTAGAGATGCACATTTAGAAAAAATAACACAATCAAGCAAAACTATCGTGATTTTTAAGAGAAAGAAATAATTTTTGACAGATTTATTAAGAGTTCCTTGAGGATGTTAGTGGCACAGTGGATTAAAGGGGCCACAGTAGGCCTCAGTCTTTGAACTTTCAAAAGGCGCCATGCTGTCATCTTAAGCATTACTACACAACGTTAGAGCTAATGGCATCAGGAATAATAGATTGGCATGAAGAAACCAACAGAGAAAGGATATTTAGGATACAAGTATCATTTCAGGTTGGCGTGCTGTAACTAGAGGGGTGCCTGATGAATCAGTGCTGTGGCTTCAATGATTTGCTTTCATGACTTAGATGAACATGTAAAGACATTGAATCCAAACTTGCTGGTATTACAAAAATAGCTGGCAAACTACTCATGTGACTGAGACAAAATATCTGCAAGGAGGTTTGAATAGTGTAGGTAAGTGAGCAAGATTGGCAGATGGAGTATAATAAATGTATAATATATAATAAGTGTATGTAGTTTGGTAGGAAGAATAGCAGAGCGGAATATCATTTAAGTGGAAAGAAGATAAAGCCTGCTGTTGTACAAAGGAGTGGACACAGAACTTTAGAATGCAAGTACTGCAAGGAATTGAGAAGGCAACAGACTGTTGGCTCAATGGCAGGGAAAATAGAGCACGAAAGTAAGGAAAATCTTGTTACACCTGTAAAGGATACTGGTGTGTCTGTCTCTCAAGTTATGATCTCCTTGTTTAAGGAAGAGCATACCAGCACTGCAGTTCAGAGAAAATTCACTCAGAGGATGTAGGGGTTGTCGTGCAGGGAAAGTTTGAGCAGGTTGTGGATTGTTTCAGGATCGGCTGACCATTGAATGAGGAGAATGTCTTCTCTCAGAGAGTTGTGAGTCATGAATTTTCCATCCAAGGAACTATGATGGCTGGAATAAAACAGAAAATTCTGGGAAAATCCATCAGGTTAGGTAGCATCGATGGGAAAAGTAACAGAGTTAACATCTTCAGATGGAGACCATTTGTCAGGAGGCTGAATCAATGAATATTTTCAGGGTTGAGATGGAGAAAGTTATGGTCTGAGAGACACAGATCAGCCACGATTGGGTTGAATAGGGGACAGGCTTGAGAGACCCCACAACCAACTGATTCTGGATTCCACACTCTCTCGGTTCGCCTTTGAACCGGCCTCATCTGTAACGAGTCTGTACATACTCCTCGTGGAATGCGAGGGTTTCCTCCGGGTGCTCCGGTTTCCCTCCCACAGTCCAAAGGTGTACCAGTTAGTAGTTTAATTGGTCATTGTAAATTGTCCTGTGACTAGGCTGGGGTTGAATGGGGGGTTGTTGGGCGGTGTGGCTCGAAGGACCAGAAGGGCCTGTTCCTTGTTGTATCTCAATCAATAAATAAAAGACTGGACTAAAGTATGACACCAGGATTGAACCTGACCCTGTCGAGTGAGAGCACTCCCGTTTGCTGCCACACCACAAGTCAGTTTGAGAAAAACATCAATCAGTTTCCAACCCCTGATCACTCTCCGCTCCGTGAAGCTCCTGCTTCAGGACAGCTGGTGAAGACAGGATGTAGTCCTGCTCCAGTGTCCTTGCAGTCGCATCGCATGTCTGCTCTTGTAACTCATGGTGTAGTAACACGTGCACGTGGGAACCAGTGGAATCAGATTTGAAAAGCAAATTTCGGTATGCAAAATGTCCCAACATGTTTTTGCCTCAGCCCTGTCTTTGACCATGTGTGATCATTTAGATGAGAGAGCCTAGCAAATTGGGACCTGAAGCCTGAAGGATGCCTTAGACACCTATTAGATATTAGATCTATTAATTGTGCCCGTTTCAATGCGGTGTGAAGACGCACAGCATTACCGATTTGCACAGCCTTGCGTAGCATCCAATTTTACATTGAAACATATGAACTAATCTGGGCTACTTGACGGTGTTCCTCCATTCAAAAGATCACAACTGAACTGACTGTAACCTGACCTCCTCCTCCCGTCTATCTGCAGCAGTCCAGCTTATTAAGTATATACTTACCTCTGCTTTTAAGATTTTGAAATCGCCCACCACTCTCTGAGAAAAGGAGATCAAAAAACCCATGAGCCTCTTTGTCTCACCACTGTCATAATGGGCAAACCCTCAGTCTTAGACTTTGACCACTAATTTTAGATTCCCTTGCAAAAGGCCACATTTTCTCCATATTCATTCCTATAAAGACTGCATGGGATCTTGTATGTGTCAATAAGGTTCCTGCTTATTCCTCTAAACTCCACTAAAATCTCTTTTTTCTAAATACTATTAAGAAGAAGTCTCTGAGACACAACACAACAACTCTGCCTATTTGAATAATGTGAAAGTTTAAGCCTGTATCTGGGAAAAGCAGAGTAATTTTCCGAAGTGGATTGGTGCAGACACTTGCCATCATGGGTTCCTTGGATGGACTGGGTGCCTCAGTGGTGATGGAGTGCAGTGATCTGAGCTACTTTCTCGTAGGTCTCGGCCAGGTGTTGGAATTCATGTACACAGCCAAGCTCAACCTGACAGCGGCGAATGTTTTTGACGTGCAGGCAGTGGCCGGCTTCCTTCAAATGCATGACATTGTGAGCACGTGTGCAACTTTCATCGAAGGCAAGTCCTGCACACCAGCACCGTCTCTCACCAAAGAGGAGCCTTCTGCTTCAGCTCATGGTATGTATGATTGAATGGCGCGAGTGAATCGTGGCGACGCTTTGCGGGCAGCTTACAATACTTCTAAATATACTTCTTCTGAACTTGTACTTTGTATGAAAAGGTCAAAAGATCCTGTTCTCTCTTTCCTTTAAAGTTGTTAGGTCTGTGATAATTTGGGTCCATGGTGTCCGAAGTGATCCATAACTGAGGCACTAATTTAAACTTCATTTAGAATGCCTTCAATAGCTGGTGTTAGTTCAGATTAAAGTGGGAATATTTATTCCTTCTGGTCGCTGATGGAGTAGTCTGCACATGTCATGGACGTGGCTCTGCTGGGTTCTGACATTTGCCTCAGCATTTAGGAGATCTGAGTTTTGTATCCCAAATAAAGCTGAAATGAGAGAAGATTTATTGGTTCTTATAAAAGCATGCAGAGGTCTGGATCCTGCCTGTTAGAATGACTACATTCAATCCAAAGATATTGATATTTGTGAAGGTTATGGATTAAATGTAGACAGGATTTGAGGAAAAATCAGAATCAGGTTTGTTATCGCCGGCATGTGACGTGAAATTTGTTAACTTAGCTGCAGCAGCTCAATGCAATACATAATAAATATAGAAAAAGAACAAATAAGTAAATAAAATAGGTAAATCCATTACGCTGTGTGTGTGTGTGTGAGTGTGTGACAGAGAGAGAGAGAGAGAGGAATAGATTAAAGGTAGTACTGTATAACGCATGGCTCCAGGGTTGAACACCCCCAATGGGTTTTGTTTTCCTTTAGTAGGGTTTTTTTTCTTTTTGTCACAAAAAAGTTTTCAATCTTTTAATATGAATGTCTTTTTTTCTCTCTTTGAGGCATTGTAAGTGATGTACTCTTGTTAATTTTGGATTGATAAAAAGACTTGAAAATGAAAAAAAAGTACAAAAATGGAAATAAATATTAAAAAAGAGTGAAGTAGTGTTCATGGGTTCATTGTCCATTTAGGAATTGTCTGGCAGAGGGGAAGAAGCTGTTCCTGAATCACTGAGTGTGTGGCTTCAGGCTTCTGTACCTCCTCCCTGATGGTAACAATGAGAAGAGGGTATGCTCTGGGTGATGGGGTCCTTAATAATGGACATCGCCTTTCTGAGGCACCAGTCCTTGAAGATGCCTTGGATACTATGGAGGCTATGATGGAACTGACTAATTTTACAACTTTCTGTTGCTTTTGCCAGTCTTTTGCAGCAGCTGCCCCCACCCCCATACCAGACAGTGATGCAGCCTGTCAGATGAAATTCCTTTTCATCCCATGTGGATTCTGGGGGCCTGAATCTCCTGATCTGAAATGTGCAAAGAAGTAGAAGCCCTCATTAGGTGAATGAGCACTTGAGATTACATGTTCATTCCTGGTTAGCTCTTGTCCTGATGGTTCAAAGGGCCTCTACTGATCATACCCCCACTGCATCCGTTTATTAATGACCCCATTCCTTATTGTGCAATGGTAGAAACACATAATCAAAGGGTGGTGTAAATTACTAGTAGGTTGAGTTGCTGTCTCTCTAACTACTTTGACTCTGACTCTCATTCAGACGTGGAGCCGCAGAACAGTGACGAGAAAAAGGGAAAGGAACAGAGTGTAGATTCTCCTGGAAAAGAGAAGAAGCCAGCTGTCGAAGCGAGGGCAGATGGACCAGCAGAGTCAGAAGATGATGACGCAGCAATGGAGTTTGAAGATGATGAAGATGAAGATTACAAACCCGGTCAGTTGATGCCCCCTCACCTTATTGGGTCATACATTGGCCTGTAGGTTTACAAAGCTTTTCTCTTTGTTTCCATGAATTTTTCCACAGCTGGTTGGAGACTGGATGCAATTCACATGGCCTTGGCTCAGGGATGTCGGGCAGGCTGAGTCAGAAATGTGCTGTATGTGCTGGAGTCTTCAAGAGGCGTAGATTGTGCGTGGCTCGTGTGTACTAGCTATGACAGAGACTAAAAATCTGAAAGGGGGAAGGAGCATATGTTATAAACCCACTTAGTATTAAAATAATTTATAATAATTCAATTTCACTAAATTATGATCTGTTGTCAATAAGCATTGAAGTAGTTACATAGAATATAAGAACATAAGATTTAGGAGCAGGAGTCGGCCATCTGGCCCGTCGAGCCTGCTCCACCATTCAATAAGGTCCTGGCTGATCTCTGGCCATGGACTCATCTCCACCTACCTGCCTTTTCCCCATAACCCTCAATTCCCCTTCTATGCAAAAATCTATCCAACCTTGTCTTAAGTATATTTACTGAGGTAGCCTCCATTGCTTCATTGGGCAGAGAATTCCACAGATTTACCGTTCTTTAGGAAAAGCAGTTCCTCCTCATCTCCGACCTAAATCTACTCCCCTGGAATTTGAGGCTATGTCCCCTAGTTCTAGTCTCACCTACCAGTGGAAACAACTTTCCTGCCTCTATCTTATCTACCCCTTTGATAATTGTATATGTTTCTATAAGATCTCGTCTCATTCTTCTGAATTCCAGTGAGTACAGTCCCAAGCGACTCAACCTCTCCTCACAGATCTTGGTTTCTTCCCATTTCTGTCCTCACTGAATGTCATGCTCCATCTGTGGCCACTGTTAGCTTTAAGGAGGTGTGAGAAAGCAGCACAGTGTTCCTACAGTTCCTTCCTTCTCATCTCTCTCTCTCTCCCTCTTTCTCCCTCTCTCCCTCCCCTCCCCCTCCCTCTCCCTCTCTCCCTCCCTCGGGAGAAATACCTGGACTCAGCACGGGCATTGATGAACCACTTCACCTTCCTGTCCGCCAGTCACATCGGCGTTCTCCTTGGTTAATCGTTGCTCTCTGTTGTGCTTCTCTAGGAGACATGGTGAAAGATGCTGTGTCAAAGATATATGGAAAACGTCGGCACTTCTTTGCCAGGAAAAGCACTTCGAGTGACAGTAAAGACTGCAGTGCTGCGGAGAGTCCCAAGGAAGGTATAGTCCTCAGCCAGAAAGGTCGCTAGCCGGGTGGGCATACTGTACGTTTACTTATCTATACCTCTGGCTGGCACACTGGCACAGCTGGCACTGTCACTGTCTCACAGCTCCATTCAATCCTGACCTCTGGTGTGGAATATGCACATTTCCCCTGTGGCCACTTGGGTTTCCTCTGGGTCCCTCGGTTTCTACCCACATCCTAAAGACGTGCAGATCAGTTGATTAATTAACCTTAGGTTGCCCTTAGGGTGTAATGTGTGGATAGTATTGAGGGGTTGATGGGAACTTGGGGAGAAATGGACCCCCAATGGCTGGCACAGGCTTGTTGGGCCGAAGGGCCTGTTCCATAGCTCATATAACTATATGAGTAAAGATGCCTCCTTTTGTATGTAAGCCCATCCTTTCTCTGATAATCAGGTAAATGCAAAATTTGACCTTGGACTGGGTAAGGGTACCTTGGAACTGGTTGGTGCTATTTATTCACCAGTTGGATGATCAATATACGTTACATTGACAAGTGTCTCCCACAAACTGGTAATACTACAATTTGATTTTTAAGAATGCAGGTACGGCCTAATAAGAGGAAAGGGTTTCCACCCCTCCCCTCGCAGTAATTCCGTCCGTTCTCTCCTGAAACTTGACTCTCCATAGGAGCGGATTCCCTCTGGTATCTCAGCCAATGGTCCGCTTGTCCTCTAGAAGCTGAAACAATCTGTGCCACCAGGCACTCTGACCAAGAGGCGAATTAAAAGCCCAGTCTGATTGCTTTACTGAACGTTCAGGCCTTCCAGCAAGCGCTGATGAGATCAGGCACAGGAAGCATGGCTGTTTATTCCTGATCCTGACAACTGAGGGCAGCTGGCGGATCAGCTAACTCCACACGAGGCAAGGACAAAACCGAGGTTACGGGGCGAGAGCGTTAGTGCCAGGGCACTTTAGAGCAACTATTTTCAGAGTATTGCTTGCTGCACTGGGCTAAGGTACCGCTTTCGGGGATAATGGTTTGTTCATTTGCGCAGACATGGCAGATGATGAACTGAAGGAGACGGACACAATGGTGCATGATAACACCGACGTACAGGAGAATGGGAGTGAGTTGGCACACAGTCACGGAGACGGCCAGGCGCATTCTGAGTACAGCGAGAAGCTGGATGGTGCCTCAGAGTCGGATGCAACGCTGGAGGATCAGGACAGCGCTCACGATACCAGGCGTCGTCGCTTTGGCCCCTACATTGACCGCACCGAATCGCGTCCTTACGGGTCAATAACGCACAAGTGTAAGGTAATGTACCCAGTTGGATTACCTCTCTTGGTGTCTCACCCTGGGACAGTCAGTGCCACTTCAGTGCTGATTAACCAACCTTTTGTTTCCCTTTAACCATCTAACCCCTCGATCACCACAACCCTCCTGAGGAGACTGCATATAGCCAGCCGCAGACCTCTCAGTTATGACTAAAGGCATCCGTAAATCTTGAGAGACCATGGATCTGCGCCTGGAAAGTCTTCACTCTCCAGGGCAAGGTTGTATGGAAGACCAGCAGTTGCCCATGCTGCAAGTCTCCCCTCTCCACAACACCAATGTTGTCCAAGGGAAGGGCATTAGGACCTATACAGCTTGTCACCAGTGTTGTCGCAGAGCAATGTGTGGTTAAGTGCCTTGCTCAAGGACACAACACGTTGCCTCGGCTGGGGCTCGAACTCACGACCTTCAGGTAGCTAGTCCAATGCCTTAACCACTTGGCCATGTGCCCACCAGTTATGACTATGACTACAGTTATGGTCGGTTACTTAGGAGTGTGGATGAACAGAAGGACCTTGGGGTTCAAATCCATACATCCCTCAAGGTCGCTGCACAGGTTGATAGGATAGTTAAAAAGGCCTATGGGATGCTAGGCTTCATTAATAGGGGGATTGAGTTCAAGAGTAGAGAGGTCATGTTGCAACTCTACAGATCTCTGGTGAGACCACACATAGAGTATTGTGTTCAGTTCTGGTCACCTCATTATAGGAAGGATATGGAAGCTATGGAGAGGGTGCAGAGGAGATTTACCAGGATGTTGCCTGGATTGGAAAACAAGTCTTATGAGGCAAGGTTAGCAGAGCTGGGACTTTTCTCTTTGGAGCGTAGAAGGATGAGAGGAGACTTGATAGAGGTCTACAAGATTATGAGAGGCATAGATAGGGTGGATAGCCAGTACCTGTTTCCCAGGGCACGAATAGCAAACACTAGAGGGCATATGTGCAAAGTTAAGGGAGGGAAATTTAGGGGAGTCATCAGGGGTAAGTTTATTACACAGAGGGTTGTGGGTGTCTGGAATGACTTGCCAGGGATGGTGGTGGAGGCAACATTAGGGGTATTTAAGAGCCTCTTGGACAGGCACACGGATGAAAGAAAAATAGAGGGTTACGGGGTAGTGTGGGTTTAGTACTTTTTTTAAGGAATATATGGGTTGGCACAACATCGAGGGACGAAGGGCCTGTACTGTGCTGTAGTGTTCTAGTGTCTAGTGACTATAACCCTGCACCTCAAGTTCATGACCATTCATTGTTTGATTTGTCCCGGACAGTGCCATTATCAGATTCATCTGAAGGAAAGTTCGTCATACAGAGAGGTGAAGCAGACCAGGGATCTCTGGAAGAAACAGGGGTGGCCTCAATGAAACAGACAAAATTCCTTTTAGACTTGACAGGCTAGATTCAGGGATGTTGTTATGTGAAACCAGGGGGTGTGGTGGGTCACTCAGAATCGGGGGTCTGCTGGTCAGTTTAGAGAAGAGGGTAAACCCTGGGCAGCCTGTATCCCCCAGGCGATGGAGGCTGAGCCACTGACAGACATCTTCTGATCCTTGTGAAAATCACTGGATGAGGCGAAAGAGATGGAGGAGGGTCTCAACATCACAGCCATTTCAGCCCACTCTTGACATTCTTCTCGGCAGGACTGCGGGAAAGAGTTTACACACACTGGAAACTACAAGCGGCACGTCCGCATCCATACCGGAGAGAAGCCCTTCTCTTGCAGAGAGTGCAACAAGGCGTTCTCGGACCCTGCTGCCTGCAAAGCGCATGAGAAAACGCACAGGTACGGGCGAACCTCTGCTACCCTTGTAATGAGTGGGAGCAGTTCCTGAAATGCTGTGAGCTACCGGGGACGGAAGCAGTCCACCTGGTTTGAAAATCTGTGATTTAGAACTTACTGGCATTTCTGAGTGGGAACTGGTTTATTGTTACTGAGATACAGATCATACATACATACATACATAGAGGACTGCAGCACAGAAAGTCCCTTCAGCCCATCTAGTCCATGCTGAACTATCATTCTGCCCAGCCCCATCGACCTGCACTTGGATCATAGGCCTCTGTACCCCTCCCTTCCACATACTCATCCAAACTTCTCTTAAATGTTGAAATCAAACCCCCATCCACCACTTCTGCCGGCAGCTTGTTCCACGCTCTCTCTGAGTGAAGAAGATCCCCCCCCCCCCCAAATTCCCCTTAAACATTCCACCTTTCACTTCCACCTCTGTGGAAAAGGCATAATTGCATTTACCCTAACTATACCACTCATAATTTTATATGCTTCTATCAAATCTCCTCTCATTCTCCTGTGCTCCAGGGAATAAAGCCTTAACCTATTTAACTTTTCCCTATAACTCAGGTCCTCGAGTCCCGGCAACATCCTTGTAAATTTTCTCTGTACTCTTTCAATCTGACTGATAACTTTCCTGTAGGTAGGTGACCAGAACTGCCCACAATTCTCCAGATCAGGCCACACCAACATCTTCAACATAACATCCCAACTTTTGTACTCAATACTTGGATTTATGAAGGCCATTGGGTGCCAAAAGCTCTCTGTCTACCCGTGAAAGGTAAAAGCTGTTGTTTGCTTGCCATCCAGATGCATCATTCCAATCATAAGTCGATCGAGACAGTACAATGAGAAAGCAAAGCTGTTTGCAGAATACGTGTCCAAAGAAAGTACAGTACATACAGACAGACAACGTGCATGGGACATGACAAGGTTGACTGAATTTTTATGAAATAAAAGATCCATTCAAGGGTCTTATAACTGTGGAGTAGTGGCTGTCCTTTAGCCTGGTGGTCCGTGTTCTTAAGCTTCTATATCTTCTGCCCGATAGAAGGGAGGAGAGGAGAGGACGACGGGGCGGGAGAAGTCCTTGATTCCAAGGCAGCATGAAGTCAATGGAGGGGAGATGGTTTTCATGATGGACTGGGTTGGGTTCACAACTCATAGCAATCTTTTTGCGATCTTGAGCAGAGCAGTTGCCATAACAAGCAACACACATAAAAGTTGCTGGTGAACGCAGCAGGCCAGGCAGCATCTCTAGGAAGAGGTACAGTCGACGTTTTGGGCCGAGACCCTTTGTCAGGACTAACTGAAAAAAGAGCTAGTCAGAGATTTGAAAGTGGGAAGGGGAGGGGGAGATCCAAAATGACAGGAGAAGACAGGAGGGGAAGGGATGGAGCCAAGAGCTGGACAGGTGATTGGCAAAAGGGATATGAGAGGATCATGGGACAGGAGGCCTAGGGAGAAAGAAAGGGGGAGGGGGGAACCCAGAGGATGGGCAAGCAGTATAGTGAGAGGGACAGAGGGAGAAAAAGGAGAGAGAGAAAAAGAATAAGTAACGGATGGGCTACGAGGGGGAGGTGGGGCATTAACAGAAGTTGGAGAAGTCAATGTTCATGCCATCAGGTTGGAGGCTACCCAGACGGAATATAAGGTGTTGTTCCTCCAACCTGACCCAGACGGAATGTAAGGTGTTGTTCCTCTGACCTGACCCAGACTTCCTAGAGATGCTTCCTGGCCTGCTGCATTCACCAGCAACTTTTACGTGTGTTGCTTGAAATTCCAGCATCTGCAGATTTCCTCGTGTTTGAGTTGCCATTACAAACTGTGATGCAACCTGATAGGGTGCTTTCTGTAGTAGAAATTGGTGAAGGTCACTAAGAATGTTATGTTTCTTAGATTTCTAAGATGTGCCTTCTTGGTCAGAGTGTCCACAGAGCTTGAATAGGATAAGTTGCTAGTGATATTTCTAGCAAAGAACTTGAAGCTCTCAACCATCTCCACCTCAGCACTGTTGATACAAGCAGGGTCACGTGCTGAATTCCTCTTCTTGAGGTACGGCAAGAACAGAAGTGGTGGAAGTACACAATGGGTCAGCAGCATTTACAGGCACACCAACAGTTATTGATTCAGGTCAATACCCATTGATCAGAATTGGAAGACACTACGGAGAGAGTCCAGAGGAGATTCGCGAGAATGATCCCGGGAATGAAAAGGTTCATGTATGAGGAGCATTTGACGGCTCTGGGTCTGTACGCTGGAGCATAGCAGAATGAGGGGTTTCGCTGAAGCCTACATAGAATGGATGTGGAGAGAATGTTTCATATAGCGGGGAGTGTCTAGGACTAGAGCGTACAGCTCAGAATACAAGAACACATCCCTTTAGAACTGAGATGAGGAGGTATTTATTTAGCAAGAACGTGGTGCATCTGTGGAATTCATTGCCACAGTAACTAATCTTCGCAAATCTTGAGTTGAGGAGAGGGAAGAACAAAAGGGAAGGATTGTGAAAAGGTACAAGACAGGAGAGATTAAATCAAGGGATAATATACAAAACAGAATCAGGAGGCAATAAGAAAGATAAAGCAACAAAAGGTGTAAAGGACAACAGAATTGTTAAGTGCAGGGCGCTAAGGACCACTGACGTTTACATCAGTAACGTTGGGGGAGGGCATCAGTAAATATTATTGGGTGGAAATGGCAAGACCTTCCAAATAAATCAAAGGTTGTATTGTGGCAATTCAGAGAGAGAGAAAATGAAGAGGAAAAGGGCATTAGTGAAGGAGTTTCTGAAATGAGTCCTTACACTATACCAAAGTGAGCACAATGTTCATTAGAGAGGAAACCGCCAATCACGGTAAAGACTGGGCTAATTTAGTTGAATAATAAACAAAGAGGGAGAAACTGTCTGGTCCAGGTAACTCAATTTCCACATTTCTGAGGGAAGTTTGGCTGGAAATTAGGATAATTCTGTGAGTTTCCAATCCCTCACAGATACAAGAGTGATGCCTGAGATTGCAAACTCTGTTCTCAGTAAAAAGAGAGGGAGAGAAACCCTGGCATTTACTGACCTGTCAAGCTGGAAACTTGAACAGAACTTAATCTGGGACAAAATTAATATATAATTTTATGGGAATTATTACAGGAAAAATGATATGTGAAATCAAAAAAGGGATAACAGATGTATTTCTTAATTTTAAGAAGGCATTCGAGTCAGAGCTCAAACTGAAATCAGCAGATTTCTGGATTTTAAAAGAATTAAGAGAAATGGATAGGAAGATTCAACTCGATAGTCGAGCAGCAATGACGTTGTTGAATGGTGGAGAGACTCCAATGTGTGGAATGGTTTCCTCCTGCTTCACTTGAATAAGTAATTATATATTAATTTTAAAAATAACACTATTGTATTTTATATGGCTGCATGGATATAAATTTAAGTATCAGAAAGGAGTGGTTGACACTCATCTTTCAGACTGGAGATGTGTGTGCAGACTTTGATGTGGTGTTGTGTTGACTGGAAGCGCGAGGTGAAAGTTCTGGCCAGCAGCAGTGTGTGACCATGATCAGTGCAGCCCGTTTCCCGCTGACTGTACCTGCTCTGCCCACAGTCCAGTCAAGCCTCACTCCTGCGAGGAGTGCGGGAAGAGCTACCGGCTGATAAGCTTGCTGAACTTGCACAAGAAGAGGCACACGGGCGAGGCCAAGTACACGTGCGATGACTGCAGGAAGACCTTCACCACCTCCGGCAATCTGAAGCGCCACCAGCTGGTGCACAGTGGTGAGAAGCCCTACCAGTGCGACTACTGTGAGAGGTCGTTCTCCGATCCCACCGCCAAAATGCGGCACCTGGAGATGCACGATGCTGACAAGGTTCACAAGTGTCCCCACTGTGAGAAGCGATTTAACCAGGTAGGTCAGATCTCACTCCCCACCACTTCTCTTCCTCCCACCTCCTGGCGCCCACTGCTGTGAATGTCTTCGTGGGTCATTAACCCCTTCTCCACCAAGGCAGTCTGTTCATGGAGTGTGAGCAGGCTACGGGCTGACGGGGAGATTCTATTCCTGGCCTCGCTGGACGCCTGAGCAAGCTGAAGGTCACTGTAAAGTCATCAGCAGTGGGAAAACTCCCACCCCTTTCTGCAGGGTAAGAGACTGGACATTGTGAAACACCAGTCAGAATCTTTCTGCTCTGGGGAGCTGTGGTTCCTGGAGTTCTGTGTCACGAAAAGACAAGCATGTCCTGTCACTGGGATTCTCCAAGCTATTGATAGATCCGTGCCACTTGGTGGTCTGTGAGGATCAGACAGCATGTGGGGTCGTGGTAGACCTTGTCATACTGTAGAGCAGATTCAAGAAGATGTGTGGTCCACTCCTGCTCAGTTCTCATTTTCTTATCCCTTCCCAATCCAAAGCCAGTTGTGGCATTCTTAACAATGCACTGGCAAATATCCACAACTCATCCTGGGTTGGGGATGGTTTCAGTGTTTGCAGCAACTGCACCATTGTATCCAAACAGCAAATGTTTCCTACATCATACCATTGGGCTTTCAGGTTAAACTGACATTCAATTCAGAATCCCTGACAAAAACATCACTAGAATTCCTTTTCCAAGAATGGTTTGAATTTCTGAATCTAACCGGCGAGAAAGAATTAGGTTACTTTGTTCTGAACATTTGTACTGATATTCTCTCGTTATCTCAATCCCAGATCATGGAGATGAATTAAATATCAGTTACCCATTTCGTGCTCACGTTCCTGTCATTGAGCTCGAGCACAGTCCATGGGAAGTGGGAAGGTGGGAAAGTGGCTGTTGAAAGAACTGCTTAAGATGGACAACTAGTGTCTTGCAAAGATAGATCAGAATAGGAATCAGGTTTAGTATGTTGTGAAATTTGTTCTTTTGCTGCAGCATTACAGTGCAGTACATAAAAATGTAATAAATTACAATAAGAAATATTTATACACATAATTAATTAAAAGAATAATGCAAAAGAGAGCAAAATGGTAAATTTATGGGTTAGTTCATTGTTCATTCAGATGGGTAGAAGCTGTTCCTAAAACTTTGAGTGTGTGTCTTCAGGCTCCTGTACCACCTCTGTGTTGGTGGCAATGTGAAGAGAGCACACCCTGGGTGATGGGGAATGCCGCCCTTTTGAGACATCTCCTTTTGAAGATGTCCTCGATGCTGTGGAGGCTAGTGCCCATGATAGAGCTGGCTGAGTCTGCAGCTTTCTACAGCTTTTCCAATACCGTACAGTGGCCCCATCACCCCATCATACCAGACAGTGATGCAACCAGTTAGAATGCTCTCCATGGTACATCGGTAGAAGTTTGCTTGTCCTTGACAACATACAAATTCTCCTCAAACTCCTAATGGAATCTAGCTACAGTTGTGCCTTCTGTGTAACTGCATCAATATGTTGGGCCCAGGTAGACTGACATCCAGGAACTTGAAACTGCATATCCTTTCCCTCAGTGACCCTGAAAGTGGACCTCAACTTCCCCTTCCTGAAGTCCACAGTCAATTCCTTGGTCTGACTGATGTTGAGTGTGAGGTTGGTGTTGCGACACCACTCAACCAGCTGATCTGTCCCACCCCTGTACACCTCCTCATCACCAGTCTTGAGATTCTGCTGTGTCATCGGCAGATCGGCAAAAGATCATTCCATTTCTTTGGGTCACTCCTTAATAGGGCTGCTGGTGGCGGAGGAAGACATATCACTGACCAAACCTAGATCCCTTCTCTGACAACCTGGTTTGGTTTATATTTTCTACCCATTCATTCTCAGCAGCGTTCCTGATCTGACTGACTGCCACTGGATGTGCCCGTTTCATTTCTGCATGTTCTGCTGGGCACTCCCTGTGGCCATCGGTCACAGTTACAGTTCACCTACCTGTGGCTGGCTGTGAAGGTCAGAGTTCACCTACCTGTGGCCACCTGTGAAGGTCAGAGTTCACCTACCTGTGGCTGGCCATGAAGGTCAAAGTTCACCTACCTGTGGCTGGCCGTGAAGGTCAGAGTTCACCTACCTGTGGCCACCTGTGAAGGTCAGAGTTCACCTACCTGTGGCTGGCCATGAAGGTCAAAGTTCACCTACCTGTGGCTGGCCGTGAAGGTCAGAGTTCACCTACCTGTGGCCAGACACCAAGGTCAGATTTCACCCTGCCTGTAGCCAGCTACCAATGTCAGAGGTTACCAGGTGAGCAAACCTAGACCACCCATTGTTTTAACATCACTGTACCCTGACCATAGAGCCAAGGTTATTCCACCGTTGCGCTAAGAAACCTTTGGAGCATCACGTTGCTGCATTTTTATGCATTTTATTCTGGGCATCTTGATTGCTTATTCATTCCCAAGTCTTTAAAGATGTCATAAGCTGATAATGAAAATTGTCATTTGTGTTTTATAGCTGGGGAACTTGAAAGCCCACCTGAAGATCCACATTGTAGACGGGCCCCTGAAGTGCAGGGAGTGTGGGAAGCAGTTCACCACATCAGGTGAGAGCTGGGCTCGCCGACTCTGTCGCTCCAACTTTGTGAAAAGGCAAACAATTTCTCTGCGAATTCAACCCTATCTTGCCCAACCATGACAGTGGGGGTAAGCAATGGGGAAATATGCTGGGCAGAGTTATCTGACCCCAGCCAGAATGAGAGGAGAACTACTCCAAAATAACCTCCGTGCCACTGAGCCACCCTCTGCAAAGAAATTGTCCCTCAGGTCCCTTGTAAATCTTACCCCTCTCAGCGTGAAAATTTGCCCTCCAATATTTATTTCCTCTCCCTGAGAAAAAGACTGTGCACTTCAAAGTTGAAAGTAACCTAATTATCAACATACATATACTACCCTGAGATTCATTTTCTTGCATGTATTCACAATAAATACAGAGAAACACAACAGCATCAATGAAAAACTGCAGGTCAGCAAAGATGGACCAACAACCAATGTGCAAAAGATAACAATTGTCCAAAAAAAAACAGAAAATGAATAAATAACAAGACCATAAGACATAGGAGCAGAATTAGGCCATCTGGCCCATCAAGTCTGCTCCACCATTCAATCATGGCTGATCCTTTTTCTTCTATCTCCTCCTCACCCCCAGTTCCCGGCCTTCTCCCCATAACCTTTGATGCCATGTCCAATCAAGAGTCTACCAATCTCTGCCTTAAATACACCCAGCAACCTGTCCTCCACAGCTGCATGTGGCAACAAATTCCACAAATTCACCACCCTTTGGCTAAAGAAATCTCTCCGCCTCTCTGTTTTGAAAGGGCACTCCTCTATCCTGAGGCTGTGCCCTCTTGTCCTAGACTCTCCCACCATGGGAAACATCCTTCCCACATCTACTCTGTCTAGGCCTTTCAACATTGAAAAGGTTCAGTGAGATCCCCCCTCATCCTTCTAAATTCCAGCGAGTACAGACCCAGAGCTATCAAGCGTTCCTCGTATGATAACCCTTCCATTCCTGGAATCATCCTTGTGAACCTCCTCTGGACCCTCTCCAAAGCTAACACATCTTTTCTAAGATGAGGGGCCCAAAACTGCTCACAATACTCAGGGTGAGGCCTCACCAATGCCTTATAAAGCCTCAGCATCACATTCTTGCCCTTGTATTCTAGACCTCTTGAAATGAATACTAATATGGCATTTGCCTTCCTCACCACCAACTTAACCTGCAAGTTAACCTTTAGGTTGTTCTGCACAGTATCTCCCAAGTCAGATCTGCATCTCAGATTCCTGGATTTTCTTCCTGTTTAGAAAATAGTCTGCACATTTATTTCTACTACCAAAGTGCATGACTATGCATTTTCCAACATTGTATTTAATTTGCCACTTTATTGCCCATTCTCCTAATCTGTCTAGTCCTTCTGCATCCTACCTGTTTCCTCAACACTAACCGCGCCCCCCTCACCAATCTTTGTATCATCTGCAAACTTGGCAACAAAGCCATCTGTTCCATCATCTAAATCATTTATATACAGCATAAAAAAATGGTCCCAACATCAATCCCTGCAGAACACCACTAGTCACTGGCAGCCAACCAGAAAAGGATCCTTTTATTCCCACTCGTTGCCTCCTACCAATCAGCCAATGCTCTGACCATGTTAGTAACTTTCCTGTAATACCGCAGGCTCTTAACTTGGTAAGCAGCCTTATGTGTGGCACCTTTTCAAAGGTCTTCTGAAAGTCCAAATATACAACATCCACTGCATCCCCTTTATCTATCCTACTTGTAATCTCCTCAAAGAATTCCAACAGGTTTGTCAGGCAGGATTTTCCCTGAAGGAAACCATAATGACTTCATACTATCTTGTCCTCCAAGTACTCCATCACCTCATCCTTAACAATTGACTCTAATGTCTTCCCAATCACTGAGGTCAGGCTAACTGATCTATAATTTCCTTTCTGAATAATATTGAGAACATGAGTTGTAGAGCCCTTGAAAGCATGTGCAGAGGTTGTGGAGTCAGTTCCATGTTGAGGTGAGTGAAGCTAACAACTTTGGTTCAGGAGCGTGATGGTTGAGGGATAATAATTGTCCCTGACCCTAGTGGCATGTCGGACCTCGTTCCTCCACCTGTACCTCTTCCCCAATGGCAGCAACTAGAAGAGAGCGTTTATCCTCTCTCTTCCCCTCATGATTTTAACTTGTCTTCCACCAACTAAGTCTTGGTGGAGCAGACTCAATGGGCCAAATGGCCTAATTTTGCTCCTATGTCTTATGATCTTCCTGATCTGGGCTCTTGTGAACCATGACTCATTCCAGCTTTACGGAATGTATAACACTCCACTGGGAATTCTGCCATGCCTTGCTCAGATGTGAGGTTGAGGAGTTAAGTGAGGGAACTTATCACTCTCAGCAACATCAGACGCTGTGCTGGTCTGCTCTTCAGAGCTGCTTTGGGGCACTCCTACCAATTTGTTAGAGTCCCCTTCGTTCAATTCAAGCCCCAACCCCATTTGGTTTTCTTTTTCAGGAAACCTGAAGCGCCACCTGCGGATCCACAGTGGAGAGAAGCCGTACGTCTGCCCACACTGCCAGCGAGCTTTCTCTGATCCCGGAGCGTTGCAACGCCACGTGCGCATTCACACAGGTATCCGAGTGACGAGATCGCGCTGTTCGGGTGGTAACATCGGAGCTTCGCCCACCCCGCCAAATAAATTCACGTTTCACGTTCAGGGGAAATTTGTTATGCGGTAATGGCTCTGCCACTTCTCTGTTGACGGAGGCCTCGAGCTGCGTGTTAATCATCTGACTGTTGGCTGGGTCACAGCCAAAGCTATAATCCTGGTCAGAGTGTGGTTGTAATCACATCGGAGACTGCTTGGCCTGCATCCCCTGGGGGGGGGGGGGGGTAGAGGACATGTTCCTTTGATATTACATCATGTCTCTTTGCCCTGTGACCCTTGCAGCCAGCTGTGAATGTACATTTACCAAGTGCCAGCTGTCTGCTGCCTTTGTTCCTTTTTCCCTTTGAGTAGATTCCCACGCCACCCAGAAGCACAGTAAGAGTTTGATATGGTAATTACAGATACATTCCCGGCTGCTTCCCCAAGCACGCAGACCACAGAGGTCCGGGTTCGACCCCTCTGGGCGGAGGAATGATAGTTCAGGTGCCACATTAGCTCAGTCGTGTCTCAGTCAGCAACACTGGTAACCCTGAGTCAGAAAACTGTGAGGTCAAGGCCCTTTCCCGACAGCGAGCACAAATAAAACTGGCTGACATTCCAGTCGAGTAGTGGGGGGGCGGGGGGGGGGGAGCTACACAGCAAGCATTTCAGATGAGATATTAAACTGGCCTTTTAGATTAACAGAGCACAACTGTTTTGAGGAAGGGCAGGGAACATACCCTGGTGTTTGGCTGTTTATCTCTCTGTCAATCATTTATCATACCGCCATTCCTGTGAGCATTTTGGCTGCTACGTTTCCTACATTACCTGAATGCCCATGCTTCCAAAACAGGACATGGTTTGACTTTTGAAGGGCACTACGGAAGTGCTAATTCTTCTTCGTCCTGGTGCCCCGTGAATCACTTGCAAACACATAGAAATCGGGCATGGACAGGGCTGGGCTTGGGCCAGGTCCCTTCTTTGCTTACAGAACCTATTGGCGCCCACTGCTTGGATTTGCAACTTGGCTGAGGGCATGTGTACTCCTGGAGTGAACCTCAGGAAGTATCAACAGCTCCGGGAAGAGAGATGGAAAGTTGTTGGTCAGATGAGCTGAGAGATGAAACTGCCAATTTTTCAGGTCAGACATCTTACAACTCTTCTGAAGAAAGGGTTTCCAGCCTGAAATGTTAACTGTTTCTCTGCTGAGTGTTTCCAGCATTTTGTTTCAGATTTCCAACATCTCCAGGTTTTGTTTTCACCTAATAACTGGGAACAGTGAGGAGCTCGTGTGGGCATGTGGCCAAGTGGTTAAGGCATTGGACTAGCGACCTGAAGGTCGTGAGTTCGAGCCCCAGCTGAGGGAACGTGTTGTGTCCTTGAGCAAGGCACTTAACCACACATTGCTCTGCGACAACACTGGTGCCAAGCTGTATGGGTCCTAATGCCCTTCCCTTGGACAACAGTGGTGTTGTGGAGAGGGGAGACTTGCAGCATGGACAACTGCTGGTCTTCCATACAACCTTGCCCTGGAGAGTGAAGACTTTCCAGGCGCAGATCCATGGTCTCGCAAGACTAACGGATGCCTTAAGTGAGGAGCTGAGTTGTCCATTAGACCAGGGATGAAGATCTCCCATTCTGCCACTTGCCCCCTTTTTTTTTTCCCCCTACGTTCACTTCCTTGCTCCCTTTCCCAGGTGATCTCAGACTTGTATTTGTCGTTGCCCTCCCCGCCATGTTTCCTTGGCTGCATTAAGTGTGCTGTTTTTTTTAACAGGTGAGAAGCCTTGCATTTGCATCATTTGTGGGAAGAGCTTCACGCAGGCGAGCTCCCTGATTGCTCACATCCGACAGCACACCGGGGAGAAACCGTACGTCTGTGATCGCTGTGGAAAAAGGTCAGGAACAGACATCGGCCACGGCAAAGCATTATCAGTTTCGATTAAAGTTATGAAATTTGAAAGGTGAACCTAGATTGGGTCCCTGGAGAGGGAGGAGCAGCTGTTAGGGAGGTATAAAGCAGTAAGAGTTTCTCAGGGTCGACCGTAGATATTGCATTGTAGTTGTCTACGTGATACACAAGCCAGGGCACTTCGATATGGAACGCAGGCTGTGACCGTGCAGCGGGTTCCCCGTTGTCACTGAATGCAAAGGCAGGTCAGAGGCCGATGTAGTTGGCACCAGTGCCGTGGCAGGAGTTGCCAGTTAGCGCTGAACTCAAGCTCCAGATTTTCCCTTGGTTTACTTCTGTAGCCCTCCCTGTGAGTGGTTTCAGATCAGAGTTTACCTTCTGCAAGATGAGCAGCCGACCACGACTGATTGGCCCCATCTGCCCGAAGCGACTGGTTTTAAGACACCATTAACCGGTCTTTGCCCCTCCTCCTGGGTAGCAATTGTTCCACTGGGCTTAGTAGCTAAGCCACGCGTCAAGGCCAGGAGCTGGACTTGGTTGTCAGAGGCTCTTTGAGACGCACGCCTTTGGGAACATCTAATAGGTAGTGGGAACTTATCCCCACTACCTCACCCAGCTATGACAACCTTAAAGAGCCATATGTCATATATGTCTGACGTACAGTATATATCTAGGAGTTAAACAGATGTAAATAGTGCTTGTGTACTGAGGTTAAGGTTATATTGAAGGTTATAATGAGCTGAGTCATTTTGGGGTCTCCGTTTCTGGATTCTGAAATAAACCAACCAGTTCTGAGGGCTACAGTGGAGATAAAAATTCTCGGGGACTGTTTGAGCTTAGTCCATCCATTTATTCTTTTTCTCCCTCTCCCCTAAGATTTACACAGTCCAGTCAGTTGGCCAATCACATTCGGCACCATGACAATATCCGGCCGCACCAGTGCCACATCTGTAACAAGGCGTTCGTCAATGCCGGTGACCTTGCCAAACACGTCATCATCCACACAGGTGAGCAGCTTCTGGATCCCTCTGACCCTTGTCTGTCTGTCTGTCTTTGGCAGATCTTAACTTTGAACTGTTTCAAGAAACTTGCAGCTGCCAGAACAAGTCCCCTTCATGTGTCAAGATTCCTATTTCTGGTATTAATACTAATTTCATGTCTTTTGTGTAAGTAATGGGTCAGTTAGCCTGGGTTTTGCAGTCGAGCAGTTACCTTAGCAAGCTAATCAAGTTGCCAGTTCCAATATCTGAAAAATATAACCATATTTTTTTTCCAACTTTTGCAAAAATATAATTTGTTCTGTGAAAAGGGAGAGCCTTGTTGTGTCTGGTTTATGTATGACTCAGGCATTGATTCAAGGCACAAAAAGTGCAAAAAACCTCAACAATAAATGAAGAAGAACTCAGAACAGTTTAGTAAATGCATAACTATACTGCAGTTTCATGGCCTAAGTTTTGTGTCTATTTGGAACTAAGGCTGAATGTCTTATTTCTGGAGCTGTAAGAAGCAGTATAGGCACATGAGCTTCAAAGTCACACATACATTAGATTTTGCTCTTCACAATTTCCAAAACATCATTTTATGTTTCAACCCTAGACCAGATGTCACTTGGCACCTGGTTAATGTAACATCACTGGACTTATGAATCTAGTCATTCATAATTTGGGGCCAATTGATGTGCAAAGAGTACAATCTGGATACTGGTCAAACAATATGTGGTATTACCTGAGTTTTGGTTGAAGTGCCACAATTAGAATTTTCAAAGACAGAAACTTGCAAGGTATAGAAAAATAAACACAAATTTTAATGATTTATTAGGGTGCTTAAAAAGCAGTTGTCAATGGGAAATAACTTATAAATATTTTAAATATTTTCATTTGTCACACGTACATCGAAACACAGAGTGAAATGCGTCATTTGCATCGATGTCCAACACAGTCTGAAGATGCGCTGGGGGCAGCCTGCTAGAGTTGCCATATCAACGCAGCAAGCCCACAACTTACTGAGCCTAACCTGTACGTCCTTGGGAATGTGGGATGAAACCGGAGCACCCGGCAGAAACCCACATTGTCATGGCAAGATCGACACAATCCTTACAGACAGCGACGGGCATTCAATCCCATTCTTCCAAACGCTGGCTCTGTAAAGCGTTGTGCTAACCGCCACACTACAGTGCTGCCCTCAGTATCATTACCTTATGTTTAAGAATAGAGCGTCTTGAAAATATTCAGCTGATAAGAAAGAGGCAGCCTGGATCTGTAATGGGTAGGTATTAGTGGCATACTGGGATGCAGTGGCCACCTTGGGTCTAACCAAAGGTGTAATTGTTCATACTTTATGTCCTTTTTTACAATTGCAAAATACTGCTGGTTGTCAAGATCACTGAGTACTGCACTCCCTCAGTAGTGATGGAGCCGAACTTATTACGTACTGTAGTTGAATTGTCACCTGGACTTGTTCCACACTGTTGTTGTGCCGAGGGGTTGCGCAGTGCAAGTGATTGTCTGGGACGTTTTTCTTGTGATTGCAAGACCCTGTTAGACATTGGTAATGTAGAATAGTGCGAGTCTGGTTCACCGGTTCATTGGCGAGACGGACGGCGGGGGGTGGGGGGGGTTGAGTTGCCTCAGTTGTGCGGAGGACTAGGCCCTCAAGCCGCGGAGCTGCCTGAGGCAGCCATCTAGGAGGGGAGACGCTGAGGCAATATGGGAGAGCAGAAGCCTTTGTGGGTGCACTGGAATCTGTGCTGGGTTGGAGGCTGGCCTCTCCCGTTAGTGCTGCTCTCCAGTGTGTGCTCATTAGAAGACCAGGACCACGTCCTGTGCATCATCATTCTACAGGCCGTGCTGTTCAGGGACTTGGGAGATTTATAGATATATATTTTTTGTGTGTGTGACTGTATGTTATCTGCTATATGTGCTATGTGCTGTATGGTGTTGGTAATATGTCTTGCACTTTGGCCCCAGAGGAATTCTGTTTTATTTGGCTATGTTCATGTATGGTTGAATGATAATTGAATTTGAACTTCAATGTAATATTTGATGGACCTCATTAAATCTTTTGCTGAGGTGATCAAAATATGCTTCTATACTTCCAAAATACATTGAATAAAGACTTTTCATAGTAGTCTGTTGGCTAGAATTGGAACTCACAAAGCAAATGGCAAAACATTGACCTGATTAGGAAAAAAGCGGAGAGGCAAAGGGTGCAGAGTAGGGATGGTGGTGAGATGCTCAAATTGACAGGATATGACACAGGCTCTCCCAAAGTGAATTCATATATTTTCAGTGTATAATGAAAGATTTAGGTGATGTGGTACCCAGTAGGTAGGTCTAAGATAGGGGTCCCAACCTGGGATTCACGGACCCCCTGCTTAATGCTATTGGTCCATAGCATAAGAAAGGTTGGGAACCCCTGTTCTAGGCCAATATCAATGAGGGAAGAGAAAACAGGTGAAGTTTTAAATGGTCAGAGACTAAAAAGTATCACTCATCAGAGGGACCTGTGTGTCCTTGTACATGAATTATAAAGTAGGTACAGCTGACAAATACAAAGACAGATGGTATTTTGGCTTTTTCTTTTTTTTTCCTTAATTTTATTTTTATTTGGATAAGGAATTCACAAATATCATGTACTTTTTTCACACATATAACCTTTTCCATTTTTTTATATGTATAAAACTATAATTATTTATACATTCTTAAGTACACATTGAGATGATATAAAAGGAAATTAGACACTTAAATAGATAATTATGTACTGTGGTAATTCTAATCTATTAGGCTAAGTAATGGTATTAGTTGTTAAGAAAAATGGTAATAATAGTTTCCATATAACTCTTCTGGACCATTTCCACTGGTCCAAAATGTTGTACATAAGCCTATGTAACAACCATTGTAGGTGTTTATATCCTAATTTGTTCATGCTTGCTCCTGCCCGCAGACATAATTATCCAATTCCTATGTACTTATTTACTTAATTTTTTCATTTTTTATCCCTTTCCCAAATCTTTCCCTTTACTTGTGTTAATTCTCTATTTTCCAAAAGAAAACAAGAAAAAAAAGACATTTAGACTAGGGGTGCTTACGTTAGCAATATTACTGTGTTGATGAGAAGAGCAGTATAAATCATTAGGAGAGTCATCTAAAGTCTGCTCGCATTGGGGTTATATATTCAATCCATTTATTCCAGATTTGATAAAATTTTTCTTTTTGAATTCTATTTTGGCTTTTTCTATGGAAGATTTGAATGCAAGGCTAAAATCATCATACTGAAATGATGGAGTCTTCTTGTGAGACCTCGCCAGTACATCTCTGGTGTCCTTACGTAAGGAAGGGTTTACTTGCAATAGAGGAACTGCAGCGAAATGTCAATAAATTTTTTCCTGGGATTGGGGAGTTGTCCGAGGAGAGACGGAGCGGAGGAACCCTATACTCTCTGGAGTTTTGAAGATAGAGAGGTGCTCTTTTTAAAAACGTACAAAATTATTCAAGGGCTTTGAGAGGATGAATGCAGCTCCCCCCCAGCTGGGCTGTTGGAGCCAAAGGTGTTGGCCAATCCTGACAACGATGAAAGAAATTGCTTTACCCCGAGATTAGTAAACCCTTGGAACTCTGTACCAAGGGGACTGAAGAGGCTTGGACATTTAAGTGGAGATTAATGGATTCTTGGATTTTAGGGGAATCGGGGGATCTGGGAAAGTGATGCTGCGGTAAAAGATCGGCCTTCAGCTGAAGTGGATGCACACTTACTTTTTCTCGTGTTCATGTGGCAAATGGATTTTGATGTTGGCAAATATGGGGACATCTATTTTGAACCCTAAAAAGACAGCAAGTTAAAAGCAGTGGGGGCGGGGTGTTTATTCAAAGGTAAACACAAGAGATTCTGCATTGGCTGGAAATCTTGAGCAAAGTGCGGGAGATAATCAGCAAGTTAGGCAGCTTTTACGGATGAGAATAAATAGTCAGTTGTTTATTCCTCTCAATAGATGCTGCCTGATCTGCTGAGTTCCTCCAGCATTTTGTGCGTGTGTTGCTGAGGGATCCAAAAAGACGTATATATAGTTGGTAAAAATGTAAAAATATTAAAGGTGTTTAGAAAAGAAAATGTTGGCCACGTACATTAATTAAGTTGTAATTTTATACCATAGCTATAAAAGCCCTCTTTAGACCACACCTGGAAGTGGGCGTAAATACTGGGGTATTAATTAAGCCTGGAGACAGAGCGGGGCAGATTGAGTTAAATGACTCCAAGCATTAAATTTAATATAGGTTCCATTCCTTGGAATTTGAAAGTCAAGTGGTAACTTGATTAAATGTCTACCTGGAGAAGACATAGAGGGTATGTTTTTGTTGGTTAGACAAGCTAAGACTTGGATATGTAAGCTTTCTTGAGCAAATAAGGAAGCACTTCTACATACATCTACAATCCGAAACCTGGTTAAAGAGTGTCGTATAATATAAGGTATTGTAAAAACTAATACATATTCTGGTGTCTGCCTGTTGCATATTGAAGATAGCCAGTTAAAATCTATTGCATATCTGGATTCTTTAAAATGAGAGAACATTCTGAGGCTTGATTAAAGTAAGACTGTACCATCTAGGATCACAGCAATGAATACCAGTGAGAGTTTGGGACCAATTTCAGTTGCGTTAGGGCTAAACCAGTGAAGGTAGGTTGTTTATGGGGCATAGTTATTGATTATTCATTACTGATCCCAGTAACCATCCACTTCGTGTGCAGGTGAGAAACCCTATCTCTGTGACACATGTGGACGAGGTTTCAATCGCGTTGACAATCTCCGCTCACATGTCAAAACTGTGCACCAGGGAAAGACCGGACTGAAAAAACTCAAAAGTAAAGATGAAGATGAGGAAGAAGACAGGAATGTTGTCACTGTTACAACAGATACCATGGTTACCTTGGCAACTGAGGCACTGGCTGCTACTGCTGTGACCCAGCTAACTGGTGAGTGTTGCTGTTGCTATGGCTTGATACCAAAGGTATTGATACCAAAGATAGATAGATTGGACTTTAAAACATTGAAGGCTAAAACCTAGGTATTAGAAAGTGAGGCAACACACACAAAATGCTGGAGGAACTCAGCAGACCAGGCAGCATGTGTGAGACGCTTCACCAGACTGGTGAAGCGTCTCAGCCTGAAACGTCGACTGTACTCTTTCCATAGATGCTGTCTGGCCTGCTGAGTTCCTCCAGCGTTTTGCGTGTGTTGCTTGGATTTCCAGCATCTGCAGATTTCAGCGTGTTCTCTATTAGAAAGTGACTTCAACCAGCAGACATCTGTGGCACAATGTAGCAAGGGAGTCTTATTTTAATCTAACACAGCCAAGAAAACTGTTCTAAGCTTTGCTTAGTGTAAATAAATAAATAAAACTAAATATAGTTGCCACTTAAGGAAAACTACGGTGGGGCTGTGCAGGGAAGGGCCGCAGTTCAGAGCCACTTGTGTTAGAATCCCTTGAACTATTTACTTTAAGTTTGTAAATCTGATGTTGTATTGATGTTAATTAATGGAATAACATTACTCGCTAAGAGAATGTTGGCGGGAACAATTTGTGTTTATATATTTTAGAATGTTTTGTGAATAGATCATATTTTGTAATAGACAAATTAGCCAGTACGGCTGGAGTCTGCAATGTGAACACCAGTGTAAGTTAGGGTCAGCATGGCTGAGTCACATGGACAAGGCTGTCATTAGCCAAAAGACGTCCCAAGTTGTGATTATCACGCGGGACTGCAGATCCTGGAGCCTGGAGCAACATACAAACTGCTATTGGAACTCAGTGCGTGGAACAGCGTCTGCAGCGGGAAATGGACAATCAACATTTCATCTGGACTGCAAGTATAGAGGAGACACAGCCAGCACAAAGTGTATCAGACAACAGATAGAGGCAGGTCATTGTGGGTGTTAAGGTATCTGTCCCCGTCACTGATGATGTCTCCGAGTTCCGGTTAGTGTCCGGTCTCCGTATTCCTGGCCGTCACCATCAGCATTGTTTTGATTGCTGCTTTCTTTCAGTGGTCCCGGTGGCAAGCGCGGATGAAACGGAGGTCCTGAAGGCGGAGATCACAAAAGCAGTCGAACAGGTTCAGGAAGCCGGTGAGCAGTAGGGGAGGGAATCAGGGATTTGTCAAAAGGGCTTCACTGTTGAAATCACCTGAACAACGAGACTACGGGTTATTGAATAAACACTGCAGCCTCCAGTCCCTTTCGCTAGTTGCCCACCACCTTATCTGCATTGTAACTCACTTACACCTGTTCCCCCTGACTATTACTTGCCAGCCATTCTCCTGCAAGTGTAGTGTTGTAACACAAACAGTGCAACAGCAGAATTGCACAAGGAAAACTTGCAGCACCAGCAAGATAACAGTGATCATATGCCTGTTTAGAAATGTTGGCCAGGGCACAGGAAATAACCCTCCACCCTCTGCTTCAGAATGGGACCATGGCATCTTTTACATCCCCCATAGAAAGCAGATGGGTGACTTGACTTAACCCATTTGTAGACTGCCACTTCTCTCCTTTGGTGTAGCACTGGAAAGCTGCCTAAGTTTTTGTGAGGCATAAGTTTGAATTGAAATAAAAACCATGCTTTACTTTAACTGTATGAATGGGCCACTGTCGGCCAATAGACTGTAGTTCAGTGCTGGTCATTTTAGTTACGCCATCTTCATTGGCTGTTTCCTCTGCAGATCCGAATGCTCACATCCTGTACGCCTGTGATTCCTGCGGGGAGAAGTTCCTGGATGCCAACAGCCTGGCACAGCACGTGCGCATTCACACAGCCCAGGCCCTGGTCATGTTCCAGGCAGACACAGACTTTTACCAGCAGTACAGCAATGGCAGCTGGCAAGCCGAGCACGTCATCCAGCCGGGAGAGCTCCTTTTCCGAGCTCGAGATGGGGCGGACATCCCAACCTCCGCTGCCGAACAGACTCAGGTACTGAGCTGCCAGAATCCATCACAGTGAGGGATTGACCCAGGAACCAGGGGCACTGTGCTAGTCATGTCACGTAGCAGAAGTACTCTGTTCCATCAGCCATCCTGAATGCTGCAATCCAAACACAGCCTGCTCATTAAAGAATTGGAAGCTGTAAGACTGGCTCCATGACTGCAACGGAACATGTTACAGATCGTTCATGTGCTCTGCAATCTGTAAAACTGTATCTAACGTAGACAGCAACACTAAAAGTTCACAGCTGGAGGACCGTGAGGGAATGCAGTCAGGATGAATAAAGGTTGCTACACGACTGCGAGGGGGTGACTTTTACGATGGTCTCTGCTCTGTTTTCTTATTGAGTGCACTAGGTCCAGCACTGTTTGGGCTGGGAGAGGGGAGGGGGTGGAAACGAGCTTTCAGAATTTCATGGGACTGAATTAGAAGTCAACATTATGTACTCCACAGGATCACTCTGATGTATTATTGTTAAGTACTTACGAGTGATTAAGCTATTTTACCTCCTATGAGCGAGGGCCAGTTGGCAGTCACATCTTTACCACACAATCTGTGCACTGGATGCAAGACATTGTTCCATGCTGTGCCCATCACGCAGACCGGTAATAAGGAAAACATGTTGGACAACACACTGCAATTGCCAGTGGCTGAAAGGCTCACTGCAGAAAGACCCTCCTAAAGCACTTCATGCATCAGAATTCAGCAGAACTTATTTATGTAAGGCAGATGCTATCCACAAGTAATAAAGTGGAAGCTGGTCATAAAGTGATTCTGTTTTTGTTATCTCACGGTTCTGACGTTTTGTAATTTAATGGGATTTCACTTTCAAAACAGGATCGTTGCCACTCGGAATCAGGGATCCGATTTAGGATTTGAAGATCCTGGCTTCCACAGGGCTGTTAAGTGAAAGGAGAAACGAGGCATTAATAGAACGATTACTGCTATTGAGTCACTGAAAAAAGCAACTATTTTCACAATGTGTGTCACCATGTCAATATTTTGATCAGTTAGCAGAGTATATATTTTAAAAGAAAATACAAAATGCATGTCCTCTTCTGAGCTTCATGGCTGTCTTTCTCCAGGTGGACTGTAGTTCTTTTTCTCCGGTGCTTGGTATCCTTGATTGTAGCTTTCACGTGATTGAAATTCTTGCACATTTTTGGCACACGGACTCTCAGATCATTGTCGGGTTTCTGCAATCATCTTGGTTTTAGACTTTGTCTCCATTTCAAAGGGCCATTGTGTGTAATATGCAGCGTTGCCTCTGGGTTCAAACTGAAACTGACGGGGTGGGGAGGGATGGTGTTGATGGGGGTTGTTACTCATGTCAATTACAGCAACTCTGTGCTGACCATAGACAGGTGGGGTGGGAACATGAGAAATCCAAGGTCTTCACAACTATTTATGTTCAAAATGATTAGACTCTGCACTGGAGGTAGACAATATCTCCCTATCCCCAAGGCCTTTGAAAAGTCTGACGAGCTGCAACAGTACAGAAATATTCCTTGACTAGAACAAATACTCAAGGATACCTGAAAGGCAAGTTGAATGAGACAGCTCTGCTGATACCAAAGGAGGCTGTAAGCTGCTAGTTTTAGTTAAGCCTCCCTGGCTGCAGGCCAATGAATCATTCAGTCCTCTACTGTGAAAGCCAATAATTGTTGGTTCTTCTCATTAGCTGCTCCCTGGTGGGTAACAGTCACTGAATACTTTCCACACAGCCTTGCTCTTTTGTGCACTCCCTTGCTAGTCTGAGAAAGACTTAATTTTCACAGCATTCTTGTGGTTGTATCCTTTTGTCTCCAGTAATTAGAATAGGGGACAGAAGATGTGGTTGTTTGAAGTTGGTATGAATGCCACATATGATTCCTAAAGGACCAGGCACCTGGTAATATCTCTGATTTAAACCATAAGACATAGCAGCAGAATTAGGCCATTCAGCCCATCGATTCCACTTCGCCATTCAATCATGGCTGATCCTACATCCCACTCAAGCCCATACACCTGCCCTCTCACCATATCCCTTGATCCCCTGACCAATCAGGAATCTATCAACTTCCGTTTTGAATATGCCCACAGACCTGGCCTCCACCACTGTCTGCGGCAGAGCATTCTTCAGATTTACAACTCTTTAGCTAAAATAATTCCTCCTTACCTCTGTTCTCAAAGGTTGCCCCTCATTTCTGAAGCTGTGCCCTCTAGTTCTGGATACCCCCAACATAGGAAACAACCTCTCCACATCCACCCTATCTAGCCCTTTCAACATTTGGAAGGTTTCAATACAATCCCCACACATTCTACTAATTTCCAGTGAGTACAAGCCCAAAGCTACCAACTTCATATGTTAACCCCTTCATTCCCTGAATCATCCTCGTGAACCTCCTCTGGACTCTGTTCAATGACAACACATCCTTTTTGAGATATGGGGCCCAAAACTGTTGATAATACTCCAAGTGCAGCCTTATAAAGCCTCAGCATTATTTTCTTCCTTTTATATTCTATTCCCCTTGAAATAAATGCCAACATTGCATTTGCCTTCGTTACCACAGACTCAACCTGTAAATTAACCTTCTGGGAGTCTTGCATGAGGACTCCTAAGTCCCTCCGCATCTCTGATGTTTGAACCTTCTCCCCATTTAGATAATAGTCCGCACTATTGTTCCTTTTACCAAAATGCATTATCATACATTTCCCAACACTGTATTCCATCTGCCACTTTTTTGCCCATTCTTCCAATTTATCTAAATTCTGCCGCAATCACATTGCTTCCTCAGCACTATCTAGCCTCCTCCTATCTCCCTATAATCCGCAAACTTTGCCACAAAACCATCAACTCCATTATCCAAATCATTGACAAACATGTGAAAAGTAATCCCCATACTGCCCCCTGAGGAACAGCACTAGTCACCGGCAGACAGCCAGAAAAGGCCCCCCTTTATTCCCACCTGCTGCCTCCAGCCTGTCGGTCATTCCACTATCCATGCCAGTATCATTCCTGTAGCACTGTGGGATGTTACCTTATCAAACGCATCAATTTCCCCATCCCAGTTGTAGTGACTCTTCTTATCTACAGTCAGTACTGACTAAAGAGTATTCCTTTCTTTACTCGACCTCTCCTGAGACTTTCTTTTTGGACATACAGTATGTTTCTGTTATTTTACTAGTATGCACCAATTCCAAAGTGATTCTGTTCTACGTTTTGTGGACAAGCATTACCTTTCTTCTGTGCGCAGAGGCAAATCTCTGGAAATCTTATTTTGAGTTATTCTAAATGGCTTCCTGCAGTTCCATCTTCAATGATCTCAAAAAATTATCCATCCTCTTGACTTTAGGTCTGTTTCTCTCAGACATTTTCAGACCTGCTGAGTATTTCTGGTAGTTTGCTTTAATTCAGATTTCTAACATCTGCAGTATTTTATCATTAGGTTCCTGCCTTAAGTTGCTTTCCCTTTCTTTTCAAATAAGTTTCCAAATGAATTGTATGAGTTTCCTCGAGACCTTGTATTGACCACCAAGCTGTGCTTCTATCATTTACAAAAGGTTTGTAAATGGGACACCTTCCGTCTAACAGCATTTTCAGTGCTGATTTAATTACCGACTCTGTTGCGGAATTAAACTGGGAGGTTAATTGGGGATTCCTGGGAAGAAAAAAAATTAAAACTTAAGATCCAATATTTGCTCTCTGTGTTGATCAACCAAGCATAAGCAGGAGCCGGAATGATATTTGGCCTCTGATTTATCACTAATTAGAGATTGCTGCTGCAATGCATGAATATTTTGATGTGGGTAGTCATTTGTGTAATTATCTCTGCAGTCAAATTCCTCTTGCTTCTCATTATTGAGATAAATGTGTGAAATATAAGCTGCGAATCATAGAAGTTACAGTCCCAAGATAATGCCAAGAAAATTGGAGATCGGAGGATACAGATGTTCTGGGTGGAAGTGCAGGTAACGTTTCAATTTATTTAACTTTGTAAAGTTCTTTCTGAGACTGGAAATGAAGTGGCAGTGTGGTGAAGTAATTATAGTAACAGTGAACTGCTCAACACTGACCTCTGCTGCTCTCTGGGGGGAGTTTGGTGAAGTCATGGTAAACACAAAATAATCTGCAGATGCTGGGGTCAAAGTAACACTCACAACATACTGGAGGAACTCAGCAGGTCGGGCAGCATCCGTGGAAAAGATCAGTCGACGTTTCGGGCCAGAACCCTTCGTCAGGACTGTAGAGGGAAGGGGCAGAGGCCCTATAAAGAAGGTGGGGGGAGGGTGGGAAGGAGAAGGCTGGTAGGTTCCAGGTGAAAAACCAGTAAGGAGAAAGATAAAGGGGTGGAGGAGAGGAAGCAGGGAGGGGATAAGCAGGAAAGGTGAAGAAGGAATAGGGGAAAACACAATGGGTAGTAGAAGGAGGCGGAACCATGAGGGAGGTGGTAGGCAGCTGGGGGAGGGGGCATAGGGATAGGGGAAGGGAGGGGGAACCATGAGGGAGGTGATAGGCAGCTGGGGGATGGAGCAGAGTGAAATAGGGATAGAGGCCTATTCCTCCTTCACCTTTCCTGCCTAGCCCCTCCCTGCTTCCCCTCCCCCACCTCTTTATCGTTCCCCTTACTGGTTTTTCACCTGGAACCTACCAGCCTTCTCCTTCCCAGCCTCCCCCCACCTTCTTTATAGGGCCTCTGCCCCTTCCCTCTACAGTCCTGACGAAGGGTTCCGGCCCGAAACGTCGACCGATCGTTTCCACAGATGCTGCCCGACCTGCTGAGTTCCTCCAGCGTGTTGTGAGTGTTGCTGGGTGAAGTAATGGAGCTGCTGCCTCATAGTAATGGTGAACTGTGTTCAGTACTGACCTCCGCTGCTCTCTGGGGGGAGTTTGCAAGCTCCCACTGACCATTTCTGTTTTTCCCTGATTCCCCTCATACTCCGAAGATGAGTGGGTTGCTCCTTGTGTACGGTAGGATGTGGGAGATGTAATGGGAATATGGAAGAATAAAGTGGGATAAGAGTAAATATGTGCTTGATGTCAGAATAGACTTGCTGGACTGAACGATCTGCATCTGTGCTGTAAGTAAAATGAATTAATTTTTCCAAAAAGGAGCAGTACACTTGTGGTTGAAAACTAATGGGAAGAGAATTTTATAGTTCAAAACTCCAGCATAGGGTAATAATCCCCTTCTGTGCTGTAATGTTCCAAGCTAATCTATTTCTGCTAATCAAATTTACTGGATAACCGTATTATTATTAAGAATGAAAAGAGAAACGCATTTTGACTACAAAACTAGAATATCTCAATTACCTGGATGAGTTCCTCTCTATGGACCATGAAATTTAAAATTAGTTCCTGTATTCTACCTTTGAAAGTAAACCATGTCTCAAAGTCCAAAGTAAAATTATCATCTACTTTGAGATTCATTTTCTTGAAGGAAAATAAAGAAATACAATATAATACATGAAAACCATTGTATTTCAACAAGATAATTCAAGTAACAAAAACGTGGATTTGATTCTACCAGTTTCCGACTGTAACTCAGATATGGAACACGGGGTATGTCCCCGCAGTTAAACACTTCCCATTCAAAGTACAGGTCAACACAATGACTAATCAGTTTTCTTTGTGTGGTTAGTCTGATCTGCCTGTACTGCCTCTTTGTTGCCACTAGAAGATGGTATAGGACAGGAATTGAAACCATTCTCAGCTGGTAAACATCACGCGCTTCTGAGGTGACCCACAATTAAAAGAGCTAACAAGATTTGACATCGAGATTTTTAACTTAAAATGCAATGGAGACAAAAAAAAACCCTTAGGAGTATTAGAAAATGCTTCCCTAAAATTTCTGTTGATTTCGGAAAGGAGAACTTTTGATCTGAAAGCATTCAGTGAATTTTGTTTTTCATGTGATGTCAAGGCTTTCAATGCAAACTAGTATCGCTCCTACTAGAAAACTTCTTTTTGACTTTGGGCTTATTCAGTTTGAGCAACACACAAAGTGTTGCGGGTACTCAGGGTGTCAGGCAACATCTACGCAGGGGAGTAATCGGTCAATGTCACCAGGTCTGGAAAGGAAGGGGAAAAGTCTGAATAAGGTGGGGGGGGGGGGGAGGTGAAGGCGTGCAAACTGGGAGGTGATCAGTCGAAGAGGCAAGGGGCTCGAGAAGGAGGAATCTAACAGGAGAGGACAGTGGACCATGAAGCAAGGAAGAGGGGAAACCAGGGGAGCTGGTGGGCAGGTGTCCAGAAGAAGGGAACTAGAGTGGGGAATGGGAAAAGAAAGGAGTGGGAGAGAATATACAGGAAGTTCGAGAAATCAAGATTCATGCCATCAGGTTGGAGGCTACCCAGACAGAATGTGAGGTTTTGCTCCTCCAACCCGAGAGTGGTCTCATCGTGACAAATAGAGGAAGCCATGGACAGACATGTGGGATTGGAAGTGGGAAGTCAAATTGAAACAGGTAGCCACCAGAACCAGGCAGTTCCAACCTGATGACATGAACATCGATTTCTCTAACTTCCAGTAATTTCTCTCCCCTCCCCTTCTCTCTTTTTACATTCCCCATTCTGGTTCCCTCTCACCCCTTTTCACCTGCCCATCTCCTCCTTCCCTTTCTCCCATGGCCCTCTGTCAGACTCCTCCTAGCCCCTCAGCTCTTTCACCTATCACCTCTTAGCTATTCGTTCCAATCTCCACCTTCCCCCTCAACGGGTCTCACCTATCACCTTCCAGCGTGTACTCCTTCCCCTCTGCCGCCTCCTTATTCTGGTTTCTTCCCCTTTTTTTAAATCCAGTCCTAATGCAAGAACTTAGCCTGAAACATCTACCCTTACTTTCCTCCATGGATGCTGCCTAGCTTACTGAGTTCCTCCAGCATTTTATGTTTTGCTCCAGACCTCCAGCATCTGCAGAATCTTGTGCTGATCATTCATATTAAGAAATTATTGCCAAAATCACAGTTGCAAGCTCTCTCTGGACAGTGCTATGGTGAACACAGTTCTCACATATTAGAACTAGAATGCATCAGCATATCCAAGAGTGTGATTATTTTTTAATACACATTCATTCAAAGGACACAGGCTTTGTACCCTAAACCAGCACTCAATCGCCTGTCCCGAGCTTGCAGAAGTGCTGGTAAGTTGCCTTTTTGAACCACTGAAATCTGAGAGGTGTGGATACACTGACAATGCTGTTAAGGAACTATGTTCTAGGACTTCGACCCGGAGACACTGGAGGAATGGTGATATATTTCAGAGAATTGTAAGAGGCCGGGAGGACAACTTCCAGCTAATGGCGTTCCTCCACTGCCACCCGAAAACAAACCGACAGCAAAAGATAAAGACTTGAATGAACAACCTCGAAAGGGAAGTGCTTCATATTTTATCTGGTGGTGCACTGTACTTTTGCTACAGTGATAATGTAGGTTTTCGCAAATAACAACATATTTATTGAACTCCAAAAACCTGAGAAAAACCCTTCATCATCGCGTCAAACCGGCCTCTTAAAGTGAAGCCCCCAACTCAATGTTGGTGGTTGTGAATTATCTACATTTTCACCAATTCCATTACCCAATAATAATGACTGATCGCTCTCCTATGGTTATTGTAAGCTGACACACATTAGGTTATAAAACATAGAACGTAAGAGCTCCAGATCAGGCCCTTCGGCCCACAATGTTGTGCTGAACCAAATAAATTAGTTATTGAACGGCCAATTAAAATAATCGTTATGCCTACACAATGTCCATATACAGTGGATTCTGGTTAACTGGGACCAATACATTTTTGACCAATCAGCTAAAGTTTCATGGAAATAGTTAAAAAGGCCATTTCTCCATCCATATCTGCAACTGATCTATATCCCTCTGTATCTTTTGTCAGTCATCTACACTATCCACAACAGCACCAGTCTTCATAGCATCTGCAGACTTACTAACCCACACATCTCCATTTTCATCAAGGTCATTTACATACATCACAAGCAGCAGAGGTCTCAGTACAGATCCTTGCAGAACATCACTAATCACAGATCTCTGGCTAAGATTACTCCCTTCAGCCAGCTCTGAATACAAACAGCCAATTCACCATTGATTCCTTGCATATTAATTTTCTGTATGAGCCTCAGGTGAGGGATCTTGTCAAATCTCTTTCTAAAATACACGTAGACAACATCCACAGCTCTAACTTTTATCAATCACCCACAGCACCTCGTCAAAAACTCAAGGTAGCAAGAAATGATTTGCCCCACATAAAGCTATGCTGGCTCTCTGTAATTAGACCATGGTTTTCCAAATGCTCATAAATCCTATCCCTAAGAATTCTCTCCGGTACCTTCTGTATCACTGATGTAAGACTCACCAGTCTACAGTTTCCAGGATTATTCCTGATTCCCTTCTTCAACAATGAAACAACATTGGCCACTCACCAGTCTTGCAGGACCTCGCTGGTGGCTAGAGAAGACATAAAGATATTGGCCCCAGCAATTTCCTCATTTCCCTTGCTCAATAACCTGCAGTATATCCCATCAGGCCCTGGGGACTTATCCCAACACTACCTCCTCCTTTACTCAAAATGCCCTAGCATATTTATACTCTTAGCACTGATCTCCCCATATTCATGGTAAAAACTGACATAAAGTACTCACTAAGGACTTCGCCCACATCCTTCGTATCCAAGCAAATGTTCCCTCCTTTGTCCTTCAGTGGTGCCACACTCTCCCTTGTTATCCTTTTGCTCCTGAATATGTATGAATAGAATGTTAATCCTACTTGCCAAGAACTTTTCATGGCCCCTCCTGGTTTTCCTAATTCCTTTCTTGAATTCTTTTCTGGATTCTTTATAATCCTCCAGGGCCCAGTTTGACTTTAGCTTCTGAAGCTTTAAGTACTTTTCCTTTATCTTAAATAAATTCATCATTTCCCTCCACATCTAAGATTCTCTTACCTTGCCCTTCCTTCTGACTGAAACATACCTGTCCGATAATCTGTGCAGTTGGTCTTTAAACACCTACCATGTCAGATATAGACTTGCCCAAAAACAGCTGTTCCCAATAAACTCTCCCTCGTTCCTGCCTAAAGACCTCATAATTCGCCCTACATCAACCTAATACTCTCCTGCCAGGTTCATGCTTATCCTGATCTCCGGCTATCTTAAAACCTAAGGAGTTGTGGTTACTAACTGCTCACTGAATGAGGGGTCTGTCACCTTGACGGGTTCATTACCCGACACCAACTACAAGGGAATCAGGGAAAATGGTTGAGAGCAAGTACAGATCAGCCATAGTCTGATCAACTGATCTGCTCACTGAGATGCTTTGCCTACTTGTGCTCCTATTCTCAGGAGGAGCAACTTTTCTCTGTGAATCTTTCCAATCATCTACGTCGAGCTGTGGAGTTTGAGCAACTGAATATACTCAAACTGAGATCAGTGGCTTTTGGATGATAGGAGAGTCAAGGGTTACGATGGGGTGTTGAGAACAATGTCAGTTCAGCCATCTTATCAAATGGTCAAGCAGGTCTGATTCGCTGTATCATCTACTCAGCTCCAATTTCTCATGTTTTTCTGGATTACGTAGAAAATCATTGATTCATAATTAGCATGTCAATCTCTGAGGTATCCAAATTACTCACTCAATTGTTTGTTTAGCAATGTGGTGTGTGTGACCTCAAAGCAAACCATAGACCCACTGCCTGGGAGATTTGTTGAAGGCCCAAATCAAAGTAGTTTGCAGAAGCAGATGGATATCAGGACAATGGGTTCAGTGTTACTGTCTTTTTATTATTTTAACAGTGCTTTTAAAGACTAGTGTAAATTTATTTTATCAAATCGAAAACAACAGCGTGCGCTCCTCTGAGCCAATGGGGAAAATACGTAACTCAATCTGTTTGCTATAGTAATTGATTGCTAAATCCTGAAAATTAAACTGATATTATGTTTTATCATATTCATTTGTAATTTCAAATGCATCCTCCAACTCTTCTCACCCATAGATGAAATGCAATGTACACAACATCAGGAAGTTTCTCAGGGTCAATAGTGATCAATAGTAACCAATATTTGTAATAAAATTTAAACAAAGTAGGCTTGCTGCATTGCAGTTTTTGTATCAAGGACACAGGAATATGGCCATTTGGTAGGTTACAAAAGATTACTGTTGTAATTTTGCACCTGTTTCTGCCTTCAGGATTGACAGAGCTGAAACTGGCATTCTTGCCTAATTACATTGAGGTAACATGATATGCATATGTAAAAATGCTTAAAATCCTTAAATGTTTAAAGTTGTGGGAAGAAAAGGAAAGAGTGAAGAGAAGACCCTGGCTGGACTCTGGTCCTGTCTTTACCATATCTAAAGTCTGCTGAAAATATTCCTTACTGTTTAATTTTGTGAAGGAAAAGTTCTGCAATGTTTCTGATAGGAGTATTCACAGGAAAGGATCATGCTGAGTTTGGAGAGGGACAGGAGTTGCAATCTTGCTCACTCAGCTATCGGAGCTCGGAGACATCAGCACGAAAACTGCTCTCGGGCTTGAGCAGGAAGCCAGAGGACTGTGAGCCGGTTCTCATCGGGGGATTGAGGTGGGGAGGGCCAGCAACTGTAGGTTCCTCGGTGTCATCGTTTCAGAGGACCTGTCCTGGGCCCAGCATATGCGTGCAATTATGAGGAAAGTGTGGCAATGCTTCTACTTCCTTAGAAGTTTGCAAAGATTCAGCATGACATCTAAAAACTTAGACAAACTTCAAGAGATGCGTGGTGGAGGGTATATTGACTGGTTGCATCACAGCCTGGTATGGAAACATCAATGCTCTAGAACAGAACATTCTGCAAAAAAAAAGTGGATGTGGCCCAGTCCATCACAGGTAAAGCCCTCTCCACCATCGAGCACAGACCCCTATCGCAGGAATATAGCATTCATCTCAGGGTCCCTCACCACCCAGGTCATGCTTTTTCCTCAATGCTGCCATTGGGAAGTACAGGAGCCTCAGGACACGCATTGGGAAGTACAGGAGCCTCAGGACATGCATTGGGAAGTACAGGAACCTCATTGGGAAGTACAGGAGCCTCAGGACACGCATTGGGAAGTACAGGAGCCTCAGGACACGCACCGCCAGGTTCAGGAAGAGTTATTACCTGTTACCTATCAGGATCTTGAACCAGAGGGGAATACCTTCTCGCCTCATCACCGAACTGTTCCCACAACCTATGGACTCACCTTCAAGGATGCTTCATCTTATGTTCTCAATATTTATTGCCTATTTATTATTTTTTTCCTTTTGTATTTGCACAATTTGTCTTTTGCACATTGGTGGTTTGTCTGTGTGTGGTCTTTCAATGATTCTATTGTGTTTCTTTGTAGTTACTGTGTATGTCCACAAGAAAGGGAATCTCAGGGTTGTACTTGGTGATATCTATACATACCTTTAATATTAAATTTACTTTAAACCTTGAGCTTATTTATTGGCCTATTTCACCAACACATCACAACCTTTTTGTGGCCTTTGTGCTATCCGGTCATGCTTCCTGTTTCCACATTCAAATCATTCATCTTCATTATAAACAACAATACCTGACAACCTCCACGAGTAAAAGGTATCCAATCACTAAACCAACCCTCTACCATCATCTTCTCTCTTCTATTTCTGAGCTAATTTTGGATCCCATGAGTTCTAACCTTTCAATCCAGTGTCCTCTATGGAATCTTCTCAAAGGCCTTACTGAAATCCATATATATCACATCTAAGGGAAGGTAAGGACATGTTCGGCACAGACTTGTGGGCCAAAGGGCCTGTATTGTGCTGTAGGTTTTCTATGTTTCTATCTACTACTCTGCCCTCGTCAACCTCTTCAAAAAATTCAATTGAATTGATCTGTCAGGCTCTGTCCTTGATAAAGCCATGTTCGTCAAGGCTATTTAGATCCTGCCAGAATTTCCCCACTACTGATGTTATTTCAGAAGTCTATAATTTCTGCTACACTTCCTTTGCTGTCCTGCTGTAAAGAGGAACCTTGCCTGTGGTCAGAGAGGATTTTAAAATTTCTGTCTATGCTCCAGCAGCCTCTTTCCTTCCCTCCCATTCCGCCTAGTACATATCCCATCTGGTCCTGGGGAATTATTCACTGCATTTCCACCTTACTGAATTGTCCATCTACAAAATCTATTTCCTTATTGAATACCAATGAAAAATATTTATTTAGGTCCCTCGTATACCTTCTGGCTCCACACATAGATTGCCCCTGTTGTCCCTAATGGTTCCATCTCTTTCCATGTCCTTAAAGTAGTTGTGGAATGCCTTTAAGTTAATTTATGTTCGACAGTGATGCTTCATGACCCCTCTCATTTCCCCGTTTTCTTTCTAAACATCTCCTTATTTTTTTGTACTCCTAATAGGCCTCACTCATCTTGAGATTCCAAGATCTGACATCATTCTTATAATTCACCCCTCAAAATACTTCTTTTACCCGTGCAGGAACAGGTTGCCCGAGAACTTTTACTATTTCTCTCACGAATGCTTTCCACTGTGAAAATGTGTATGTGCCTGCAAGTGAATGATCACAGTCAATCTTACCCAGGTCCTGTCCTATTCCAATGCAATCGGCCTTCCCCCCAATTTACGACATCTGTCCACACTTTTTTTTCCAAAACCACTTCGAAATATATGGAGTATTAGTCACTATTCCCAAATATGCCCCCTCCAATACTTCCCACTGTTGACAAGATTAATTTCCTCCAAGGTTCCATAAGGCTACTTCAATCATTGATCTTTCTACATATTGCAGCAAAAATCTCTCGAACACACCACAAAATTCTGCCCCCTCTGAGCCTTTTCTGCCAATGTAATTTCAGTTAATATTTGGGAAATTAAAATCCCCTAATATTAGGACCCCATTTTTATTGTACTTCCCTGATATCTGTCTACCTGTTCCTTTACCTCCTGTTGACTTCCAGGAGGTCTGTAAGTGACAATACTCTTCTTCTCTCATTTCTACCCACAAGGTCCTATTTGAGGGTCCTTCCAGGCTGTCCTCTCTCAATACTGAAATAATGCGGTCATTAATTCCTCCTCACTGGAAACCATCCAGAGATTATACCGTTTGTTATCCTGTTCTTTAACTGCCTATTTAGCTCTTTAAACTCCTGTTTCAGGACTTTATCTCTTATCAATGTTATTGGTACCAATGTGCACCATGACCGCTGGCTCCTCCTTCAGAATATCGAAAGCTGGATTTTTTCCACCATCAGTGCGTACCTTGCCTCTGGCAGTGAACACCTACATCCGTTTGTTTTGATTTTATTTGAAATAATGCCAAGAGTTAACTTGTCCTTTTCACTTGTTGCCTTACATCCTAGTAAAAGGCTTTCTCATTCAAGGTGAAGAGGCCAAACCTCACGTTGTGGTTCCATAACATGGATGGTTGATCTGCTGACCTTTATATTGCTGCTAAAATGCCATAGTTTAAAAAAGTCAAATCCATCTCCCCTCTCTCACCTTTGGCACAGAATTTGATTATTATACCCACTGTATATTTAAACCTGTAAAAACTTAAAGCCTTTTTCTTGCAACACACATCAAAGTTGCTGGTGAACGCAGCAGGCCAGGCAGCATCTGTAGGAAGAGGTACCGTTGACTTTTCGGGCCGAGACTCTTCGTCAGGACTAATTGAAGGAAGAGTTAGTAAGAGATTTGAAAGTGGGAGGGGGAGGGGGAGATCCAAAATGATAGGAGAAGACAGGAGGGGGAGGGATAGAGCCGAGAGCTGGACAGGTGATAGGCAAAGGGGATATGAGAGGATCATGGGACAGGAGGTCCAGGGAGAAAGACAAGGTGGGGGGGGGGAACCCAGAGGATGGTCAAGGGGTATAGTCAGAGGGACAGAGGGAGAAAAAGGAGTGTGAGAGAAAGAATGTGTGTAGAAAAATAAATAACAGATGGGGTACGAGGGGGAGGTGGGGCATTAGCGGAAGTTAGAGAAGTCAATGTTCATGCCATCAGGTTGGAGCCTACCCAGACGGAATATAAGGTGTTGTTCCTCCAACCTGAGTGTGGCTGACGGAATATAAGGTGTTGTTCCTCCAACCTTTTTCTTGACTAGATAACTTGTCACATCATAGATGTGACTTGAAATGCTTTTTCTCATATTTTCTTATTCATTTACAATTTAGGACTCAATCATTTTATACTTAAACTGCTCACCAGTCTCTTACCTCAATTAATAACCTGCCATATCCATACTTAAATATATTTTTTTCATTTTTTTTAATGTCTTGTGGTCCAGAGGACTAGAATATAAGAGCAAGGATAAAACGCTGAGGCTTATAAGGCATAGGTCAGACCACACTTGGCGTATTGTGAGAAGTTTTGAGCCCCTTATCTGAGAAAAGATGTGTTGGCATTGGGAAGGGTCCAGAGAAGGTTCATGAAAATTATTCCAGGAATGAAGGGGTTAACGTATGAGGAGTGTTTGATTGCTCTGGAGCTGTACGTACTGTAGTTTAGAAAAATTGGTGGGGGAGAGAGGAAGAGGGATCTCATTCAACACTGTATTTTCCTACAGTGAGTAGTCTAGACCAGAGGACACAGACTTAGAATAAAGTGACATTCATTTAGAATAGAGCTGAGGAGAAATTTCTTAGCCAGACAGTGGTGAATCTGTTGAATTGATTGGCATGGACAGCTGTGGAGGCCAAGTCATTAAGTATATTTAAAGCAGAAGTTGATAAGTTCTCAATTTGTCAGGGCTTCAAAGGCTACAGGAGAATGGTGTTGAGAGGGATAATAAATCAGCCATGATGGAATAGTGGAGCAGATTCAATGGGTCGAATGGCCTAATTCTGCTCCTATGTCTTATGGTCTAACAGCAGGGCTGCAGATTAATAAAATCATTTAAAATTAGTCAAGAGTTTCTCAGTACCAGACCTATTGCATTGCAAGTTTATGATGTTAATTAACCCACTGAGATAATTTTATGGCCTTTTGAAATTTTACTGTACATTGCCTTCACTGTAATGGAACTTAAGTTATGGTGATAAATATGCACTCTCTGATTCCCTCAGCAAAATGCCCAATCTTGCAGAAAGGCATGCATTTGTTATCATGAGGGGCAATTTGGAGAGTATCAGCATTAAGCCTTATCCCATTCTCACATCACTTTTGGACACACACTTTTCAAACATTTCTACTTTTCAGTGTTACTATCTATACATTACCTCTTCTGTCTGGTTTAATCTAATTAACCATTTATAAGGCAAAGGATAGCATAGCTTGTTAAACTATTCCACTTAAAATTGGTTATAGAGGAACAAAAATCTGTTCTATGTTGTACGAGGTTAAAAGTCAGGTTGCTTTTCAAGAGAAAGACATCAGGGATATTATTCCAAGGATGAAACACAATGTTCCTACATTAAATAACAGTGTAGGGAAGTGTATGGTCATGCACTTTGGTAGAAGAAATAAAAGCAAAGACTATTTTCCAAACAGAGTGAAAGCAGAAATTGGAGGTGCAAAGGGACTTGGGATTCTAGTGTAGATTCCCTAAAAATTAACTTGTAGATTGCATCTGCCTTTCTTACTACCAATTCAATCAGTGCGTTCTTTTCGAGAGGACTAAAATGTAAGAGCAACGATGTAACGTTGAAGCTTTATAAGGCATTAGTCAGACCACATCCGGAGCATTGTGAGCAGTTTGGGGCTAATCTCCAATGAGGGATGTGCCAGCACCAGAAAGGGTCCAGAGGTTGTTTACAAGAATGATCCCAGGAATGAAAAGGTTAATGTATAAGGAGAGCATTTGATCTCTCTGGGCCTGTACTCACTGGAGTTTAGAAGAATAAGGGAAATCTCATTGAAACCTAACAAATATTGAATGGCCTGAACCGAGTGAACATGGGAAAGATGTTTTCAACAATGGTAGAGCCAAGAACCAAAGGGCAGAATAGAAGGACGTCCACTTAGAACAGTGATGAGGAGGACTTTCTTTAGTTAGGAAACTGTGCAGGTCAAAGTCATATTTAAAGTGGAGAGTGATAGTTTCTTGATTAGTAAAGGGTGTCAAACATTACAAGGAGAATGTGGTTGAGAGGGAAAATAAATCAGCCATGGCAGACTAGACTTTATGGGCCAGATGGCCTAATTCTGCTCTTATGTCAAAAATATATATAGAATTTATATCTTCCTTATATTCTAACCACCAGCAGCTTAGTGCTAGGAAACTGTAGTTTAATTTCTGTGTGTTTGTCTTTGATCTTCTGCGACCCACTCAGCTAATTGTAGGTATGTATATGTGTAGATACACACACACACACTGATCCAATCACTAACCTCTGGAGCAAATTCAGATACTCCTGTTTCAAGATGAGGTAGGTTGGGAAAAAATTGGGGAAACAAACAACGACTCCCTGCCCAAAAGGATAAGGTCTTAGAAATTACAGATCAGATCTACTGAGCTGATATCCAGGAAAAGGAACTTTGGTAACGCAGGTTAGAAAATTTGCATTACCAAATTGGTAGCCAGGAAGGTTTTTGATAGAGCAGTGCAGCAGCCACACATTGGAAAATAACCAAATAGGGTGGAGGGGCAGAGCAAATGAGTGAGAAAATGGGGCAAATTACCTGAAGGATTGATGAAATCAAACTCTATAGGAATTTTCAAAAAGGCATTTTGCATGAAAATGGCTTAATACAGTATTCTATAGAAAGGCTGAGGTGTAGAACTGAGGTGGACATTTCTTTTAAAGAGTCAAAGGTACAATGCCTCCAAGGAAAATATCCTTGCTCAAATTGTAAGACCTGCCATCCAAGGTATTTCAACAGCATTAGAATTGTACGGAGCAATTTTGGGATCTAGGTGACTGTATTAATTTTTAGGAATATAGCAGTTTTACTACATTGGTAATGTGTTTAAATGGCAGGTTAGGAATTCAAATTTCATGAAACACTGAAAAAAGAACTGGTTTAATAGAAAATGAGCATGTTACTTCTTTCATTGTTAGCACATAATGATGGCTTAATAGCCATACAACACAGGAACAGACCCTTTGGCCCAACTTGTCATGAGAGTCAAAGTTAACTACCTGAACAAGTCCCATTTCCCACATTTTATCCATCTATACCTTTCCAAACCATGGACCCGTCTAGATGTCCTTCAAAGATTGCAACAACTCTCTGTGAAAAAGTTACCACTCGGATTGCTTTTCAACCTTTCCCCTCTCACCTTAAACCTATGTCCTCTGGCTTTGGATTCCCGTAGCCTTAGAAAAAGACTAACTATTCATTTTCTACTGGCCCCTCGTGATTTTATAACCCTTTAAGGTCACTTAGAGTGGGCACGTGGCCAAGTGGTTAAGGCATTGGACTAGCAACCTGAAGGTCATGAGTTTGGGCCCCAGCCAAGGGAACGTGTTGTATCCTTGAGCAAGGCACTTAACCACACATCGCTCTGCAACGACACCGGTGCCAAGCTGTATGGGTCCTAATGCCCTTCCCTTGGACAACATTGGTGTCGTGAAGAGGGGAGACTTGCAGCATGAGCAACTGCTCGTCTTCCATACAACCTTGCCCAAGCCTGCGCCCTGGAGAGTGGAGAGTGAAGACTTTCCAAGCGCAGATCCATGGTCTCGCAAGACTAATGGATGCCTTTAAGGTCACTTATAAGCCAGGGGAGGAAAAAGTCCCAGCCTATCCAGTGTCTCCTTATAGCTGAGGCCTTCCATTCTCATGAAGTTTTCTGCACCCTCTCTGGCTTAATGACATCCTTCCTAAACCCAGGTAACCAGAACTGCACACAGCACTCCAAGTGAAATCTCACCAACATCCTGTAAGGTTGTAACTTGTTGTCCCACCTCTTGTACTCAGTCCCCTGGCGGTATGCTAAACGTTTTCTTCACCAGCCTGTCCACCAGTGTCTCCAATTTCAAGGAAGTACAGATCTGTACCTCAAGCTCCCTATGTTTGAAAACACTTTCCATGGCCCTACTACATTTCCTTGGGAAAGAACGCTCACTAATTTCAGTCCCATGACATGATTTTTTTTACATCATTTATTCCTATCAAAACATTTATGGAGGGCTAAAACCACCTTCTCTGAGAAACTCCCTTCCAAGACCCATCCATATGCCGATTGCTTATAGAATTGCCATTCATTACTCACAATATTGATAGACAGGGCCAGACCAGTTAAACCGGTGTTTTGATTCTGGAATACAGATTGCCTCTTGTTAATAGACTAGGCACAGGAAGACAGGCATAAAATTACACCAATGAAAAATTAACAGTGGTTGTGATCTTACATAATAGCACTCCAATGGTGAGTTGTTTCCTGCTGTCTTCTACACTCAGCCATATTTACTTTGTGTAGATCCCATAACGAGAATTTCCTTACAGAACCTACCTGATTGGCAGCACCAAGAACTTGTGAAAGTTTAGGGATTCTAGCAACAAATCCTAATGAAAGACCCTGGCAGCTGGCCCACCCACATCCATGAGCTGAATTGGCTATCAGGGCTGCCAAAAGCAATGATCGTTTCCAAATGTGAAAAGTTACTAATGCACAGATACAATTTAAAATGTTAAAGTAAGTCCAGTTAACAAAAAAGTAAATGACTTATGCAATAAATAGTTTAAACTGATGTAAGTTCACTGGGTTCATTGCCCAATGTAGGCACCGAAGAACTGCAGGTTTGCATTCTACCCACAAACTCCTGGCAAGCATCAGTCAGGAAGTTCAGAATTTCCATAATAGTGCATTAATAACTAGCTATCTTACTATCTCAGAAAAGACTCAAGATTCAAGGTTGTTTAATGTCAGTTCTAGTACCGAAGTGTAAAGGAGAATAAAATAAATGCTACTCTGGATCCAATGCAGCACAAGGAAAATCTCAATAATAAAAAAAACACAATAAATATAAATATACATAGTGCTGCTATAAAGCTTGTGAAACCTTTAGAAGATTCTCTACTTATGCATTAAAATGACCTAAAGTGTGACCAGATCTTCACGCAAGTCCTAAAACTAGATAAAGGGAACTCAATTAAATAACGCAAACAACATTACACTTGTACATTAATTTATTGAGAAAAATGATCCAATGTTACATTTATTTGTTGGAAAAGGTATGTGAACCTTTGCTTTCAGTAACTGGTGTGACCCCCTTGTACAGCAATAACATTTCCAGTAACTGTTCCAACATGCACAAAATACTGGAGAACTCAGCAGGCCAGGTAGCATCTATAGAAAAGAGTACAGTCGACATTTTGGGATTGGAGAAAAATAAGATGAGGAGTCAGAGTCAGAGGTGGGGGTAGGGAGAAGGGAGAAGAAACACAAGGTGATAGGTGAAACTGGGAGGGGGAGGGATGAAGTAAAGAGCTGGGAAGTTGATTGGTGAAAGAGATACAGGGCTAGTGAAGGGGGAATCCGTTAGGAGAGGACAGAAGGCCATGGAACAAAAAAAAGGGGGGAGGAGCACCAGAGGGAGGTGATGGGCAGGTAAGGAGAAAAGGTGAGAGAAAAAATGGGAAATGGTGGGGGGGGGGGTGCATTACTGGAAGTTTGATAAATAGATATTCATGCTATCGGTTTGGAGGCTATCCAAATGGAATATAAGGTATTGCTCCTCCAACCTGAGTGTGGCTTCACCACAATAGTAGAGGAGGCCATGGACTCACATATCGGAATGAGTGAATTAAAACTGGTGGCCTCTGGGAGATCCCACTTTTTCCGACAGATGGAGTGTAGGTGCTCAATGAAGTGGTCTCCCGATCTATGTCGGGTTTCAGCAATTTACAGGGGGCCTCACCGGGAGCACTGGACACAGTAGACGACCCCAACAGACTCACAGGTGAAGTGTTGTCTTACCTGGAAGGACTGTTTGGGGCCTGAATGGTAGTGAAGGAGACGTAGGGGCAGGCATAGCACTTGCCTTCTTTCAACGACATGTGCCAGGAGAGTGTTCAGTAGGAGGGACGAATGGACAAGGGAACTGCACAGGGAGCAATCCCTGCAGAAAGCCGGGGGGGGGGGGTGAAGGAAGGATGTGCTTGGTGGTGGGATCCCATTGGAGATGGTGGAAGTTACAGAGAATTATGGCAACTGTTGATCAGTCCTGCACATTGGCTTGGAGGCATTTTAGACCATTCCTCAAGACAGAACAGTTTTAGTTCAATATTTTGAATTGAATTGACTTTATTACTTATCTCCTTCATATACATGAGAAGTAAAAATCTTTACATTACATCTCCATCTAAATGTGCAATTTATAATAAATAGTATGTACAACAGGACAGTCAATACAACACAGAAATACAGTTGTGTCAGCACGAATTAATTAGTCTGATGGCCTGGTGAAAGTAGCTGTCCCAGAGCCTGTTGGTCCTGGCTTTTATGCTGTTGTACTGTTTCCTGGATGGGTAGCAGCTGGAACAGTTTGTGGTTGGGGTGGCTCGGGTCCCCAGTGATCCTTCAGGCCCTTTTTACACACCTGTCTTTGTAGATGTCCTGAATAGTGGGAAGTTCACATCTACAGGTGAGCTGGGCTGTCCGCACCACTCTTTGGGATACCTTGCATGAACGGCCCTCTTCAGGTCATGCCACAGCATCTCAGTTGGGTTAAGATCTGGACTTGACCATTTCAAACACAAATTTTCTTCTTTTTAAACCATTCTCTTGTTGATTTAACTCTTCTCTTGGGATCATTGTCTGGTTCCATCATCCAACTTCTATTAAGCTTAAGCTGACGGACTGCTATCCTGACATTCTCCTGAAAAATGTCTTGGTATAATTTTGGTCCCTCAATGATTGCAAGCTGTCCAGGGCCCGAGGCAGCAAAGCAGCCCCAAATCATGATGCTCCTTCCACCATGCTTCACAGTTGGGATGAAGTTTTGGTGTTGGTCTGCAGTGTCCTTTTCCCTCCAAAGATAGCAATGTGTATTTCTGCCAAGAAGTCCAACTTGTGTCTCATCTGTTCTGGGACAGAACATTGTCCCAGAAGCGTTGTGGAGTATCCAAGTGGTCTTTGTAAACTTGAGGTGTGCAGCAACGCTTTTTCAGAGCAGTGGTTTCCTCCATGGTGTCCTTTCATGAACACCATTCTTGTTCAATGTTTTTCTTATAGTGGACATGTGAACAGAGACTTTAGCAAGTTCTAGAGATTTCTGCAGGTTTTTTGCTATTGCCCTTGGGTTGTTTTTCACCTCCTTCAGCATTGAACGTTGTGCTCTTGGGGTGATCTTTGCAGGATGCCCTTTCCTAGGGTGAGTAGCAACAGTACGGAGTTTCCTCCATTTGGAGACAACTTCTCTTACTCTGGACTGACGAACACTCAGGTCTTTAGAAAGGCTTTTGTAGCCTTTTCCAGCTGAAAATTGTTTGATCGAGGTATTGTGCACATAAATACCCAACTTCAAACAGCTTTTGTAGAAGGCATTACCCCAGAAGTTCACATTTTTTGAACCTAGACTATGATTGTTTAATACTCAGTAATGACAGGAAGTACAATTGTTTGTGTGTTATTAGTTTAGGCAGATTGTGTTTGTCTATTATTATGACTTGGATGAAGATCAGATCACATTTTATAAATAATAAATACAGAAAACCAGGTAATTGCAAAGGGTTCACAAACTTTTTCCTGCAACTGTAAGATAGCTAATATACATACACACAATTATCAAGTCAGTGACAGTCTCACGGCTTCAGGACAGCTTCCACAGCACAGGCTGGAACTTGCTTGCACGCCAAGCGGTGTATGATTCGGGAATTAACTTATACATCACTATGGCCATGCACTATATCAAAGAATGTGTAATATCACCAGCAATAAAAACATCCATGTATTCCCAAATCAGAAGCCATGGATGAACAACTTAGTCCAGAACCTGGTCAGGGCTCAGGATGGTGCTTACAGATCTAGTGACACTGCATCATACAGCAAAGCCAGATGAAACCTTAGAAAAACCGCCACATACAGAAACAAACAACAGAGACACACTTCAGTAAATGCCACCAATTCCCAATGTGTGTGAGAAGACATCAATTCCATTACTAACTACAAAGGAAGGGTCTTCTGCCCTATAGTAATGTAACACTAGCTGAGGAGCTAAACCCATTTCTTTGTTTTGTTTGACAGGGACAGCAACGAACAAGTGATGAAGGCCTTGACACCTGAGGACATAGCGCAGACACTGAGCACACGAGGGGGACGTACCCTATGCAGTATCAACACGAACAGGGCATCTGGACCAGGTGGCGTAACCGGACTGATCCTCAGGGTCTGCTCTGACTAGCTGGCAGAGGTTTTAACTTCAATTCATAATCTCATAAAATCACACTAAATGTTCAAAATCAAATCTAAAGGTACTGACTGCAATTATTGTAAGTTGGCAATCAGGAGATTTGAATACAGAAATAGAGTGATGACATCTCAAGAAAATGCATAGCAGAGGGGGATAAATAATTAACTACCAATATTTGCATCTCTCAATATTCATTTGATTTTTGTGTTTTTCTCAAGGTATTTATTTTCTAAATGTTCTGCCTTCTTCACAAATATTTTGGATTACTGTCCTACAGATTATGGGTAACCCTCCAAGTACTGAACTGTCATCAGCTTTCTGAAGACACACTAATGATCTGTATTTCTCGGTACAACATTATTAGATCACAAGAATAATTATTACTTTTCTGAAATGAAACTTTGGAAATTGAGTGGGAAGATGCCCAGTTGAGATGAAGGATCATTCATTTTATTGAATAATGGAGCCGAATACCAAGAAAATCTGCAGATGCTGGAAATCCAAGCAACACACAGAAAATGCTGGAGGCAGCCTGGGCTGCTGAGTTCGTCCAGCATTCTGAATAGCGGAGCTGGCTTGTTTCTCCTTCTCTTTCTTTCATTTTTCATGTTACCACACATAGTTTACACTTCGACAGTTCATCAGTCATCTATTTTTAAAATTAATTTTCTAACATTTAACCTTCTCCTGAAAGCACATACTCTTTACTAACCTTGCCCAAAATGTATGAATCCTAATAATGGCAGCTATATGAGGTAGTGGCTACACCCCGTTCATGATAAGTCAGATTAGAAAAAGAACAGTTTTCAAGGTTTTGCATTTCATTGACTGCAACCATGAAATAGTAGAAGTCTGATGACCCTCTTGTTCATTCTAAAATGAACTAGCACCTTATGTTTAAGACAAATGCCACAACTCTAGGAGCTATGGAGGGCAAACTCATTCTCCTAGGCAACTTCAATGCCAATGTCATAAAAGGCACAGAACTCTGAAAGATTGAGTGGCAAGGAAGGAGAGAGAAAGCCAACTCCAAGTATTCTCGTCCTTTCAAAATGCCTGGAGCAGAGTCATGTCATAATCTGTTTTATAAGAGACAAGAACACGACATTATGGAAAGACACCTGATCTAGGCACTGACACGTTAGACTTTGTCATCATCTGAGTCAGAGAAATCAAGGGATGTCCACATCACCCACACCATGACTAATCAAAGAAGTAAACCCACTGGGCTATGAACAAAACCATTTTCAATTTTTGTTTTCTTTTTAAAGTCCCCTGTCAGGTTCAAGCTGGGTTTTACTTGTTACTTTTATATCTGTCTAAAATTTTTTAAAGAAACTTTTAAAAAGCAGTGAATAATAATGAAAAATAATGGTTTTATACTTACTGTAGGGACTGCATGATCTACACTTATTAATTGATAAATATAAATTTATAAATCAGAATCCCTCATGTATGGCTAGAACTAGTAATTGCACAGTAAACAAGGTTACATCCTGTACAAAAGAACTTGATGTCATTGTACTGTAATGTGCACAGATCCACAGTACCAGTCTTGGATAATTATCTACCTAAAAACACCACTATAAATATCATATTTTTGTCTGAACGAAGATAATATATATCTGAAGTGTATGCAATGACTCCACTCATCAATATGACTAGAAATAGCATGTTAATTTAGTTAGAAAAATGAATGGCTTAACTTCAGCATAGATGAAATTCCATCAAGTTTTAAGAATGAAACTATTTAAATTGTATCTAATTTAAACAAATGCTTGACTAAGATATAAAATTCTAAGCATGTCCAATTTCAGATTTTAATGTTTGAACAGACTTAAAATTCAATTATCACTATAATTTAATTTTTTACACATAGGAAACTGTGACACTTTTCTGGGAAGAGCTAGGACAGTGTTAACTTGACATAAAGACAGCAGGGAAACTCCAATATATCCTAGTTCCACTCCATCTCCATATGTCAAAGGCACTATATTCCAAAATAGTCTTCACAATTGTTGATGAAAATGACTTAAAATCTGAAAATAAACAGATTTGTTTTTTTAAACTGAGCAAATTAATTCTGCTTTCTATACTTGCTCCCAGATCATCAGCAGTATAATTATATATTCACATAACAGCTCATTGTCAATAATTACACATTCACTACTACACTATTCCTTGAGATCACTTTTAGTGGATTCCATGGTCACAGGACAGGTCCATAAAGTGCAGCTGCCATGATCATATGGGATGGCACAGCCTGAAACAGGCATTGTTGATGTTGAATTCTGTGAGACATCTTAAAGATCACCTACTCATCAAAAAAGACATCTAGCAACACTGAATGATGCCAGATAGCAGGTAAGTTGTATGTTCAGTTCAGAGAGAAGACTACCATATCTTCTATAATGTGCTAAGATTTTTATTCTGTGTATCAAAATTATAAGTGCCTTCAACATTACCATGAAAGAATTGTTTTCGAGTTTTACAAATATTTACAGCACTGTGTAACACGGTTCAAGTCTGGGGGTTGGGTTTCCTTTCTTTTTTACACAAGTTAATCAGATCAGACCAAAGCACAGAATTCCAAAAGTACTATGTACAAACGCCATTAAAAAGTACAAGGAGACTGTTTGCTGTCAGTAGGTAGTTACAGCTAGTTACATGGCTGGCTCTGACAGCACAGCTCTCTTTTCTCAGGAGTACCAGTCCCCTTGTGTACCCTTCCTACCAGTTAGGAAAAGGGTGTTTATTTATTCAGTACCAGTTTTTGCTGTGTATTGGAGACCACTTTTCACCACATTGGCTTAAATCTGAGTTGGATTGCTCCAAAAAAAACAAAAAGGATTAAAAAAAAAACGAGTAAAGACTGGAAAGAATTTATAAATTAATGAGATTGAACAGATGTCCTGACAAGCATAAAATACTCTCACATCTTGAAGGGCAGCGTTAAGGGAGCAGTGAAGCGCACTTAAGAATGAATGAAAGTACAAAGTCCGCATATGAAAATAAGATTTCTCTGAAAATGCATTTTGGCACAGGTAAAATTGTATGTTTTTTGTCATCTCAGCAAAGTTTGAATTCATGGTTCCAAGGTTTCAGCATTTCCCACCAGCTTTATTTCCCTTTTCAGCTTAAACTGTTCATCCCTCTTCTCTCAGCAACGGTCCATTTGATTCCTCAAAAGAAGATTTACAAAAGGAAAAGGTTGATCATTACTGTTGACGGTGGGGTTGAGAAGCATCCCATATCTGCCCTGCTGAAATAGGTAGCGATTTTAAGGTCCTGCCTTCCAGTCCGTCAGAGGGGTCCAGGATGCTACCATGATAAGATCCATAACAATCTACTGCCATACAGTCACCAAGTCACTAATATAGTGCAATGGTAATCCCAATTCACATAACAGGAATCGCCGAGAGTGCAGGATTACATAGAGGGGTTTCCACTCTGCCACTGGAGCCCACCGGTTCGCCCAGTACTGGAAACATTGTAAACACGTAGCTGCCCATTGTCCAAGTCGGGCCTTGCTTGGAAGAAGATTGGCAGTTGGCAGTGTAACGGAGTTCAAGATTAAAAGAGAGCAAACCAAATGCTCACACTGAAGCAATGACAATCATCAAATGGGGGGAGATGTTGGAGATGCTGGCAAGCAAATCTGGGGCTAGGCGGGATAGGTGACTTTCAGAGAATTCACAGGGTGGGAATATTTGAAGAACGTAAGCAGGCTGTAAAGAGAAACAAAATACAAAATCAGTTTATGTAGTTTTCAAAACATTAGTGGATTTCATGTGTAGAAAGAAAGGTCACTTAAAATAGTAACATAATTCCCCGTGAACCATTTTGATGTGCAAAAGGACCACTAACAAGATTTAATTTTATTGGTGGGGGGGGGGAATGGTGAGGTGGTAAAAATCAGCTTCATTATGTAAAGAAGCTCAAAAACGTTTTCATCAATATTGTTTATAAATAGATCAGATTACTCATTAATTCACCAACCAGAAATACAGCATGATCAGGGAGAGGGAAAAAATACAGCATATCCAGCAGGCATGGAGATGACAGAAATGACCTAGATATGGTCAGATTCAGATTCAACGTAGGGTGGGAAAAACTAAAGTAAGGAATGAAAGAATGCTATACCTTCCTGCTGCCAACCACTTCATCCTCAAGTACATGCTATTATTTCAACATCTCATTGCAAAATGCAATTATCTATTTCTTACAGCTCCTATAATATTGTTCAGTTACATTCACTGGGGTAGCACAGTATTTCCCATTATTGCAATGAAACAAATACAAAATAATACAAGTCAAAGAAAATTCTGTCACACTCCTGAATGAATGACATTGCTAGCAACACACCCCATGCTTGTTTAGCATTCCCACAGATGACAAAGGAAAAAAACGCACACACACAGAGCCACGAGGTAATGTTGCAGCTCTATAAAACTCTGGTTAGACCAGAGTTCTGGTTGCTTAATCATAGGAAGGATATGGATGTTTTAGAGAGGGCGCAGAGGAGATTTACCAGGATGTTGCTGCATTAGAGAGCATGTCTCATGAGGAAAGATTGAACTTAGCTATAGCTTTTGTCTTTGGAGTAAAAGATGCTGAGAGGTCACTTGATAGAAGTGTATACAATGATTAGAGGCATAGATAAAGAGTGGCCTGCCAGCATCATTTTAGGGGAGTGGAGGAGACTATAGGGGGATGTCAGAAGTAAGTTTTTTTCCCCAAAATAGAGTGGTAAGTGAATGGATGGTAGAGGCAGATACGTTAGGTACATTTAAATGACTATTAAATAGGCATAAGGTTGAAATGTCAGCACAACATCGTGAATTGTACTGTGCTGTCCTGTTCTGTGTTCTAAATGAATTTCAATTTGACAAACTACCTGATTCGAGCCAGGATTTGGAACATTGATAATTCCAGCAGCTTGTTTGAGCTGTAGATAGCTGATAAAACCAGCCTTCAGTGACTCTGTCTGACTCACTACATCCTCCTGATCACGGCCACAAGGTAATGCTAATAGTAAGCAGTAATCGGTTTCCACCTGGAAAACAAAATTTGTGAATTAATTTTAAAACAAACAAGATTTCTTTCTTTGCAAGCACCATATTAAACTTACAATGTTAAAACAAAATGGCTGTTGAGGCATTTTAAAGTCACTTACTGTCATTCTGCGTGCTACACCTTCTAGTTGTGTTGCTTCCAACCGCATGCGCTGAGCAATTCTGAGCGGAGGCCCACCCTCTGACGCTGGAAGTGACCGATGGGCCAGCACATTGTTGCCAGACACAAAATGTAGTTGTACTGCAGCTGTGTCATTCTTAAGAGCTAGCAGACCCTGCCACACAATCGGGTATTTCTAAAGATATAAACATTTCAAAATGTAAATCACAGTTAACAATCCTGAAAAATTACTGCACTTCAGCAGTATTAATCCCTTCTTGAAAAGCAGTTTATTCTTTAAATTCGAGTTAGAAGCATGTCATTTTTAATCATGGAAAAATGGTTAGGTGGAGGTATGAAACAAAGTGGACAAAGGTGTCAAATAAAGTAACAACAGAGATAGATACTGGAGAAATAGTCATCACAAGATATCACCCGTACAAGCAAATAACTTCCACATTCAGTCTTAACACTTGTACATAGCTTGAAATATTCTTTTATTAAATTTAAGTCGTCATGTTAGTAAATAAATCGAAGATAGTGATGAAATTGATGCTTACAGTTAGAAGCTGCACCATGTCCACAGGTCTTTGTGAGCCTGATGACGTCTGTGGTTCCTGCTTTACAGTGGCTTGATGATCTGGCCTGGATATTACAGGTGACGGGGCTGCCCCTGGTGTTGAGGACTGTGTGGAAATAAACGATGACTGCTTTGGGGTTAGTGTTTGGTGAGGTGAGGACAGTTCATGTTTGATTGGCAAAGACACTCCAGTTGGAGAAGGATAGGAAGTTGGATTAGCTTCTGGTTGAACACGCTCTCTCTGTAGATGCTGCAGGTGAGGCGAGTGCAGTTCCACCTGCCCAGACAGTCTGGTATCCTGGGATATTTGTGGAGTTTTACTTCTCTGTCCAGGATGGACATGTTCTCCTTCTGAAATACCCTGTCAGAAATAGGTAAGTTTTACAATCATGAAATTGAAAATATTCTGGCACTCATTCTTCCCACATCAACTGCTTTTATTAATGAATTAAGACAACCTCAGCAAAATTGCATAATAATTCTGGCTCCTCAATGATCTGCTGTGACTTGTCATCTGGAAATTGCCTTTTCAGGCCTGCTTTTAATATTGAGAATTAGCTACCATGCCTCAATATTTTAGAGAAGTTGAGCAGAAATCCTTCATGGGAATGAAGAAATGATGTGACATATTATGTAGAAATAGAACTATACCCTTAATAGATAATTCCAAAATCAGAGAAATCCCTCGTTAATGGATAATATAATTTTGCAGTATCCTGGACTGAAATGATGGCTTTTGAAAGGACAGAAAATGTTTCAATTAAAGATATAATTGAAGGATGGTAGTAGTGTGAGAGAATTGAAGAAAAAATTCTCATTGAGAAGAGATCTGAAATTTTCAAGGCCACTAAATTCCTCAGTGGATCTTCCAACATAACTGTTTACATATCAATCTGTAGTTGGAATAGGAAAGCTCAAAGCCAGGACAAAAGTCTTCGTTGGAGTCACAATAAGTCCTTGGTTGTTGTCACTGCTGAATATAGATAAAATAACAAATATCCAGACATACAAAAGCCCTGTGCATGCAACATGGGAGTAATCAGAAAGATGAGCAATAAACTCAATACTGATGACGATAATCAATTACAAGTGCCTTTTGAAAAAATGGGGAGAGCATGAGTGCAAAGACTCTTAATAAAAAAATATATGCGGTAAGTGAGCAAACTAATTTTCTTCTGATAGTTACAGGAAGTTAGAGAGACAGATAAAACTAATCACCAAAAGCTTTGGAGTTGAAATCCATTATCTAGATAGTGCACTTCAGTTCAGTCAAGTCCGTGAGGCATCCTCAAGGAAAATAATTCAGTGACAAACACATACAAGAAACCGTTAGTGAGCCCTTTGCAATTACCTGGTTTTCTGTATTAATTATTCATGAAATGCAGTCTGATCTTCATCTAAGTCACAATAATAGACAAACACAATCTGCCTCAATTAACAACAGACAACTGTACCTCTTCTAATTGTACTGAGTACACCATTTAAACAATCACAGTCTAGGTTCAAAAAAATTATGTGAACCTCTGGGGTAATGCCTTCTACAAAAGCTATTTGGAATCAAGTGTTCCAATCAATGAGATGAGATTGGAGGTGTAGGTTGTAGAGGTGCCCTGCCCTATAAAAAAGACACACAAAAACAGGTTACTGACAGAGCCTGTGCTTCTCAAGAAAGATTTGTAGCTTTGTTTATGTGCACCATGCCTCAATAAAAACAATTGAATTGTAGAGATGCATGAAGCTGGAAAAGACTACAAAAGCATTTCTAAAGACCTGAGTGTTCATCATCAGTCCACATTAAGAGAAATTGTCAACAAATAGAGGAAATTCAGTACTGTTGCCACTCTCCCTAGGTGTGGGCATCCTGCAAAGATCACAACATGCAATGCTGAAGGAGGTGAAAAAGAACCCAAAGGTAACAGCAAAAGACCTGCAGAAATCTCTAAAACTTGCTGAAATCTCTGTTCATGTGTCTACTATAAGAAAAGCACTGAGCAAGAATGGTGTTCATGGAAGGACACCCATGAAGGAAACCACTGCTCTCCAAAAAAAACACATTGCTGTAAGTCTTAAGTTTGTAAAAGCCCACCTGGATGTTCCACAACGTTTCTGGGATAAAGTTCTGTGGACAGATGAGACAAAAATTGAACTTTCTGGCAGAACTGCACACTGCTATGTTTGGAGAGAAAAGGGCACCGTACACCAACACCGAAATCTCATTCCAGTTATGAAGCATGGTGGAAGGAGCATCATGGTTTGGGGCTGCTTTGCTGCCTCAGGGCCTCAACAGCTTACAATCGTTGAAGGAACAATGAATTCAAAATTGTATCAAGACATTTTACAGGAGAATGTCAGGGTAGTGGTCCTTCGCCTGAAGCTTAATAGAAATTGGATGATGCAACAAGACAATAATCTGAAACACAAGAGTAAATCAACAACAGAATGGCTTAAAAAGAAAAAAATGTGGCCAAGTCAGAGACCAGACCTTAACCCAATTGAGATGCGGTGGCATGACCTGGAGAGGGCTGTTCATGAAAAGGTATCCCAGAAATATTGAAGAACTGAAACTTTTGTTTGGAGGAATGGTCTAAAATTCTTCCTCACCATTGTGCAAGTCTAATCAGCAGCTACAGGAAAACGTTTGGTGGAGGTAATTGCTGCTAAAGGAGGTTCTACCAGTTACTAAATACAAGAGTTCACAGACTTTTTCCAGGCTGGATTAAACAATGTCTTCAATAATGACATGAAAAGTACAATTTTTTCTGTGTTATTAGTTTAGGCAGATTGTGGTTGTCCATTATTGTGAAATAGATGAAGATCAGACCACATTTTATGAGTAATTAATGCAGAAAACCAGGTAATTGCAAAAGTTTCACAAACGTTTCCTTGCAACTGTAAATGACAAATATGTAGGTGAAAAATAAAAAGTATTGACAATCTAAGTAAAACAATCAAAGCACTATAGTAGGTAAATTTTTCAATGAACATACTCAAAAAAAAACAAAGAAACTGAACCTACAAATTTGACAACCATTAAAAATAAATTCAATCCAATATAAAAAAGCAAAATTTACTACATTGCCATCGGCAGCGAAAGAAGGCAATCCCCAAGCTGCTATGTCTGGAAGTACAGGAAAATCACTTGACTTGAAACTTGTAGTGTCACAGGGTTCAGAGCCATTACAAGCTACATTAATGACATAGATAATTAAACAGTCAACTCTAGCTATCTAAGCCTACTGACAGTACAAAGGTAGTTGGAAAACCTGGCAAACAAACTGCAAAGGAGTGCAAGCATTGAGCAAATGAACAAGGTGGAATGTAATTTGGGAAATAACAGAAAAACATGATTTTAGTACATAATTAGAAACCAATATATGTGGGTGATCCTTGGGACCAATGTCTCTGGATACAGAAAACAAAAAGCCAATATATAGCAAGTGACTAGAAAGCCAAAAGAAATGTTGTCATTGTCTACAAATGGCAAAAGAAAAACAGGGTTCAGAATTATAAATGACAATAGTAAAAAATGCATTTGGAGTATAATGTGGACTTAGGGTCATTCTTTTTTGGAGTTGGAGGTGACAAGGAGGTTCAATTAAGAGATATGAAGTGAAATGCCGCAAAACTCACTGGGATCCCAAGAATAAGTAACCGTCAGAATAGATTCAGAGAGGTCTTTTCCTCTGGCAGAGCAGTTCAGCATTCAGATGCTTAGTCTGCTCATTTTCTCCATTTAAGAAACAATGTGAATCTTTAACATTTTCTACAATAGAAGGCTTGGTTGATCAGTCTCTGATTATATTTAATTATCAAATTTTCAAGTCTAGTGCTATATAAAAACTAAGGTAGATGTCTAAATAGATGTCATATTGTCTGTCAAGTCAAACTAGACGTTTCTAGAAAGTATTGGGACATAGAGGCAAAAGAAAATAAAATTTAAAAGTAATAGCAAGAATCCACTGATAGACTGGATGGAACCCGCTGCCTGAGTGCTGCTTCTGCCCGGAACATTGTGAGGACCTGGCAGCATCACAGCAGCGGTCCGGGAGCAGCGTTGGAATCTGCAGAAAGATGCTGAACTTTAAATAACTTGAGAGACTGTTTCATGGAAAACAGCACTGCTGTCACTGCATTTTGGGTTAGCGCTAGCTTCACGTCACGGGGATCATCGCGTGCAGGCGCTTCTGGGAAATGGTGCAAGGTTTGAACCTTCGGGAAGGGTCGCCTGGTTTGAAAACATAACGGTCTATTAGGGAGCGGAGAGGTGCAGGTCGAATCCGTCTACAAAGTCCGGAGAGGTAGCCAGTCTTTTCACCTAGTGACTAATGTCTAGTGACTAATATCTAATGTCTAAAAACTAATGTCTAATGGCTAATGGTTGATGGAACTAATGGAACTATCAAACTGCCGCACTTGTGAAAAGTAAAAGGAGGAAAAAGGAAAAGTTGTTTGATCATTGAGTGGAACCTAGTTAAAAAAAACCTTCCAGTAGATGCATTCAATCTCTTTCAAGTGGGGAAGCTGCACATGTTCAAGAAGAAAAAGAAATCCGACTTGACATTGTCCTTGTTACAGAATACCTTCAAGTCAGATTATCACCTCATTTCAAACCTTAAAGTATTTCAACTGTCTTCAAAAATTCCACATTACGCAAAGAACACAATTCCAAATACTGTTATTTTTGAAAAATGATGCATTGCACTTATTTAAGCAATATTTAGTTTAGCAGAACTATTCTGGGCTGACCATATCAAAAAATGTCAAGTTTATGCATTCAAACAATTTTACCAAACAGTAACTATTGCAAGGACAATGCTTCAAGGGAGGTCTGAGAAAGATGTATAAAGATACACTCAGAACTAATGAGAAGGCCTGTGGGATTGATAATTTGATGTGTGGAATAGCCACATATTTTAGATTACGTGGCACACAACCTGCAAGATTATACATAGATCATGATTTTCAGTAGGTGTCAAAGGAATCTATGTAAGGTCTGCCAAGCCTTCAAAAAGCTGTGCTACCAGTGTGACATATACTGTATGTTCTGCTTACGGATCAAGATTCAGCCATGCATCATACCTGACAATCAACAGATGAGATTGTGTGTTAATATTCAGAGCAGAGATCAATAGATTTTTTGGACTCAAAGTGCATAAAGGGACTCAGCAAGGTAGTGAGTTTGAATTGGACAATCAGTCATTGAACAACAAGATAACCTGTCAGGCTTAATGGCCTATTCCTACTATTCTGTAGTTTTCTCAGAGGAACTAAAACCTCTCCCAAGCTTTGAGTCAATTCCCTTCCCCACTGCCATAGGTGAAACATTATCTGGTCATTACATTGTTACTAATTGTGAAAGCTTCTTACCAAATAGACTGCTGTGGTTCTTATATTATAAAAGCAATTATACTCATGTTAAGAATTATTGAAGAGATCTGTGATATCCAATGAATGTGAAAAGTCTTATTGCCTTGTATATGTTTATAAAAATTGGGTGTAATCTTTTAGATTAGATTAGATTCAACTTTATTGTCATTGTGCCGAGAACAGATACAAAGCCAATGAAATGCAGTTAGCATCCAACCAGAAATGCAAAGAATAGTGTTATTTACAAAATAACTGCGAATAAAAAGTAAGTGCTACAGCACACAAATATAAAAGTACTGAGACAGTACAATATAGGTGCAATACTGCTTAGCGCTGTGATGTGAGGTTCAGCAGGGTCACGGCCTGAGGGAAGAAGCTCTTCCTGTGCCTGCTGGTGCGGGAGCGGAGGCTCCTGTGGCGCCTACCGGATGGGAGGAGAGTAAAAAGCCCATGGTTAGGGTGATATGCATCCTTGATAATGCTTTTCACCCTGCCCAGGCAGCGTTTATGGTAGATGTTCTCAATGGTGGGCAGCTGGGTGCTGATAATCCGCTGGGCAGCTTTCACCACACGCTGGAGTGCTTTGCGGTCCGATACGGGACAGTTGTCTCAATTATAAGTGTGCATTCAAATAAACATTTCTCTAAAGGAAAAAGACCCAAGGGATATACACTGAGTGGTCTCTTTATTAGATACACATGCTCATTAATTCACACATCCAATCAGCCAATCATGTAGCAGCAACTCAATATATAAAAGCATGCAGACATGGTCAAGAGGTTCAGTTGTTGTTTAGACCAAACATCAGAATGGGGAAGAAATATGATCTAAGTGACTTTGACCTTGGAATAATTGTTGGTGCCAGACAGGGTGGCCTGAATATCTCAGGAACTGCTGATCTCTTGCACAACAGTCTTGAGAGATTTCAGAAAATGGTGCGCAAAACAGAAAACATCCAGTGAGCAGTAGTTCTGTGGGTGAAAATGCCTTGTTAATTAATGAGGTCAGAGGAATGGCCAGACAGGTTCAAGCTGACAGGAAGGCGACAGTAACTCAAATAACCATACATTACAACTGTGGTGTGCAGAAGGGTATCTCTGAATGCACATGTTGAACACTGAAGTAGAGGGGCTACAGCAGCAGAAGACCATGAATATACACTCAGTAGCCACTTTAATAGATAATAAAGTGGTCAGAGTATATGTAAACAAATCTTTGAAGTAGCAACATGATTTGTGAAAACAGCTAAATATAAAGGATCCTCGATATTATAAATAACATGTATCATATCTTCAACTTGGCAAAATACCCCAAGGTTAATTCATAGCAGCATTATCAAACAAACTTTGGTAACAAGCCATAAAAGGAGATAATTAGGTTAAGTAAATTTTTGTATGTAACATGGAGGAAAGAAGAGTATAGAGGCAGAAATACTTGGGAAGGGAGTTAGTTCCAAAGCTTAAGGTAGAGGTAGTTAAAGACTCATCAACTAACGCTGAAGTAGATAAAACTAGCCACACACTAAAACTGGAGAACAGTATTGAAACTGATTGGGTTGAATGAGTGTACAGAAATAGATAATGGCAAGACTCTGGAGGAATTTGAAAATTACACAAAATAATTTTAAATAAAGGTGTTGCTAGATAAGGAGCCAATGTAAGACAATGTACATAAGGTTGTTAAGTGAATGGTATAACTTGGGTAAAGCTTTGAACCAATGTTTCAAGGCCAGTCAAGCCCAAGACAGAAACTCTTGGAGGAGTCTGATCCAAAGTAAAAAAAGTGATAGATGAAGGATTCAGAAGCACATGATCTGACAATGGAGAAAATAAAATAGCTGAGAGTCAATTTGTATTGCTGTCGCTATTAATCTGGTTCAGCAACAGGCAATGGCTGGGAAGACAGATGAAGGTGATGGCTTTAATCTTCTTAATCATTTTGGTGAAATATCTACTCAGCCAAAATAAGGTGTTGGAGAAGTAGCATACTTTTTTAAAAAAAACTGCAAAGGGTTGAATTCCAGAAGTGACTAAGAGTGACTTTCCTTGACATCTAGGTGACATTTGACTAAATGTGGATCACGGAGCCCTGTAAAAAATGAAGTCAATGGACATAAAATAAAAACACTGACAGAACTACCTAGCCTGACGTACAATGGCAAGCAATACTGACACAAAAAGCCCATCATCATTCTAGCAATTCCAATGACCAGAAACATAACTGAACCACTGACATAAGCACCATGGTTATAATGGGCACAAGCTGGGGATCCTGCAGTGAGTGACTCACTTATTGACATTCCAAAGCCTTCACATCATTAAACAGATTGTTAAGAGCATGAAAAATTTCTCCACTCGACTGTATGAATGGAATACCAACAATTTTCTAGAAACTTGATACCATCCAAAACAAAGCAGTTCACTTGATTGGAACCCCATCAACTCTCCTAAACATTAACTCTCTATACCACTGGTAGCTATTGACTTTAGAGTTTACCATCCACGAAGTTGCCTGAGCTACTCTAATATCAAACTGGCCACAACGAAGGAGAAAGCCAATTTGGATGTAGGTACATCAGCACCTGCAGGTTCTCCTCCCAATCACACTGAGTTGGAAAAAATAACACTGGTGCTTCATTGTCACCAGGTTTAATCACAAATTTCTCTCCCCAGATGCACTCTGGAATATCTTCACCAGAAGAACTGCAGAGATTGAAGGCCTGGCTCACTACCACTTTCCCAAGGGCTAGCAGGAATGGGCAATAAATGCCAGCCTTGGCAGCAATGCCCACATTCTGAAAACTGAATGCAAAAAAAAAATGGGTGACTCAAGTGAAACAGACAGCATTCAGGTAGAGCCATGTGTTATCAGAGTACATGCAAAATATTTTCAGATCATATTACTAAGGGGTTAGATCAAGATTAAGAAATAAAGAATATTCTAAGAATACTTCTGATATAATGGTGTGAGCTACATGCTAGAGGCAGAGAATAAAAAAAACAAGTTACAATAAACTGTTATAAATTGCCCATTTCAGGGGAAAATGAAAAATATCACAACCTTTCACACTGCAAAGCAGTCAGTTAAATGGCAACATGAGCTAGAGTGCTCAATGGAATTTTACTCCTTAAAGCAAAGAATATTATGAGAAAATCTAATAAAGGCATTTAACATCATTAAAAGGTGCTGAGAGAGCACATTAATGAAAATTGTCATCATAAGCAGAAGGGTAAGTAACCATAAGGTGTCCATTTAAGGTAAGAGCAAATGAGTCAGATTTCTTTTTGAATATTGCAAGGTATTATGATTTAGAATATGCCCAAAATTATGGTGGAACTGGATGGAAAATAGAATTGAAAAAAAGAGCATTCAAGAAAGAGTACAGAAATAATCTAAATTGCTCATTCAAAAGCTGGTACGTGCCAAATACCCTCCTGGATTTTATGATTCCGAAATCTTAAGAATTAATCTAAACTGTGGAATTTAAGCAACTTCTAAAAACTGACATACAGAGTAAAACTCAAAAGTTTAGCTGACTTCATAATTTGTTTATAGAATACAATGAACATCAGAATTGATGAGTGCAGACTTCTTGTTCTTCACAAACATATTTTACAAGCTACATTGTATTTCTTCACTAATAAATTACCATAGATAAGAATAATCTCAAAACAATAATCAGTTTTTAAAGGGAAATAATTGAGAGAGGAAAATTGCTGTACATACCTGAGGTGTCATACTTCGTGATGGCAGGTTTATTCCACCAAACTGTGGATGACCAAGATGAGAAGGATGGAAGTTCCGAAGATCTTGGTATCGTGGATAGTCATGGAAGGAACTAGGAACCTGGTGCATGAGCTGAACACCGTGGGAGACCATTACAGACTGCGACATGGGCATTCCAGGGGGGACATTGATCAGCCGAGCTTCACTGTGAGGGGACTTCGCCATTTTCACTTCAGATGTCTTAGGAGCTTCTTTTGCTGGCTGAGGGGTTTTACTAGTTGGAGGAGTTTTAACTGACCCTTCTGGAGTCCTGGCTTGTCTGGATTCATTATGGACATCGCCAACTGCCGTTAGAGGTGGATACATCATCCGAACATCACGCAGCAGCATCTCCTGGGGGACATTATATTGGTCTAATCGCAAACTTCCAGGATGAATTCTGTATTCTGGCTGCATCACAAGGACATCAGGCTGTAGGGGACCCGACCCCCTTCTAATCCCATGATAATGGATTAAATCATCATCAGGTTGATGCTGATTGGGTATCTGAGGCATGCACAAGTCCCTGATAACCGTTGACTGTGGCGTGTTTGATCGCTGCGAACGAAGTTCCATCTGAGATTGAAGCACAGCTCTAGGGGATGGGTGATGAGCTTCAGGTCTAATTCCATATGGGATACCTGGTACTGAAGGGGCATTCATTCTTACTTCACCCTGAGAAAGGTGTCCTAAGGAGACTACCTGAGTCTGTGTCACACTGTGAGGAGGCATGATTACAGACTGTTCTGGTAAATGCACATTGGGAACAAATTGTGCCATTGTGAGGCCAGCATTCAGAACCATGTTTGCATTTATTGACTGAGAAGCAGATGATGTACTACTAGGCTGGCATACTTTGGGAAATGAGGAAGGAGAATGAACAGATGTGTGTGGGGAATGAGGTTCCTGTTTAATAGAAACTGGCAGAGATAGAGCACGTTCTGTTGGGGTGCCACGACCAGAACTGATGTGGTTAGTGTCTGACTGCACCTTACTTGGTATAGCAGCATGGTGAGTGCTGATTCCTGGACTCAGTGTTGACTGCTGAGTTACTTTGACAGGTTCAAGTTTAGGAACAACTGGTTCTCCACCTTTTTTGTTAGTAGTTATAATGTTTGGCAGAAGATTGTATACAATCTTCACCGATGCTGGTTGAGAAAGGATGGCAGATTCAGATTTCTCAAGGATCTGATGCTCCTGTTTAACACTTGAAATCACAGGTGGTGTATTATATGGCTGTGCACCGCCATGTCCTGCAAGTATGCTTGAGGAATGAGTGCCAATCACATTGTAGCCTGTTGGAGTTTGTGACCCTTTTGTCACAGGTTGTGACTGCGAAACTGGCTCCTGTTTGGCTTGTGACTTGGACACAGATTGCTGAAACTCTATGTCTACTGCACTAGCAGGTGGAATCTGGCTGATTGGAGCACTTATTCGTTGAGGACCTTCTGTCTTCTGGCCAGAGTAGCTCAGTACCACAACCCCTTCAGATGTATTTACTCTAAGCCCTGGACTTGACCCCTGATTTAATGGGATATTATCCACTGACCTTGGCTCATCTGCAATATATGCCATTGTTCCAAGTTTGTATCTGCTGTTTTCAGTCAAGTTTGATCTATATTTCTGTTTTGTCAGAGACATATTTGGGAGGCTGGGTGATTGAGATGGAAGATTACCAGGGCCTCGGTTGTTCACCGAAATTTTTGCCATTTCCTCTTGGTCTAAACTTGGTGGCATTCTGCTTATTACTGAAGTAACTTTAGGTGAGATCAACGAACTAACATGTTTTTCTTTTTCATTAAAGGTTGGTACCTCTGCTAACTGTTGCCCTGCAGTAGTGCATGGTGGAACTGCAGGCTTCTCATCCAAGACCAGTTTGTTGACTTCAGCTGAAGGAAACGCTTCCTCTGTCCGAACTGAAGTCAATGGTTCATTTATAGCTGTGGTAACAAATGTTGTAGGGACTCCTGTGGCTGATACATACTTTGGCTCCATGAGAATTTTCCGCAATGTACTAGAGTTTGTGTCAAGATCTGAAGCTTTGGTATCTGGGGGAGGAGCAGCAGGAGGTGGTGTGGAACAAGAACGGGATGATTCATGTCTTGAAATCCAGTCTGACATAGCCCCAGAACTAACATGCGTAGTTCCTAAAACAGGTGCTGGACTTACTGAAACCTTTGCAGTGGTGGTGGCTGGGAGTGCATTAATAGCCAATCTTGACATGCTTTGCTTAGGTTGAGACTCAGGTGTATGATCATTGAGTTGTTTTAATTTAAAATATGGAGGACTTTTGTTATCCTCATTACATGAAGAATGCTGTGGATCCTGAGGTGAAATAGCTTCTGTTACTGATTCCTTACTTGGTACAGTAATTTTCATTTCATCAGGTTTACACTCTTCTAATCTAGCCATATTGTCAACACCACTCTTGGGAACACAAAGCGGTTCCACCACTACTCTCTTTGTAGGTTTTTCTACAATGGTTTCTGGTGTAACAGTGCTTTGCTTTATGTCAGTAGAAACAGACACTGGCTCAGGTTCAGAGCTGTTGTCGTCTGCTAGTTCCCCTTTTCTGCCAGTGCTTCCTCGCCTATTACGTCTCGACGCTCGAGGTTTTGAACGCCCTCTGCGACTTGGAGTTCGTGGGACTTCAACGGGTTCTGGTTTCAGGAGGTTCTCAGTTTTCTGGGAGATAATTTCAGACTGCTGGAGGCACATGTCAGGATCTTTTACCTCAGACAAAGTAGTTAACAGAGCAGATCTGGAAACTGAACTGACTGAAACTGCTGTCTGACTGTCCACCACTGAAGTTTTAGAAGCCAAACTGTCTGAAGATATAGCTGGGGAAGCAAGACTGACTATTCCAGTGGGAGTTTCAGAAACTACATTCTCAATTGAAGTTGGAGCTTTGGAAATCACACTTTCCACTGAGGCAGGAGCCTTAGATATCACACTTTCCACAGAGACAGGAGCCTTAGATATCACACTCTCCACTGCAATAGTGCTTTTAGATAACACACTCTCTTCTGAGACAGGAACTTTAGAAATCATGGTATCTAATGAGGCTGAAGCTTTAGAAATTACACTGTCTGCTGCGGTGGAATCCACTGGTGTAGTAGCTTCAGTTACTACATTACTTGTTGAGGTAGTAGCTTTAGAAATTATGCTATTTGTTGAAGAGGGAACTTCAGAAACCGTTCTTTCTACTGAAGGAACTTCCGAAGACATAGTCTCTGTTGATACGGGAAATTTAGAAACTGAATGGCCTGAGGGTGGGGCTTTCGAAATACCACGATCTGAAGTTGGGATTTTTGATACCAAACGATTTGAAGGTGATGTTTTTGTCAACAACCGGCCTGAGGCACCAACATCATTATTAGACTCTAATATATTTACAACTGCCTGATCAGTTTCAGGCTGTAATGCATCTGAGGGTGTAGGGAGCACCATCTGATCTTCAGAGATGCCTGCCACAGTTTGTTCAGCAGAATATCTCGGAGCAGACGTGAAGTTGTCAGGTTCTGCTGATTCATCTGCAATAATGGAGTCAATAGCAGCTGCAAGTTCAGTTTCACTTGCCTGATGAGCAGGCTTTTCTACTTCTTCCTCTGGCCTAACATCAGGTTCACTTGTTGTCTCTTTATAAGGATGTACAGTTGGGATTTCAGTTAATTTTGCAATGTTCTCTACTGCTCTTTCAAGTTCTATCTGTTTAGCACGTTGTACAGCTTCTGGCGAACACTCAAGTTTTGGGGTTTCTTTTTCTGGTGATTTTGGTGGTTCTGAAAATGGATTACTTGCTTCTTCTTCAATTAATTTGGGTGACTGAATGTCATTTTTCACTGAGTCTTTCTTTACTGTTCCAGTCATCTCTACATCACTTTTACTAACTTTTAACTCTTCGGTATTTAATCTTATTTCCAAATTTCGTAAACTCATTTTGTCTTCATTGGTCTTAGAATTTCTTCCCCTTCCGCACTTTGATTTTGAGCTTTTCTCCAAAGTTTTTTTATCTATTATTTCACTAGGGTTTTTATCTGAAGGACATTTTTCTGATGCAACATCATTTTTGTCTGCTTTTTGATCAATTACCATCTCACTTTCCTCTAGTGAGGTTTTTATATTCTCATTTGAACTTTGCTCAGCTAAGGGTTCTGCAACTTCATCTCTATGGTCAACACAAATCTCAGATGTCCTTGATTCTGTTTTAAACCCTTTTTTCCCTACGTGGCTGCTAAAAGCAGCTGAAGCAGGTAAAGAATGTAGAGCTTTCTGCGATCTTGGTGATTTCCAGCCTTCAACAGGTTTTGTGCTTTCAGTGCTATCTTTAGTTTCTGTTTCTTCAACTTCTTGTTTTACCTGGTCAGCTTTAAAACATGGAACCTCTTCCCCTGGTCTACGGCGGGATTTTGGGGGTCTACCCCGTCGTGGTGGTGTTTGTACATTTGATGGTTCCTGAGTTTCTTTATCACCTCTTTTCCTGGTTGACCGTGATGTATCAGCTGAATCCTTTAGATTTGGGCCATCATCAACTGTCGCGTAAACTGATCGCACATTTCTGCGTCTTGTTCTACCTAATGGCAGACTTGGCTCCACTGTTTCAGACTCTGGGGCAGAACTTGGAGACTTTGCTGTGTTTTTGGAGGCTCTTTCTATTTCCAATTTCTGTTCCTGAACTTTCTGAGTGTCAACACGGGGTGACGATGACCTCTTCAGCTTTTCACGGTCTATCCTCTCACTTTTCCTTGTTACGGGTTTTTCTGTGATGGCTGCAGTGACTGCTTGAAGTGGAGCCTTTGTTCTTTTGGTTTGAGAAGACTTTTTCTCTTTTACACCTACAGAAGGTTCTGCATCTATCTCATTATCCGAAATCTGTGGTTGTACCTCCAAATGTTCTTCTTGCTGGATGACATCAAACTGGACAGTGGTAGAAGGATTTTTATCTCCTTTATGGTCTTCTGCTGTCACCTCTTTTTTGTTAGTTTTGGAGGAATCTGCACCGAGTTCTTGCACTTCAGTTTCAGGATTTATGCACTTTTCTTGTAAGTCAGCTCCCCCTGGAGTTGGTGGTTTAATATTCAAATAAGAGGAATGTTCTCCAGCTGATATTTCCTCCTCAGTAGTCACAAGATCTGGAGTAACATTTGCATCTAATTGCTTGTTTACAATAGGTTCTACTTCACAAGGGCTCACACTTACAACAACAGGTTTCAGGACATCAGCTGCGGAAGCAAATTCTGTACGATTCTCTGTTGAGCTGGAAAGTACATTTTCTACCACTGATGCTTCGTTCACTACTTTATTCTGTACTGTATCTTGCTGTTCAAGGGGAACTGCCTGGGGAACAACTGATGACGGAGGTGGTATATGAGTCCTAAAAAGTGGTGTAGCATTCTTTACCTCTGATTCGGGAAGAGATTCGGGTGTTTTAGGCTGAATTTCTTTTTCAACTTCTCGTCGCTCAAGTTCCTTTGGTTTCTGATCCTTTTCCTTTTCTTTTTGCTGCATACGTGTCAATTCAATGAACCGACTGTGAAACAAGACTACAGGTTCTTGCATCAGTTCTAGGGTGTTATTGGAACCATCCACGGATCCCTGCCTTCCAAATAATTTACCAGAAATTACATCCAAATCATCATCTTTTCTTTCAAGGTGCTGTAGACGTTTTGAATCCTGCTCAAAAATTGAGCTATGCAGGAACCGGGAAGCAAATAGTTCCTGCCTTTCCTGCTCATCTTCCTTATGGTCTTCCTTCTTTTCATCTAATTTACCTTCAGAATCTGTTCTAATTTTTTTCTTTTTCATATACCAAGAAGGGATTGGCCTTGGTGCTGATTCCACCTTTTCCTTATCTTTATCCTTTCTAAAATTGGCAAATCTAGAATCTCGATCCAGAAATGACCAATTTTCCTCTCGAGATGAAGACAGAGACTTTGCCCTTTCAAGTAGAGCCTTAGTGTCAGGAGTAATCGTCTTGTCAAGAGCAAAGGAGTAGAATTTGTTTCTTTCTAGAGAACTGGATAGCTTTAAGTCTGATATCCTATCTTCCCTATTTCGGTAAAACAAAGGAAATCTAGAACTTTCAAAGGACGTTGAAGCTTTAGGCGAATGAGATTTATGTTCATTATCCTCATCAGAATCACTCGGTACCTCACCTGGTTCTAGCTCACGCACTGAACGCTTGCGAATTCCATCTCGTTTTATAATGCTACTTGGAAAACTAACATCAGTTCTACTTGCATCAAGTTTCAAACGTGTTTCCCAACGAGGTGTCTCCTCTTCAGAGCTCTGGGATGTTATTTTAATTCTAGACAAATCTAATACTTGTTCTCGCTTATTTGATTCATATGCATTGCACTTTAAAGGTTCTTCTTTAATTGGAATTTGAATGGTGGAGTCTAGTTTGGGAGAAACTTTAGATTCTTTCAGTAACAATGTCTGATGTGGAGAGTCAGAATTATCATCCTCATCTTGATAAGACAGAATATGTCGAAACCCGGGAGAAAGGACAGTTTTTTCAGAATCCTCACTTTGCTGCCGAGAACTCCTGTAATTCCTCTCTCGTTTCATGCTAATTTCAAAATCAAATTGGTCAGTTTTTCTCCGCTTAACTGGAGGAGAGTCATCTGTAACATCCTGAGGTGGCTTCCCCACTTCGTGGACCAAACTTCTTCTCTCAAATTCGTCTGCATTCTCTTTTATGGGGCTGTTAAATTTTTCTGATTTTGCCATCTCCATTTCCTGTTGCTGCTTAAGCCGGCGGTTCTGCTCCATTTGTTTCCTATAACTCTGGGTGTAATCGATATCAATCCCAGGTTTCTCCTCTGTGTCAGTGGTCTGCAGTTTTTCATGGGTGGTCTTGTGATCATTTGTTTCTTCAGTGCCACTATACTTTCTCTTTCGTTCATCTCTTTTAATTTCCCCTTCTCCAGACATCTCATCAAGATGTGGAGGCAGCTGCTGAAGAATTCCCTTAGTCAGAGGTTTCAGTGTGCTCACTTTCTTCAATCCAGTTTCTTGAATATCCACCAATTCTTCAGATGGCTCACTTAATCTACACTGTACCTCTATGCTGGACCGCAAGCCAATCCCTGCAGAAACAGTGGAAGACTCTTGCCCTTCTCTGGGGCTAAATGCTGGAACCAATTTCTCTTGCTTAATTTTTCTGTGCTCTCGTTTGAGTGCCTCTTTCCGCACCGGTCGTCGGTCCAAGTCTCCTTCTTTACCCACTTCTCTCCAGGGAGCCAACTCCGGTTGTTTTTTTAGGCCTAGACGTAGTTCCTCTTCCTCCTGACTGCTTCGTTTAACCTCTAACTTCTGCCTGTCTGTTCTTAAAGCTGGATCCGCAAAACGCCTCTTCCTCGCCTCCAGTTTGTCAATATCCATTGCATTTGGTGCTTCAGCACACTGTTCGGGTTTGAGGTTCTTTTTATGCTTAATTTTCACTTCCTTATCCACAATTTCTATTTGGCTGGCAAGCAGTTTCTCTTTTAACAGTTTTGGCCTAGTAGGCTCCGATTTTGACAGCTCTGCTTTTGTTTGATCAAGTCGTGTTAACTGTACTTTATTTTGTTCCGTAGGAGGAGATTTGACACCATCATTCTCTGGCTTCCCTCTCAATTTCTCTGAAACCAAGGGGTCAATCACTTTTGTGTCTCTTTCCTTTACACGAGTTAAGACCACACATGGAATTAAATCCAAACGATTTTTTGAAGCTCCTTCTTTCTCTGCTTTTTCTTTCCCTTGTTTTACTTTACCCTTTTGTCCATCAGGATTTAGATCCCTATCTATTTCCTGGTCTGTTTCAGAAGATGGGGAACTTGGAGTTGGGGGTTTCACCTTACGTAGTTTGAGCTTTTCAGTTTTTTCCTTCTTATCTGGTTTCTCCACCTCGGATTTTTCAGTCTTTTTCACTCTTTCCAATTTGTCAACTTTTTCTTTTCGTTGAGTCCGTTTATCAATTCTTTCAGGCTCAAACAGCCGATCTTTCTCTTTTTCATTTTTATCATAACGATCTGGTCGGATTTTGTCAGGCTTATCAACTTTATCATATCGAGGAGGTGACAATGAGCTGCAACTACCACTACGATCAGAAGATCGACTATAAATTCTGCGTTCAGAGTCCATGCTGTCACTCTGATGTCTTTCAGATTGTGTTGGTGATGCACTACAACTCTGGGCTCTCCTTGAATGTGTTGGGCTTTGGCTTCGTTCGCAAGTTCGTCTTTCATGATCTCGTTCGCGATCAGATTCATAACGTTCTCTCTCCCTTTCCCTTTCTCGCTGTCTGTAACTGTACTCCCTTATGTCTTGTTCATAGGGATCTCTGTAGTCTCTATACTCCCGTGGATCCTCATAATAGCGAGGATCATAATAATCACCCTGGTAGGGATCCCATTCAGCATAAAAATCTCTACTTCTTGCCCGATAGTCTCTACGAGGATCTTCAGGAAATACAGCAGCTGGGCCCCTTACTGCATCGAAGTATGCTCGATCTGTAGGATATTCGTGATATGATCCTCTCCGGTCCTCTCTGTTAATCAAAGAAATGTATATCAATTCAAATGTCATTGTTTTAAACAAATCAATGGCAGTATAAAATTAATTTTCTATCTGTAAATAGGCCATCGGCAAAATTAAATACTCTGGATTTGATCCTTGTTTCAAAGCTATTCTCTAATGGAAAACTGCAGACTTTTTTTTCCCCGCAAGCTGTCGTTGACAGACATTCATTTGGTGATGCCATATCCTGAAGTTTTGTGCTACTGAAGTTTTCTAACTCTACGCCTTTAAATTTGTTTTGTTTTGCCAAGTCTTATCAGCACCTATGACTGCCTGGAAAGCCTACCTTCTTGTATACAAACCAGCAAACTGCATAGGTTCAATGCTGACCTCTGGTGCTAATTTTGTGAATGTTTGCATGTTCTCCTTGTCACCATGTAGGATTTCCCCTGGGCACTCTGGTTTCCTCCCTTTCCCAAAAATGTGCTGGTAGGTTAACTGGTTAGTCTAAGTTGTCCTAAGTTGCAGGAAAATCAGCTGAGTTATTGAGAATGGTGCACTGAGGGGCAGCATAAAATCTATCGGTCGAACAGACTTCTTCCATGTCATATGAAAAAAAAAAGAATAGAATATGAAAGGGCAGCATTTGTAAATTTCCATGTCATGCAAACCATTCCTTAAACAGGACAGCACAGATTGCCGTTCTGAAAATGTTACCATAGTCCGGGTAAAAAGCAATTCTTCTCACTGAATCAATGTAGCACAGGGAGCAAAAAAAAACCATAATCTTTTGAAATAGGGAAAAGTAACTGGTGCATTGATGAAATTCTAGGACTATATTTGACATAAAAGACAGAAATCATAGGAGACATTACCTATTAACATTGGACATTTCATGTTGGCAACAGGCATAACACCTATTTCCACCCCCCCCAAAAAAAAGTGTACTTCCTACACAGCTATTTCCATAACCTCTGGATAATTCATACTCAAGCAAGGACATCATCAAATGCTCCACAGAATGTATGGAGTTGCAATATTTGCTGATTAGTAAAGGTCCCAGAATGGATTGATCAACAAATCATGGAGTCAGATAGCATGGAAACAAATCTTTCAGCCCACTGAATCCACACAAATCCCATTTAATCCTCCCTACACTATCGTCAGCTCTCCCCCAAAATAGTACCACTCAGTGAGTGCTTGGGCAATTTACAGTGGCCAATTAACTTATCAATCTGCACATATTTGGGAAGTGGATGGAAACCAGAGGAAACCCATGCTTTAATAGGGGGATATGCAAACTAATCACATAGTGCACCTGAGGTCAGGATTGAATGCAGATTGCTGGAGCTGTAAGGCGATGGTTCTATTTGTTGTGCTACTGCGCTGCGTGAATCTCATTTTGAAAGTATATTATTATTTACTGAGTTAATGCTTGCAGTCACGAAATCATTAGTTTTTTTCTGCTGTAGGTTAAGAATCAAGTCCTTTAGGTTTCTGTCTTGACAACAGAAGATTCACAAATGGATGAGTGTCTTCACCAAGTCACTGGAGTGATTGTTTAAAGTTTGTTCTGTCTTCTTTATACAATGTGCATTTTATTAATTGATATCAAAATAAACAGCTGCACAAAAAATACCAATAATACAAAATGGTCATTTTGAATTTGGACACAAAGTCTGATATTTTTACCCCATGTTGAATTGATACATCCTTGATCAAAATTGAAGTGCAAGTTGAAAACCAGAAAATGAATTATAATGTTTAAACCTATATAATATCTGAATTAGGGAAGAGAGAATTATATTTGACTGCTATGGCCCTTGGACTATGCTAGGTATAGGAAAAGCATAGTCTAAAGACTTAAACAAAGCTTCCTCCAGAGTACACCATTTTACCAACAATGGTTTTGAGAGGTAATTAAAACACTGGTGGCATGCATTGGAAACACATTTCGAATATACAAAGCTTCTACGTTTCAAAGTTGCTAGGGCAAAAATAATGCATTTATGAGCAAACAATCCATGGACATACAATCCCTAATTTATATATAATAAATGTTCAGACATCTAATTGTCAAAGTTGATCAAAAATCCTGAGCTGAGCAGTGTAGTAAACCAGAAGGTCTTCACACTATATAGTTTTCATTGCTTCAGAAGCATTAACAAACTTAAAAATAGATTCACTTGCCTTCTCTCTGCAAAGATTTCATACAGATCTCTAATATCTTGCCCAGAGACTTCCATTGAACGATAAAATGCCAACTGACTCTCACGGTTTGCAAAATCCACCTGTATGGAAGGTATCTCACTGTTAGGCATTAGAAGCAGAAACTATATCAAGTATGTATATTAAAAAAGACAAACAAATATAGCTGAATATTCAACTGCAAAGTTGAACTGGCAGCAAATAGTATTGTTTTAAATGCTTATGTTTCTTGCAAGCATTAAACTGCTTTTCCAATTCGCTTGCTAGTATATAATGCCACTTTAAGTTGCCGAATGCCAATAGAGTATGCTTTCCAATGTTATAAAATACAACTTTAAACTTTCTGGGTTTTTCTTTAGATTTAAACTAAATAATCCCCTTCAATGTTGCTATTATTTCATGCTCTGGTTTTGAATATAACACATCAGCATCTCATGCAATTCCAGAGAACTGAGGAAGGGTTGGGAAAGTTTGTGTATGTGAGTGTGAGAAGACAGGGAACTTTGCAATAAACATCTACCTGAAAGACAGAAAGAGAGGAATTTTAAGAATGAAGAGAACGTGCACTCCTAGATTGCCCATGAACTCCCTTATACTAACCTTTATTCTATTTCCTCCAATCTTCCTGCCCTTGGTCTCCTGCACCGCTGTCTGTGCGCATTCAATTTCATCGTACAACACCAGAGCCATTCCTTTCTGACGATCCAACACAATCTGTCCCAGGAGGTAAAGAAAGAAGTCAGCTAGTTCCCTGAATAGGAAGGGCATGTAACTGATATCTGGCAGAATCTCTTGAGTGTTTGTGCATTTTTGAGAAGGGCCAAGTTAGAATTGATGTTTGATGTAATTTTCCTGTAAGTGATCCATAAGCAGAGAAGGCTACTAGAGCTCACATCAATAATGATTATAGTGAAGGTTGTTTACGTAGCTTATTCGTGAACAAGAGACCTGTAATAAAATGTTATTAGAGAAGTTGTGTATTAGAGAATGACATAGTGATTGACAAATTAAAAGATGAGCTGAAGATATAGAGAATGCTATATCAAAGAGATAATGCATCATCTTACTACTTTCACATCATTTTATACCCAGAAGTTAGCTGCAATGATAAATATAATTTTCAAATAAGTTTTGAACATATGATTTGTTTGATTCAATATCCTCTTAATAAAACTATTGTTGGTCTTACAACCAATTTCAAGATTTAAGATGAGAGAAATCAACACCATGGTCTTCCAAAATAACCCAGCAGAGACTGTAAAACAATGGCTCTCTACTGCCATTACTATTGTTATATAATGCAATGGTTCAGTGCTCAGCAGCTCTGCACTGCTACATTCAGCTTTCTGAAAGGAGCCAGGTTACATTTTGGCGCTAAAATATAGAACTGCTCTATATGGACATAAATAAGATTTATCAGTAATTCACAGAGAAAGTCAGTTCAGTGGCTTTGGTGGGAATATTCATTAGGAATGAGATCTGACAAAGAACTTGCACCTGAAATGTTGAACAACTTTTTATTTCAGATTCCCTGTTCGTGAGCTGATTACTTGAACACGGTGGGGGAAAAAATGATTAAATATGCCATGTTGTAGGCGACATTACAGGGACCAGACATTAACTCTTTTAAGCATTTTATTATTTAAACTGGTCAGAGCAGCAAATACAATCTTATTAAGGAAATATTTTTTAAAAAAAGATTACGCTTAAATACTCCGAATAAAATGCATTTTTCACAAGTTTCTTTTAAGGTACAAAATAAAATTGAAAACTGACTAGATTAATATGCTTATGATACAAACTGATTATTATTATTTGCTTTTATCAGAACATGAAATGTATAGAAGGACTATTTTGAAGGGGAAATCAAAATCCAAATGATTGGAAGAAAATTCTTTTTGCTGCCAGTTGTTAATAACTTAAGGTATGTAAACGAGCACTGCAAGAAGACACTTACTTTGAGCACAGGACCATAACGACAAAAATGCCTGGACAAGTATTGTTCAGTAATATTTGAAGATAGACCATCCAGCCATACACAATTGGTTGGCATACTCTTTCCAAATCCCAGCTAAGGAGAATGAGAAATAGAGAAAAGAAAGTAAGTGTATTTTAATTGTAACAAAACTCAAGGACCTAAATTCAATAAGATTAAGCTACATGGTAGACTTTCATTTTTGCTAATGTCATTTAATTAATTGGCTCATGGCCAAAATTTACAAACACTACTTATCAATTATAGAATACATGATATAAAGATATTCACTGGAGATATTTGGTATAGAAACACAATGGAAATTTATTTATATTTTCTGAAGATTTTATTCATCATATCTTCTTTCACACATAATTAAATCATTCATTATTTGGCAGCTGAAACAGGAACTCTGCGCCTTTCAATTTCCTTGCAGGACTGGCCTTTCGGGATATACTCAAGCATGTTGGGATGACATTCTAAATTTCCCTCACTTCATTTGGGAATCTGCTGTTTCTTTCCATTACAGCTGAGCTAATTTCTCATGGAGTACTGATGCTACGTTTTGTACCTTCAAGATATAATATCCTGAAGCATTTACTCACTGTGTAAAAGTACTAAGGAGCACACAAATGTCTAATATTTTCATTTGTACATAAAAGTATTACTTAATTATAATTAATACTTCACTATATTATGTATTAATTATTATTTATCTTATTAGAAAAATACAATGTAATGGTAGTAGAGAAGAGACGGCCACTCAAATTGTAGTACATAATCAATTGTACAGAGAGTAGTAATTTTGGCTTTCTTTGGTATATGCCTACTGTATTCAACTGAACAAACTGAATTTCATTTGAACATTCTTAAGTAAATGTTTTATTCAGTTTCTATGTTGGCATTATTATAACTCAAATTCACATTCAGTATTATGATCAGATATTCCTACAAATATTCTTGCACTAACTATTATATTACAACTTATTATATTACAACTTGCCCATATAAAGTCTTGCAAAATGCAAACTGATACATATTGCTTTCAAGTCAAATTACAAAATGCAAGAAAAAATGGCACTTTGCCATTTTGGGAACATAGTTACTTTATTCTTGATTTCCTAGATGTTGAGTTCCTGATTTTTACTGAACCAGGTCAAGGAAAAAAAAATCCAAATGGAAGTGAGAGAAATCTAAGGATAAGTCGAATGGGGTAACATTTTGAATCAGATGCTTCAACCACAGAGGTCTGCACTAGCTTCATTAAGGTTAGCATATGTTGCTGTGTGACATGGGGATGTATAGGGTGTAAGGAAGGGGAAACCAGAGCAGATCAGTCTTCCAATCTAGCCCAATGGAATCTTAAATCAGAAAGCGCCAGGCTTCACCATTGTCCAGGTCAATTTAGCTTGTTTCAACTCTATCTGAGAGAGAAACAGTAATGTTTGCTTTCATACACTGTTCAATCACAGCTCAGACAGGCTGACCAAAGGTAACACCAAATACATCCACAGACAGATCTGCAGGTTGGACACTATACCTAATATGCCAAAGAGAACAATGTAAAAACTTGAAGGGAGGAAAGGGAAAAGTAACTCAATAAAACAATGGGGAATATTACAAAAGTAAAGTTACAACAAAAAACAGTATACAAGAAATTGTTCAACAGAAAATTCTTACTAATATTTCACTGTGAATTCCTGATAAGTGAATATTCCTGATAAGCAAATGACTGTATTTCTCCTTCCTGACCTTGAGCCGATTATTTCCTAAGTACTCTCCGTCCATTTTCTTGATGGCTTTGCAGACACTTGCAATGTCACAGTACTGTAGGAAGGCGTATTGAGGAACCCCATTTACCTTCTTGATGTCAATATCCTGTCATTTTAAATAAAAGAAAAGACAATAGCATGGACATTGAACTCTGGCTTTGCCTCATTTCAAAATCTAGGCAATTCTAATATTTTGATATTGTTTTCTTTGCATTTACTTTTTAGGTTAAGTTGTGCTGCAAAAAAAAACTCTTCATTAAACATTTGATAGATATTTTCATGTGGAAATGTAATGCATAATATCAACCGCTACCATTTGCATTGGCCTCTTAAAGGAGTAGAAATGGTCAATTAGAAAATTACTCAAGGAAATGTAAATTTCTTAAATTTTAACAGTATTAAGACACCTGCTTGGATAACACATTGTGTCTTCACCCAATGCTTGAACTTAAAGGCTTGGCACCAGTTAGGACTTGCACACAGCCTTTTCACCTATAAACTATTTATGGTTCAATTTGGAAACCAGACTGCTTCATATAATGGTGCTATTAGGGTTGCAAATCTGGTTCCAGATTTTAATAATTCACATTAACCAAATACAGAATCCAATGTGTGCAGATAAAAAGCTGACAAAAAGCGAGTCATCCCTGGCCCTTTAAAAACTTCTGCCTATAACCCTATACTCCATTAGGTCATACCAATGCAAAATCCTGTCCCCATGCTTATTATTATTGGCTCCAGAAGTCCTAATGCTTCCAATTTAAAATTCTTAGACATGTTTAAATCTTAGCTGGCTTTTTCTACTCTAGCAGTTTCAATGAACAAAATCAGGCAGGTTGATCAATGTTTAACAGTGCCTTGAAATACTGCAGGCATTCCCAAATGAGGTATTTGGAGTCTGCAGTATGTTATCAGACGTTCAACCTTTCAGCATCATGCACATTGATTTAGAATTAATTTGACCCTGCTTACCAGTTTTACCCACTACCCAGGAGGACTCATAATGTGACAATTAGACTATCAAAATTAAGTGCAACAAATATAGCTTATTCTCCACAAGAGATTAAATACAAATCACAAAAGTTATTTATTTAATATTCTGTAAAAAGATCGGCTCTGCAACAATTATGGAAGATAATCAAGATGATAAATAATTAGAACGTAGATAAATCTATACAGCCTGACTCACTTGCAAATCAGAAGCTCATATAAAATCCTGTCATCTTCATAATGACCAATCCAACAGTGTACATACCACAATCTCCCCAAAGCGTTCAAAGATGTTTCGAAGATCTCCATAGGTTGTTGTTTTCTCCAAGTTTCCAATAAATAACGTTCTTGTGGCCTTGGGATGAAACTCATCTATTCGGTCATCCAGCGGTCGAAATTCATTCTCACTTTCCGTTTCTGCAAGGGGACCCAAACAAAAAAAAAATTCAAAAATATATTATGTCACCACCACTACAATATTATGCATACTAACCCTTCACACGTTCATACATTATATTGCATCTAACTATGCAGTACACATTATGTTCATGTGATCACGCAGTTACTTCCTATTTTCCAATCCTCAAATGCTTTATCTAAGGTTTAACTGACTAAGGAACTAACTGTCTCATCTAGTTATCAAATACTGATTCACCCGACCATTGTTAGTCCTTTCTTCATCGCCTGTGGTCTACTTTCCTGGAGTGGATATATATTCTGTGTTGTAGCAAAGACTTAGTGCTGTTCCCAGCAGCCTGACAAGAGTAGTGAAGCAAACAAATAGGGATTAGTTACAGCAAGCAGACGCTGAGGAAACCAGCAACATCATGGCCGCCAAGTCCCAGGCTGGAGGACCAAATAAGCGGAAATCATGTAGGCTGGTCGTCAGGGTTGGAGGTCCGTGTGCAATAAGAGTCAAGACCCGAAGGTCAAGCCCATCATCAGTGAGTCCTGGGGTTGAGGGTGGAGGCCCAATGTCTGAAAATTTGGGAGCTTGGGGCCAAGGACTGGAGACAGTCTGTCCTGGAGTTAGAAACCAGTTTGTGTGTGTGGGTGGGAAAGGTTTGTTTCGCTATTGTCGTCTTTTGTTTTGTTGTTGCTGCTTGTGTTCTGTTAAACAATATGGGCATACTATGTTGGTGCCAGAATGTGTGGCCACACTTGTGGGCTACCCCCAGTATATCAATGGGTGTTTTAGTTATTAATGCAAATGACATATTTCACTGTACAAGTGATGTACACGTTATTTAATGTATACATGATAAATGAATCTGAATCTGCATTAATTTTTAGTGCAAAGAAATCCTATCAAAAGCAATTATTACAGAATCCATAGTTAAGTGAAAATGCTTTGACTACAGATTCCAGTTGACTAGTGCCTCTACACTTCCACCCACACTGGCCAATCAATAATTTTCATTTAAAGATAGACCAGGAACCAGCAACCCACTAGTGAAGGGTGTACAGAGATCCACTTTGAGGAGCACTGTGTTGTAGAATTTCTCAGTGAAACAAACTATACACAAATGAGACTTACACAAACCATTGCTTCCAAGCCAAAATGTTTAAAATGAGGGGTCAGTTTTAAAATAAGGAGCAAGAAAGAAGTGAGAACCAACGTCTTAATCCAGAGGGTACTACGTCTTTTGAATTTTCTATTCAAGCAGGTTGTGGGGACCTAATCACATTCAAGATAGAGATTGCTAGATTTTTGTACACAAGTAGAATTAGGGGACATGAATTTTTAGTGAAAAGTGATTTTCAGGCAAAAGATGATCCATAATCTTATTGAATAGCAGAACTGAGAAAAGCCTGAATGGGCAACTTCTGGTTTTCTTTCTTTATGACCAAGAATAGGCCCTTAACAGGACACAGACTGGGAAGTCAGTTAATTTACTTGAGTTGAGCTTGTGCACCTTTCATCTCTGCATCAAGGTTACAGGCAATGTACTATGGTTCTTGTTCTGGCCTCAAGAAGCATTGTTTGTTTTGTATGAACATCACTTCCTGTTCGTAAGCTGTTTTTCACATCATATCCTACGCAGGTTAATTTGGATTTCGACCTGAACCACACATGATAGAAAGACATCCATCTCCAATCACTCTTTATTTGCCCTTGAAACTGTGATATTCTGTGAATGCTAAGCTTTCTTAATATTAGTAAACAGATGGACTTTGAAGAAAATATTATGTTCATCGTTTATCACTATTAAGCTACAAATTCACTCTGATCTAAACAGCATAGTTACAGAATGTTGCATGTATGTTACCTTGTATTTTCACTGATCATGAGAATAACTGATAGTGTTAGTATACTCAGGCGTGTGACGATTCTGTATTGAATCTCAAATGTACTTAACTTAATGCAGTTTTACAAGCTTGTCCTCATTAAAAACCCTGAAAAAAATCTCTGGCTTGGGTGACTTCTGAGAAAGTGTTTAACTCCTTGCCTAGGTTTGTACACACGCACTGCAAGGGCAGTAGAGTTTCTATGTAATAAACTAATCCAAAGCACAATTGTTCCTTGCTTCGATAAAGCCTTTGATATAACTATGCTCTCTCAAAACTCAGTGCTGCTCAGTATACACCTACCTGGACCAGTCCAGGCAGTGACTTCAATCTGCATGCCAAAAAATAACTTCCCCTTAGATGCATTCATAGCCTTCTCTTGATCTTCTTGTTGTCGAAAGAAAACAAGGCCATAGCGCTCTTCGGATGCACCGTGGATCTGCACAGATGTTACCTTCCCATACTTCTTAAATTCGTGAAATAGACCATCTTTAAGGCTTGTGTCTAAATGCAAAAATAAATATTTTCAATACAACGCTGTTCATATGATGCAAAGTATCACTTTTCTTTAGCTTAATTAGTATTCAACAGAAACTTCAATTTTACAAGTGCTTACATCTAGTATGCTCTTCTGATCTGAAATGATAGACAATCCTGGTTTTCAGAGATTCTCAGATGAGAGCTACCAAAATGATCTGAAAGTATGGAAAGCACTGGCCATGCTGCAGTCAGCAGACAAACATAATATCCCCTGCAAAATCAATGGAGGGGAAGTTGGACTAAGAGAGAATTTGACCTGCTACTTGTATCCAGTAATTATAATGGCAAGGCTTTGCTCAATTTTAATCTAGATCTGTGCCATCCTTTTCAATAATATTACTAGCACGTAGAAAAATACAAAAAATTACGTTACAATGAGGATCAATAAAAAAATAAATTTTATTAGTAATTTTTATATAAATTATGCCGCAAGACGGCATCCCTAAACTAAACTTGTATTAAATTCTCCTATTTTATAAAAATGGATGCCAGAGTTATTTCTAGTTCAGATTCTAACTACTATACATGACTGAGACACCAATATTTATAATTTCAACAGCTTCAAGAAATGCTGTAATAATAAAAAAAATCCCAATATTAGCATTTCAGAGTTAAAACTTCCCTTTAAAAGGAGATACAATATTAAGAAACCAATTAACTATGGGCTGTGAAATTAAAACACAGTAATTAACCATGTGATAACCATCAAGTTTGGAGTTCTAAGCTTTTAGCACTGATATATTATCAAATCCAGGTAACGTCTGAGTTTGCCTCCTCCACACATGCTTTCAGTGTTTTTGTTAGGCTCAATAAAGTGAATAGATTGAGGTAAAAAATAAACAAGCACATTTTTCTGAAGAGTGCTTAAGTTAGTACCCAATGCTCCCTTTCCCCTCACTCTTCCTCCTAATTGTTTTTCCTTCCCATTTGAAGAGATTTATTATTTGCTGGGGTACAACTGCACAGGCTTTTAGTATATGTACAAATGGCCATTTTCATGTGTACCTCCCACATTTAATATTAGCAGATTATTTGGTAATCACCCACTCCTACCTCATGTTCACAGAAATAATTTTGGCAGTGACAAAGAGGAGGAGCAGGAAATAAGGTCTATTTTTTCTATCCATAACATGGGTATTTTAGTATCAGATACGGATAATGGGTTCTTCCAGTAAGATGGCGGCGTGCTTAGGCGCAGCAGCCTCTTAGGGTCAACCAAAGGTGTTTGACCCTGTTGAACACTGATAATGTAAATGCCTCAGTTGTATCGAGGTGTAGGCCTCAATCTGCGGGTTTGCCTGCTGCTGCAGTCCAGGAGAGGAGGCATCTGAGGCGGTGTAGCGTGTCATCCATGTTCGGTTGGGGGCTGGCCTCTCCCTTTAGTGTTGCTCCCCAGTGTTTGACTGGTGGAATGACAAGCTGGATTGCGTGTGTGTGTTTGTCTATCAACTGCCAGGATCTGCGCCATCAGTTTGTGGGATATGCCACTCAGGTACTACAACCCAGGGTTTGCTCCTATGTCTTAAAGTGTTATAAAGCAAATCTGCTCCTATTAGAGCAAAGTCTGGTACATAATGAAGAACATTTTTTAAAAGAATTATGCTTAGTTTATTTTTTGTTTTTATGTATTTGATCACAGAAGACTGCTGCACATTGGACATGTTTTTCTTTATCTCAATCTCTACAAGAAATTGTAGAAATACCCAGTTTATTCTCCTCAACCTCCTCAGCTCCTAACTGAACTGACCTGAACACCTGAAGTAACTTACAATGACATGCTAACTTACAAATATCCCGCAACAAAATAAAGAAATCAAATTAAACACAAAAAAATTGTCATCTGCTAATTTAAACCAAATTGAGACGCCAATGATTTAAACCTCCAAATTCTGTGTTTCTTTCTTGCAGCGACAACTTTGTGATAAGATTATGTGACGAGAATAAACATAAAATTAAGATGTTTGCTGGCCTGGGTTAGCATCAGTGACATCAGCAAATGGTCTGCCACCTGCCCTCAGGGGAAGGAGAGATAAGGAACAATGGAGCAGCGTCTGGAGATGTGTAATGAAGGGACGGGGGAGAGAGAGCTGTCTGGAGCGGCTCCCCCCTTTGCACCTTGAACTGTTTGAAGTGATGGACAGGCGATACCCCAGCAGGGGGATAAAAAGGGACCGGTTTGCTAAGGCAGAACACACACGCCACCCGAGGTAACGAGACCCTGGAAGCGGTACGCCTCTCACGAGTTGGTGAGAAGTACCGGACAACGCACAGGGTGGAAAGGTACGATCAGCGGGAACCCGGTGTGTGTCCGCCCTTGCCTGGGTGCCGGGTTCACTGCAGACGATCGACCGCATCTGGAGGAGGGGTCACAGTCGGTGACCTCAGGTGACATCACCAAGGACCCGCCCAAAAGCTGCTTGTGAGCCATCTCGCTGGTCTGTGAGTGAAGCAGTGTCTGAATGATCAGTTGTTCCTGTTCTATCTCTCTCTTCCCCAACGTTGTCCATCGCCATGGCAACGATTACTGCGAACTGAGCTACTAAACTGGACTGAACTTTGAGTCACTTTGAAATTTGGTCATTTACCCCTAGACAACGATAGAGCTTGATTGATGCTGTTATCTTAATTCTGTGCACATGTGTGTTAATCATCGCTGAACTGTTGCATTTATTATCCTTTCGATTACTGTGTTGCTTGTTTCTTTAATAAAACTTTCTTAGTTCTAGTACTCCAGACTCCAACTGAGTGATCCATTTCTGCTGGTTTGGCAACCCAGTTACAGGGTACGTAACAATTACCAGACAATTTCTTTGAACTTATCAAATATCTACTAGAATATGACTTCTAGCTGGATTAAACTTTTCAAATGATGTGCTTACTCACCAGTAGAACGGACTGGCAAATTTTGGACCTTGATTCCATAACTCTTGCGTGGTTCATCCTTTTCCACAGGTGTTGGGAGTTGAACTGGTGGTGCAGGTACTGCAGCAGACTGAACGGATCTTGCTGGAGACTCGTCACTGGAGCTGCTGCTTGAATCACTACTGTGAAAAGAAAAAGCTGCTGATTAGATTTAACCAAATGTGTCCTGGAAAATATAAGCATTTTCTTATTTCAGCTGCAGAATAAACAACATCCAACTTATTTATATCTATCCTACAATCTCAATCCTGTTGCTATGGAAGAGACTTTATTATTCCCCCAAAATAAAAAGCTGTAATTGAGACACTAGACTAGCTCTTATAATCAAGACTAGCATGGCAGCAACAATGAGTGGTTAGAAAACTTTGCTCAGGTTAACATGAATGCACATCAATTTACAGTGTAACAATTTTTTTAATGCATTATTAGGAAAAAAACATTCTTTTATAGTAAGGCTTGCTGCCTTTCACAGCAATTTTATTCAATCAGTAAAATGTCTTTATACATTAAGTACTCAGCAGGGTATTATCATGTCTCTCTACAAATACTAAATTGTATTCAAGGTATACAAAATAACAGAGCAGCACAACATATGAATTCCCATCAGTTTAACCATATGTGTTAATGATGTGATATCTCCGGCTACAGCACTTTATAAGCAATCAGATTTACATCTCAGTGACCAAGTTCTAATTTTTTTAAAAGATTGATATATTAAAGAAAGCCTTATAATCTATAACTCAACTTAGCATTAGTCGAGTGGAAAAATCTTCAAAAAGCTGATAAGCGCAAGCATTAAATAAAAACTTATAGACTCAATGTACACAGGGTAAGCACAATTAAGTTTCAAAATGCAAAACAAACCCAAAAAGACCAACGACTGTTCAATCAATCTATCTACTCTCAATGATCAGGAACTGATGGAAACTATTACCAACTGTGCTATCAAGGGGCAGGTAGCCACCAATGGATCATAAGCACAAAAGACTCTGCAGAAAACTTCAGTAAAACACACAAAATGCTGGAGAAACTCATCAAGTGAGGCAGCACTCATGGAGGGGAACAAATGTTGGCTATTTATTCCCCTCCATATATGCTGCCTGGCTTGCTGGGTTCCTCCAGCATTTTGTATGAATAACCAGTAGAATCATCTGGCTCTAGATCTCATAACAATTAGGTTTTAAACATGGACTAAAGACAATAGACAAAAACAACTAAGGATCTGAATGCCACGATGAAGTAGATTCTGAGGTCAATAGAGTTCATCTTATTGTACACAGAGATAATTCAATAGTCATGAAACAGCAGGACAGAAGCTTTCCTACAGCCTGCTGGTGCATGCTTTCAGGCTTTTTTAGTTTTGCCTAGTGGGCAGAGTGAAAACAGAGATAGGTCGTGCCTATGATTGTGCTGGCTACTTTACCAAGGCAATAAGAAGTGTAGACAGATGCTATCTATGAAGGGTAAGCTGTTTTCCATAATGTGTTGAGCTGCATCCATAACTCCCTGAAGTTAGTTTATTGTAGTCTCGGCCAGTCCAATTGCCATACCAAACCCTGATGCATCTGAATTCGATGCTTTCTATGGTGTATCTATAAAAATGTTGAGAAGTCAACAGGGATATGCCAAAATTCTTTAGCTTTCTAAGGAATTAGAGGCGTGGCTGTACTTTCTTGGATATGGGTCTATATGGTTGGAGTAGATAAGGCTATTGGTAATGTTCACTTCTAGAACTTAAAACTCTCAACACAGTTGATGTAAACAGGAGCATGTGCACCCCTTTCCCCTTGAAGCAAATGACCAGCTCTTTTGTTTTGATGACAATGAGGGGAAAATCATTGTCATGACACAACGCCACTAGGCTTTCTCCTTCCAGTACTCTGACTCATCATTATTTAAGATTCAGTCCATTACATTGGTGCCATCTGCAAGCTTGTAGATGTGTAGAGATGAATCTGCCACTACAGCTGTGAGTGTATAGGGAGTACAGTAGGGGGCTGAGGACACAACCTGGTTGAGCATCAGAGTTGAGGATAATTGTGCCGGACATGTTACTGCATGTCCTTATTGATCATGGTCCATTCGCCAACAAGTTAAAGATCCAGTTGCAAAGGGGGATGTCAAATCTGAGATCTAGGAGTTTGGAGATGAGTTTCCTTGGAATTATGGTATTGAAGGCTGAGCTGTAGTCTAACATAGGTGCCTTTACTATCCAGATATTCCAGAGGGCCAAGGAGATGGTATGTGCTGTGGACTTTTTTTTTGTGGTAGGCATATTGCAGAGTCTGGCTGGAAACTGGAGTTACGCCATCACTAGCTTCTTGAAGCACTTCATGACTGTGGATGTCAGAGCCACTGGGTAGTAGTCGTCAAGGCACGTTATCTAACTTTTCTTAAGTACCAATATAATAGTGGTCTTCTTAAAGCAGGTGAGAATCTCAAATTTAAGTAGGGAGACATTAAAAATGACTGCAAACAACCCCAATGTCTGATCAGCACATAATCCAAGTATGTGGCAGGACTCCATTGGGCCAGATGCTTTTTGAGGGCTCACTCTCCAAAAGACTTATCTTACATGATCTGTGGCGACTCTCTGTACAGGTGAATTGGAGGTTATTAGGTGGGTAGTGTCATTCCATTTCTTTTCTGTTCAAAATATGCATAGACTGATGCATGAGAGCACCACACCTGCAGGTTCCCCTCCAAGTCATGCAACATCCTGACTTGGAAATGTACCTCTATTTCTACACCGCTGCCAGTTCTAAATCCTGGATTTCCTTGCCCAACTTCACTATGTGAGTATCTGTACCAAAAAGACTGCAGTGGTACAAATGACCAGTTCACCTCAACAGTTTCAAACGCAATTAGGTTGGGCAAAACCCAAGTCCTCAGAAAAGAATACAACATGGGATAAACTTGCACACTTGAGGATGGATGGAAGAGGGTATATGGATGATGCATTAATGATATGGTGTGAAATTAAGACAAATGACCTAGTTCAGGAGTTCCCAACCTTTTAAGCCACAGACCAATACCATTAAGCAAGGGCCCATGGGTCCCAGGTTGAGAACTCCTGACTTAAACTTTCAAATTCAAGGATTACACATCATCCCTTAGGTGAATCCTGAGATTTGGAAACCATCAGAAAATGTACATAGCTTATGGAAGCAGCAAATTTCATGGGGACAAAAGAATATTTCTTCTTTGATAACCAAAAATACTGCTGATGCTAAAAATTTGAAATGGATCAGAAAACCCTGCATCTGTGGAGACAGAAACAGATCAATTACTTCTCATCAAAATTCCTGCCCGATCTTCTGATTATTTCTGAAACATTCCTATTTTTATTTCTATACTTTTGTATTAATTTTTTAGCCACTTTGTGTCTCATCTGTTTGTCTGATTGTTTTAAAACCACAGATGTAAATCAGACATGCAGATAAGGCAATCAGCCTAGCAAAATTATGAGGTCCCACAGTGTTTGATGCTAAGTATGAAGACTAATTTCTGTACTGCTATTAACAAGTCTAATTAATTACTAACACCAAATAAAATAACACATTATCTAACATCATTCTGAAAACATAAGTACTGAATAATGTTTCAAAAATTGTTGACTTGAATGTTCACACGAGAATCTGTAAGAATTAGCTACTGAAACTTGCTACCTCTTCTTGTTACCAAATTTTCAAGTGAATTAAAGTTCTTAATGTACCAGAGGCAAGAAATTGGAATTAGAAGTCAACTGCACTTTTCTCTGTAGAAGACATGAAAGAAAATCAGGAAGTATGTTCTTATAAATATATGTCTGCCTACATTTACTCCCGGATGATGCAATATTTCAATATTTGGACATTTAAATCGTTTCAAAATTTTGTGGACTGCATGCTCTTCAACTATCTGCTTGACTAATGTTGAGTGGATTTCATGTATTCCAAATGACCAGTGTCCTCATAGATTAAAATAATGTGTAAAGTTATCTGCTATGAATTTATATTGTCTGACATGCATACATACAAGTTTAAAAAAAAACAAGAAATTGCATGATTACACATACAATTCAACTCTGTACTTCACTGAATGGTAGTCATCAATTTCCAGCAGCGCTGTCATATTATACTCAAAGTAGCTGCAAGGTCACATCACATCAGGCTGCTGATACCTAACCCAGCCAAAAGATTATTTCTTAGCAGAGCTATAAAAGTCAGCAGCAACTGACATTTTGTGTTAAGTACAGTGGCATCAAGCCAGAAATTATTCAAATTTTGTACACCTCATCATACAATAGGCTCCATAAGATAGGAATTGTTCTACACTCTTCTGGTTTTAAGAATGCTTACTTCAATATTTATTTCATTTAGAAACACTCAATTCATAGTTACTCATTACTTTTACTGTGATGCCTTAACCTATGTCTACCTGTTAACTTTTAAAATATCTACATAACAGCTGATTAAAATTTTAGATATTTAACAGCCACCATACATTAAAAACTGGGAAAAAAATTACAACCAATTTATCTAGCTGAAACACTTTTTTTTAATCCACATCTGCTGCTGCTATAGTTCTAAATTTTTGAAACTTGATCTCCTTAAGCTGTAATCCTCAAACTAATTTTATTACAAATACAGTACAATTCACTTAACAATATTGATTCAATATAACAGACTGCCTCATAAGCAAAAGCACAATTAAAATCTCCATTGGGATAGTCTGTGCTCCATAAGCTTCTAAGCTGAAAGAAATTATTATATTCTTGTTTATTTATTAGTATTATGTCAAAACCAGTTTGGTTTCATTTTAAGAATTCACTGAAAGGGAACAAGATATCTTCTTTATTTTTCATTAAGACAAAGTGGTAAATCTGTTTACATTATAAAACAAAGGGTCGTAATGCATTTCATAACACATATTCCACACTGTGCAAAATATAGCTAAGGAGCCTAAGAATTTTGCAGAGTACTGTAGTAATTTTATGTATTGCCCTGTACTGCAACTGCCAAAAAAAACAACAAATTTCATGACAAATGGAGTAATGATAAACCTGATTCTGATACAGATTACTGTTGTTGATGAGAACGGGAAGGGAGCAGGAAGAAGGGAATCGTCGTTAGGAAAAGGGGAAGGGAGAGGGAAGGAGCAGGAAGCGCCAGAGACACTCTGTAATGATCAGTAAACCAACTGTTTAGAATCAAAAGACCTTGCCTGGTGTCTCGGGGCTGAGTGTGCCTACACCCATGCCACCTCCCGCCCCGGCACTCCTCTGCCACCTGTCCCACACCCCTCCCGCAGCACTCCATCATTGCCATTCTCAACATCCTTTGCTCCTGCCAGACCTTCAAATGTGCTCTCTGCTCCATGTTGACAAATGCAGTACTGTGCAAAAAGTCTTGGCATATACAGTGCCTATAAAAAGTATTCATACCCCGGAGGTTTTCAGCAGATTTAATTTGGCTTTTTTGACACTGATCAACAGTAAAGGACTCTTCCATGTCAAAGTGAAAAGAGATTTCTACAAAGCGGCCTAAATTAGTTACAAAATATAAAAACAAAATAATTAATTGCCTAAGTATTCCCGCCCCGCTAATATGACACAACAAATCATCAATGGTGCAGCCAACTGGTTTTACAAGTCACATAATTATTTAAATGGAAATCTGTTTTTGAAGACCTGTGTGCAGTCAAGGTGTTTCAATTGACTGTAGTAAAAATGCACCTGTATCTGGAAGGTCCAACTAGTGAGTCAGTATCCTGGCAAAATCTACACCACAAAGTCAAAAGAACACTCCAAGCAACTTCGTGAAAAGGTTATTGAAAAGCACGTCAGGAGATGGATACAAGAAAATTTCCAAGTCACTAAATATCCTTTCACGACATCAAGAAATGGAAAGACTACGGCACAGCTGTAAATCTGCCTAGTTCAGGCCAACCTTGAAAACTGAGTGACAATGCAAGAAGGGGACTAATGAGAGGGGCCACCAAGAGACCTATGACAACTCAGGAGGAGTTACAAGCTTCAATGGCTGAGATGGGAGAGACTACGCATACAACTGTTGCCCAGGTGTTTCACCAGTCGCAACTTTATGGGAGAGAGGCAAAGAGAAAGCAACTCATATGAAATCTTGGCTAGAGTTTGCCAGAAGGCATGTAGGTGACTTTGAAATCCGCTGGCAGGAGATTCTGTGGTCTCATGAAACAAAAATTGAGCTTTTTGGGCATCACACTAAACGCTATGTTTGGCATAAGCCAAACATTGCACATAATCAAAAACACACCATCCCTACTGTGAAGCATGGTGCTGGCTGCATCATGCTAAGGGGATGCTTCACTGCAGCAGGCCTTGGAAGGCTTGTGAAGATAGAGGGTAAAACCAATGCAGCAAAATACAAGGAAATCTTGGAGGAAAACCTGATGCGGTTGAAGAAAACTGTTTTGTTTTTCAGCAAGACGATGACCCCCAAGCATGAAATCAAAACTACAGAGGAATGGCTTTAAAACAACAAAGTTAATGTCCTAAAGTGGCCAAGTCAGAGTTCAGACCACAATCCAATTGAGAATTTGTGGCTAGACTTGAAAGGGACTGTTCACTCACAATGCCCATACAATCTGATACAGATTGAGCAGTTTTATAAAGAAGAATGGGAAAATTGCAGTTCCAAATGTGCAAAGCTGATAGAGATGTATCACGTAGACTCAAGGCTGTAATTGCTGCCAAAGGTACATCTACTAAATACTGACATGAAGGGGGCGAATACTTATGCAATCAATTATTTTACGTTTCATATTTGTAATTAATCTGTTTTCACTTTGACACGAGTCTTTTTCTGTTGACCAGCGTGAAAAAGAAAGCCAAAGTAAATCCACTGTGGTTCAAAACAGTAAAACATGAAGACTTCCAGGGTGGGTGGGGGGGATACTTTTTATAGGCACTGCATGTGCCTAAGACTTTTGCACTTCACCAATAATCATTATAACATAAACACAGTCGGCTTTACAACCCAGAAAGTTTAGTAAATAGGTACGACAGCAACATTTCAGAGGCACATGGGCAAGCATGTGAACAGGCAAGGAATGAAGGCATATGTGTAGGCAGATGGGATTAGATCATGATAAATTGGTATCATGGTCAGCAGACTTTGTGGACCAAAGGGCCAATGTAGTACAAAAGTTTCACTGTCTTATCATTCCTGGTTGCCCGATCTCCTGAACAATCAATACAGTGATCCAGTCCAGTGAAGTAAATAATTTCCACTACATGGCTTCTTAAATTAAAAAGAGTATCCATACTTCACATATGCATAATAAAAAAAACTGAAAGATTAAACAGAACAATAAAAATATTGATCAGTCTTCAAGCAAAAACTTCTTTGATCTATACTTTTTTTAAAAAGTTTTTTTTTTGCTTTATGCACAGCTCTACAAGACGGGTTTTATTTCTAAAAAGATCCTATGATTAATTTCCAAGAGATCACAAGGTTAATGGACTCAAAATTCCACAATTCTAGAAAGAGAATGCTGACCAAGTTGATCCTCCAAACATCAACCAATGATCAAACAGACCAAAGAAGGACTAGTTCTTGCATTTTTACAGAGAAGGGGGATAGGCGTAGGGAATGTGACAACAGGGTGGAAACCAAACAAGACTAAATATGCAAGTGGTCTGTCAGCTGAGAGGGCAACAAATGTCTGTTAAAGTTGAGTTTAGAAGAGTAATAAATTAAGGGAGCTGAATGAAATCTGAGGAAAGGGGGAAATAAAACCCCACTGGAACTGTTAGTCACAGAACCATGCAGATGTTAGAAACTGGAAACACCAAATAGGTCGGGCAGAGTCAGCAGAGGGAAAACTGAGTTAATGTCATGAGTTTTCAGCTTTTCAGCAGAACAGGCTGGTTCTGACACAAATTATGCCAAAAGCTCCATTTCCCACCATGCCACTATGTTTCTTTACATCATGCAAGTTACTACCCAAATTATATTTGAAGGATGTTCAATAAACTTTAACAATCATCCACATCCAACATGATCTACAACACTGTATTCCCGTATTCAATGTTCAATCCACAATTTCCTGCAGGAAACATTTTACCTGAATAATACCATGGGAGAACATGGCTGGTCTGTCAGAGGCATCTCTAATACAAACATAAATAAAGTCCTCAAAATAAACCAGAATTACACCATGCATCAATTTATACTCTAGGAATTTCTCAAATACACACACATCAAATATTAGCATGTACCTAACAATGTGACAATAGGATCACTGGAAATGCAAGGTCTTGAAAAGATACATTAAAGGAAAAGTTAGATGAATACACAAGCAAAGATGGGAAAAATATAAAGCAACCAGGCAAATTGCCTTGGAATGCCATGCATCTGATATCCTCTACAGTAAACCACTTATTTCTGGCACTGTTTATTTGAGAAAATTCACAGCAATTATAATATCTACTTTCAAGAAAAAAAACTGTTAAACATGTAAGGTAAGTAAACCTCCTCTATGTCAAGAACAGCTTTAGACATCTAAATATAGATGTAAATATACAATATAAAATGTAAATGTAGATGTAGATTAAATATAGCATTGCTCAACCAGCGCTAAATATTGGCATTGGAGCTAGATGGTGCACAAAGGTAAGAGAGCAGAGCAAATTATACTTTCGCCTGAGATACTGTTTTCAAGTACTAAAATAAAAACAATTCACGGTTACAACAAAATATAGGAGCAATTTACAGAAGCATTGTCAATTACCAGCTAGGTCTTAACCACAGAAGATATAACAACAGAGGATCAACGGCTTAGTCAAAGAGATTTCAAGAAAGCATGAAGGGTGAAGAGAGATGTTTAGGAAGGGGAAACCCCGACATTTGGGTAACAGAGCAGGAATGTGGATTATCAGTAACAGAATGACTAGTATCAGAGAAACACAAGATATTAATAATAGGAGGAAGAAGATTGGAAGGAGTGAGGATATGGAGAGCCCTTAAACAAAGACATGAACAATAAAACTGAGGCACTGTTGAACTTGGAGCAAAGGCTACTCTGCAAATAGAAATGTGATAGGTGAATGACATGCGATGCAAGTTAAAGCAGGCACAGCTAAGAAAATTTAAGTGAGCCTGTTTATTTAGTGAAATAGAATACAGTAAACTCTTCTTTATACTTTCGCAGTCTTCAAGAACCTGGCAAAAATTTCTAAGAATATTAATCAGGGAATTTTGTTTTAAGTGATAAACAAAAAAAGAGTGAAAAAATTACTTTATTTATAAGAAAGGACAGTACATTTGTGGTTTGATTAGCAGCAACATCATCTGTGAAGACCTGGCACTTTACTGGGTAGCAAGTAGTCATTCATTAGATTCATTTTTGCCATATTTTACATTAGTACTGCCTAGTCTTAAATATAGATCTGTAGTGTAAAACATGGTAATTTAAAAGGGCAAAGGGATGAAATACAGTTCAGCAATTTATTTAAAAGGTTTATGGATGGGACACTAGTGTATGATACATAATAATTTTTTGATTAATTCTAAACCGTTGCCACCTGCCCCCTCCTCATCCACATACCCCACAAAGTATACTGTAATCATTCCTAGAGTCAACAGTGACAACAATAAAGATGTCAACATAGTTGATACTAGCTTGGTAGAAGTAAGCAGTCTAGTTGAGTTACAGATGCATAGCCAAATGTTCATCTTGAAAAAAATACCATACCGATGTTATTCTGTATATACAGGTCCATCTTCAGAGTGATGCTATGGGGAGCAACAAAATCAGTGAATGGGAGCTTTTCAAGATAGTAACAACTAAAACACTATCTATATATTTTTCTTAAAATAGTCTAACTAATCGAACAGCAATAGTTCTCAAATTTGTTTCAAAAATATTTTTCTCCTATTTTTGCCCTAATCCAACAAAAGCCGAGTCTTGTTCAGGCACAATCACAAGGCTAGGAAATTGCAGTTAAAGTATACTTAACAAAAGCTTATCCTCTTCAAGTCAAGATACAATGTGAAACTTATAAGACTACTTAAAACACAATTCAATTGAGAAAAAATTGCAATTATTGAATTGTTTCTAAAATTAAATTGAAAATAAACATACACATTAAATGATTAATATTTGGAACATGATTATTTGTTTATATCTTCCAGAATGTACAAAAAGCTAATCTATTTACTGTTTTATGTGCAATTAAATACTTCAATTATTGTTGTATGGAATATAAATTTGGAAATTTCTTATCTAAAAATGCACAGGATAGTTAATAGTCTGAAACAAAACAAAAATGGATTTTTATTACTATTGTGTGATGCACAATAATCTTTGAGAAAGAGGAGTGGTGGTAAATCGAGAAATATCCAACACACCATTGCTGTATTGTACGGTACGGGTTGAATTTTAACTGGGTGATTCAGGAGGTCTAACTTGCATTGCAACTGAAGTGAATTTAATATTTAATCTCATACCTGAGCAGACGGACCACGGAATGCTTTAAAATTGAGGTATACTCAGAGCTGAAGTTAATGTAGGTCCCCAAGCACCACCATGGGACAAATTAAGGACAAAATTCCAAACAGAGATATACAAAGGTAACCCAACAAACATCTGTCAAAGATCAAACTAACCAGTGTTTAGTAAAAAAAAAGTGACTGTTATTTTGCAGAGCCTAATCTTATGCAGTAAAAAAAAATTTATTTAAAACAATCCACATTAACCGTAAGGGAACAGCTTAGAAGTAACCAAGGCATGGATAGGACTTTTTAGAAGCAGATGAACCAAAACTGCTAGCATAGAATCTCCACACCAAGTCAAATATAAATGGAAAATGTGAAACTGGTTCAAATTTTGATGATTTCTTTGAGCTGGAATGGTGGTCTTGCTAAGTGGAATTTAAGCAGAGAACCAAAGACTCTCATGCAGCTGTTGTAAATTTTTGCTTATCCAATACTACAATATGAAAACCATGGGACACTCAAGCAGTTCAGATTGGAGTATGAGAGATGGTATTGGATCTTACATATACATGAAAAAGCCTCATGTATTTTGAGCCATCACTGGTAGACAAATGATAAAACTATAGGAAAAGGGTCAAATGTTTGTTGATGGGAATAGGGTGAAGGAAGAGAAATTTTACAAGTGATTCACTGGCTATAATAAGAGAGGAGAGCCAAGGATAAAACAGGATTGTTGGATAGAGTGATCAAATGTGACAAAGACAGGGAATGAGTCCAAAAGTACAAAGACAGATGTTTGGCCAAATACCTTTTGTAACTTTGATATCTCTTTCAATACCATGCCAAATTTAAAGGAAGAAGATAGGTAAGAATTTGAACAATACATACAAGGGCTTTCATTAGAAACATGTACTGCAGCACACAAGCAGAGTAAATAATATATTCTATTTTTATTCCAAATTCTATTTTGAAAAGTATACAAAGTCACATTCCTATTCTTCATTCCAAACTGCAACCTCTAGAACCTCTCTTCATATCTAAGTGCAAGTACCTTGTTCACATATAAACATGTGTGAGAGAGAGAGAGAGCGAGAGAGAGAATATATACACACACACACAAATGTTTGTATATTTTTTTTTACAGGATATGATGAATAAGCAGGAATAGGGTACTAGGATGGCCAAAGATGGGAGGGTATGTGTGCCATTGGGTGAAGGAATTTGGAATGCAAGTCCATTGCACACTCCGGAGCAGGTGGCGGTAATGCACCATTAAGCTGGGTGCCAACTGCCGAAGAAGAAGAAGAAGAAGATATATAAATATCTAATATCTTATCCTCCACTTCTATATGTGTCTACCATCTAGTTCTTCTTACTCACGTTGAGTACACAAATATTCAGTTCTTGAATTATTAAAGAAAACAAGTGTCTCTTTTTAGTGCAGATTTCCCCATCATTAACAATTAAATAAATGAACACATAAATATCTTGATTTTGGTAGAGAGATATATACGGACTTGTCACCTGCCATTGTTCTTCCCCCTCCCTCCCCCAGTGCCTTTTAATGTCTCACCTGAAAGACAGAGAAAATGTACTTTCTACACACATCAAAAGAAAATAAAACATTTTATATGCAAAATAAAACATTTATATCAGACTATGTGTGATAGAAAAAAAGTGTGCAATTGAAGCATCTCTTCATTACAACTAGTTACAACATCAAGAAAAGTAATTTTCAAATGAAACAAGGTTGGGAATCAATTGGAACAGCACATCCAGACATAACATCCTGATCTAAATTCACATATAGACTCACATTTAAATGTTTTGAAACATTATATTGGGTCAGATCATCTGCAGAGATCTGCCCAAATCTGCCACAGATGTGCTTCATACCCAGTGCAGACTGTAGCACAACTTTTCAATAAGACCATACGACATATGAGCAGAATTAGGTCATTCAGGCCATAGAGTCTGGTCTACGATTCCATTATGGCTGATTTATTATCCCTCTCAAAACCACTGTCCTGGCTTCTCCCTGTAACCTTTGATGCCCTGACTCATCAAGAACTTATCAACCCTTACTTTAAATATATCCAATGACCTGGCCTCCACAGCAACCTGTGGCAATAAATTCCACAGATTTGGACGTCATTCTGGTCCAAGACCCCATGGTAGGAAACATCCTCTCCATATCCACTCTATCTAGATCTTTCAATATTCGACAGGTTTCAATGAGATCCATGCTTAGTTTTTCAAACTTCAGTAAATACAGGCCCAGAGCTATCCACTGCATCTCATACATTAACCCTTTCATTTTTGCAATTATTCTCATGAACCTCCTCTGGACCCTCTCCCATTCCAGTACATCTTTTCTAAGAGACCCAAAACTGCTCACTATACTCTAAGTGTAGTCTGACCAATGCCTTATAAAGCCTCAGCATTACATCTTTGCCTTTATATTCTAGTCCTCTCAAAATGAATGCTAACATTACATTTGCCTTCTTTACCATCAACTCAACCTGCAAGTTAACTTTTAGGGAATCTTGCATGAGGACTCACAAGTCTCTTTGCACCCCTGATTTTTGTATTTCACCAATTAAAATAGTCTACGCCTTTATTCCTCTATCATGTTCATGCATTTCTCTACATTATGTTCCATCTGCCCTTCTTTGCCCGTTCTCCTGATCTGTCTAAGTCCTTCTGCAGACTTCCTGCTTCCGCAACACCACACACCCCTGCACCTATCTGCAAATCATCTGCAAGCATAGCCACAAAGTGGTTGATACTGCCATCCAAATCGTTAACATATAATGTGAAAAGAACAGGTTTCAACACTGACACCTGCAGAACACCACAATTCGCCGGCATCCAACCCCTTTATTCCCACCCTTTGGCTTTCATTTTTTCCTGTAAATTTTGCTAGTATTTTTCCTGTAACACCATGGGCTTTTATCTTGTTAAGCAGCATCATGTGCAGCACTTTGTCAAAGGCTTTCTGAAAGTCCAAGTAAACAGCATCCACTGTCTATCTTGTTTGTTATTTCCTCAAAGAATTCCAACAGATTTGTCAGGAAAGATTTCCTCTTAAGGAAATCATGTACGTGGACTTTGGCCATTTTATCATGTGTCTCCAAGTATCCTGAAACCTCATCCTTAATAATGAACTCTTGAATCTTGCCAACCACTGTAGTCAAACTAACTGGCCTACAACTTTCTTTCTTCTTCCTCCTTCCCTTCTTAAAGAGTGGAGTGACATTTGCAATTGTCCAGTCCTCCAGAACCATGCCAGAATCTAGTGATTCTTGAAAGATCATTACTAATGGCTTCACACTCTTTTCAGCTATCACTTTCAGAATCCTGGAGTGCAGTCCATCTGGTCTAGGTGACTGATCTACCTTCAGACCTTTCAGTTTACTAAATACCTCCTTAGTAATAGCAACTAAACACACTACTGCCCCGAAACTCTCAATTTCTCTGGCATACTGCTAATGCCTTCCGCAGTGAAGACTGAAGCAGAATAATTATCAAGTTCTTCTGCCATTTTGCTTGGTCCACAATTACTACCTCTCCAATGTCATTTTTCAGTGGGTTCAATATTCACTCTCACCTCTCTTTTACTCTTTATAAATCTGAAAACGTTTGGTATTATTATTATTAGCTAGCTTTCAGTGGACTACAAGCCCAAAAGACTTGAGCTGCACCAACAGTCTGGCAAAATGCCAGCTTTTGCTGACTTTCTAGCTCTTGGGCTGAGAAATCTCTTCTTTGAACCTGTGCCAGGCTAACCTTGGCAGAAATACATTGGGCCCATTGAAATGAAAATGGAGAAATTTGCTTCAGAACGAAAGGTAAATTGAACTATTTATTAATCACATTAAATGATTTTAATTGTTTCAAGTAATATCTGTAATTTTAAATTTCCATACTTTTATTTTTAAATAATTCTAACATTTTGAATTATTATGATTATTTGGCAATCAGAGTCATTATATCGTCGCTTGTAATGGAAGAGTCTCTGCACTGAACCAAGATTCTACAGCGGTGAGTTGAGTTCCAAGTCACAAGAGGAAGAAGAGCGTAATACACCACAGATCATGAAGCTGAGCAAAATGTGCTCCGATATTTTTATACTTTAAAAAAATAAACAGAATATACTGTGTTGATGGAACAAAGTATTTACCTGAAATATTGTACAGCTGCTCTTTGACCTACTGATCACGCCAGCATTTTCTGCCTTAAGTTCAGGTGCCAAATATCCAGTGTTTTGTTTATGTGCACAGTGTACAGACAGCATTAGCATTAACTGGACATTAGCAATTTCTTTGATTTACAAATGAAATTACTGAAAGTGCATTGTTTAGCACCTTTAGCAACAGCTTGTTCAGGCAGTTTCCATTCTGTGTACAATAATTTATACAGTCCAAAATAAAACAGAAAATCATTAAACTGCAAAATTTTCACAAAGATGGCAGCTGAATTATATAATGCTGTAGATATGGAATTACTGCCACTTCCTTCTGCCTTTATGTTGCTTTTTTAATCTATCCATTCTTTTTTGCTTTGCACTAACATTTTGATTCCTTTTTCATTTAAATTGATACTGAGTCACCAAAGGCAGCAGGTTGTGTTGGTGGTCTGTAGGTTAAGCAGGTCTTCTCTAAACTCAGCCGAATAATCATGCCTGTCCTCAATGACATAGTCCTACTGTGCCTTCTACCCTTTTGTTCAATGCCCATATCTATTATGTCCCTCAAAATAACCTGCTCAATCTCACTACCCACTCTCCTCTCCATGCTGCTCGTTCACATCAACCTACCAAACATCTATGGTTCTTAGCAATCTCTTGATATAGGTGAGAATTTCTCCACGATTCACTTTTCTTTTAACTTACTCTGCATTCAAAGTTCAGATTTTTTTAAACTGTCAGAAGAGAATGAAGAGATAATTTACCCCTCTCTTTTTGTATCTCTCCCTCATTATCTGTCTCTTATTCTGTCTCACACGATGGAACTTTAAATTTTTGTCATCAGTCAACAAAATACAGGTAAAACAGTTAATTGCCTGAAGTTAAATACATATATTCTGTTCTTCCTTTCCCTTATTTTTCACCTCTTTCCAACTCTGAACAATTTACTTAATCTTTTAACAATGCTCACTTTTTAACATGGTCTGGATGCCTTACATCAGCAGTGCTTCTGGAATTTATCCATTAGCTTAGTCTTCAAATAATTCAGAATGCATATGCAAAAATGGTAGAAACTAAAACAAATTCCATCTGTATAGCTGAGAATCCTCCAGACACACTGCACATCCAGGACAATGCAATTTTAATTCTAATTCAGCTGATAGTACCATGGCTCTGGGGCAAGTTATCAGCTCCAAATCTGAGTGAAATCTTCAAGCAGTATTTATATGTAAAGAATACATTTCATGTTATGATAAAAGTGATTTATTTCAAGTTCTGGGGGGGGAAAATGATAGCTTAAAAAATGGGTGGGGGGGGATCTTAACTGACAAACTCTCAGTCCATTTGCCAAAAATGAACAGTTAAAATGATAAAGTTCAGAATCAGAATCAGGTTTATTATCATTGTCATATATGACGTGCAACTTGTTTTGCGGCAGTAGTACACTGCAAGGATGTAAATTTACTCTAAAATGCTAAATAAATAAATAAATAGTGCAAAAAGGGAAATAATGAGCAAGTGTTCATGACGTTTCAGAAATCTGATGATGGAGGGGAAAAAGCTTTCCCTGAATTGCTAAGTGTACAGACTCTTCCTATAATAGGTATGAACTTGGAATTTTAAATATTTTTAAATTTGTAAAAACAGGAATTCAAATGGCACATACAAATTGTGCCATTAGATACATACATATAAATATAGATACTAAACAAATATGACAAAATGGCATGATTTACACACCTTAGATGTAAAGTCACTTCATGCAGCCACAAAGCATTTTGCTTTTTTCAATGAAAAACAGAAAGAAAGAAGAAATAGCAGGTTAATATAAATATATATTACATCGCAGTAACCATTTTACTGGGGTGATATTTTAAGTTTTATTTTATACTAGTGAACACAGTTTTAAAATGTAACAGCAGATTTTTCACTTTTATCCCAATCTAGACTGCTCTTCCAGTTTACTGTGGATAAAGGATAATCCTAATCCTCCAAAAGTTCATTATTAAATTGGAGATCCGCAAATGGAAAATGGAGGAAAGGCAATTTGCTCTGTTACATAAAAAGTTTTTTAAAAACTACAAAAGCCAAGGCAGACAAAGCGAAAAGAAAGTGAAAGGTAAATTTTGTAATTTAGGAAAATAAAGTGAAAAGTAATAAATCAAACCTCATTAGACTAAAGGGCTCATTCACCAATTTTGATCAGTGAACTTCAGCATAATGCTTCCAATCATGTGAAACCTCTGTTAATTTGGTATCAGGAAACATTTGGTAGAAGGTTAGCACAACTCCTCCACAAGCTATAACGACAAATAATTCCAATGATGTTTAATTCATGGCATCAAATTAACTCCAATGGTTGGAGAGAGCAAGAATAAATAGGATCTCGGACAGCATTGTGAAGATTACTTTGGATACAAGCAGATCATCTATCATGGCAAGTTAATTTTATTTGTAAATGCACCATAGTGGGTCAAAAATACTGTAGCATACATGAAGTACTCCTAAACAAAGTGCCTTCAGAAATTTGTGACCGAAAGAACAAAAGCTGAATGAACAAAGGATCCAGAAAGTCACTAATGATCGCCCTTCTATATTGTCAAGACCATATCTTGTCCAAGCCCCCAAAAGCCCATCCTGACAGCCAAAAATGGAGGAAAGCACAAGGATAGAGGGTGTTCACTGGAAAAGAGTACTTTGAGGAACTTCTCAATCACAATTCTTTTCTTGACTCAAGTGCTCTTGACACGCGACCTTCACAACAAATTATACTGTTCAGGCTCACGGCCACTCAAGACCAAAATCAACAAAGCTATAAACAATGAAAAAGAAGCTTTGAAGTTTTGAAACATGGTGGAGGAACTTCAGCGATAAAAGAGATTTTCATGTCAGAGGACAACAGAAATGCCATAACTTTGACCATCTGCAAGATGAGATAAAACCTGATCAAGGTAACTACATCTCCCTGCCATCTACTATAGCAAAATCATCATACGGCTCTTCCTTCCAGTGACTGTAGCATTGCCTCCTGATTTTCAGATTGGATTTCTGACAATCGAGAGACATGACAGACATCAACTTCATTGCAAGGCAACAGGAAGGGAAATGCAGAACATGGTATAAAATGATGTATATGGTCTTTTTAACTCAGAAAATCCTTTAACTCCATCAACTAAGGGACCATGATATACTCCTCTGAAATTTGACGCCCTACAGAAATTTGTCATTTACACAATAGCAATCCACTGTCTAAACTAATGCCCACAATAGTCCCACACCAAGTACAGACTGATGTCAAGCAAAGCCATATCATTGCCCTGACACTTTTCACTATCTTCCTCACTGCAGTACTGAACCTTGTACGTAACATTCCTGCTGCAGAGAAACTAATCTATAGGGTAAATGGATAAATGGGTAAATGTTTTATCTACATTGACTTCACTCCAGTTCAAAGGTCATTCCAACCTCAAAGCAGGACCACACATACGCATACCTGCAAGGCACAATTGCACGCTAAGCTCCAAATCTTTGTTAATTTCTTCACTGAAGCATATTACTGACCCTAAACTAAGGCCGAATAAGTGCACCACCTCCCAAACAATCGACAAAAGAAAGGTCCTCTTCCAACTCACACTATAGAGATCCATTGCAAGACCTTGGAAAATGTGAACCAGTTCCTATATCTTCCAACCATCTGCCAACAGAGGCACAGACAATGATGAGGAAGTTCACCGCAGCTAGCAATATGTTATTGCAGCCTTTAGCTATTTAAAGAAAAGTGTGTTTGAAAATTAATATCTCTAGCCACCTGTATAACTGAGACACAGACTATATACAGTAAGCACATCAAAGCACTGGGAGAGGTACTCTATGCTGTTAAGCAAAATTTTTGTTATCAACTGCAGGATAAGTGAGTCATGCCAACATCCTCAGTTTCACAATGCTAATCACAATCAATTGGCTCTGAAGGGCAGGGCACATTAATTGCATGCCTGATGCCAGGTTCCTGAAACTAGCTGCACAACATTCCAAGCTCCACCTTGGCAAGATTACCAAATGGAGCGATGAAACAATTCAATAATGTTCTAAATTTCTTCAATAAAATTTGACAACCCCCACCAACCTAGAAAGAATTCCTGGACCTAACTGCCACAAATAGAGGAACATTTTGGGTGAATTCAATCAATGACCGAAGCAGAAAACTACCTCCCATCTTAAGAGCCTCATCTATTCCATCTGTGGCAGAGCCTACGGGTCCAACATTACCAAGCACGGCTCCCCCAGAAACTACAGAACTGAAGTGGAATCACGGAAACTTCCTAGAAGAATAGGCAAGACAACAAATACTAGTCATTGCAATAGCACAACAGTAATAACTCTATTTTCCCCAAGCAGTGATCCATGAGGAGCTAATAAAAGGAAGCCGAATAATAAAAATCAAGTCTACTTTGTGGAATAAAACAGGAACAAATCCATGGAAATGCACACACATATTACATCATTTGATTTCACCAAAAGCTATATAAGTTAAAGTGCACAACATTTTTGCTTAATAATACTCAATATAAAGAAAATTCAAGAGGTTCAAAATAGCCTATATTGTTTTCCTAAAGGATAATATGCACAGTTGTTAGAAATCTCTCATAAAGACAGTTAATCGCTATAGTCATTCCCAGAGAGCACAACCACTTTTCTCCAATTCTGCTCCACTTCATTGGGGCAGCAGCAACATATGCAAGTTAACTGACAGGCTTTCTACAGTCACTGCTGAGAACATGAACCCTTTCTCCCCAGGCTAACCGCAGACTCCTGCCAGTCACGTGTGTCCTCCCCTCTATCCTTCCCCCCCACAGCACAAAGACTCCTTTAGAGGAAGTGAAGCTCATATTACAAATCTGACATGGCCAGCAGCCAATCCAAACTGGATATTTCCAGTTCAAACTAGCCGAGAAGCCAAAAAAGCAGTTTTGCTATATTCAGATGCAAGCTTTTCAACTCATGCCACATAGAATATTTTGCCAAAATAAGCCACCTTTCAATGTCATTCAGTTACACATTATAATTTTTTAATTCAATTAACAGCATCCCACTTTCACTTGTATACACTGCAATAGATATAAAAAAAATAAGCCGAATTTGCCAGAGCATCGCTCTTCATACTGTGATAAAGGCTAATTGTTACACAAGAATTCATTGTTTCCTTTGCCTGCAAAAGTCAGTTAATCCTCAATTTAAAAAAAAGCTTTGTGAATCTTTTCTTTTAAATAAGACTTTTGGTTCAATCTCAGCATATCAATGCATATATAGAAAAAATAGAACTATGTTTTATTTCTTTGCAACAAGTAGCCTTTAGTTTTCTACACAGTTCACTTTTATAATGATCTACCCGAGCTTTACGGTAATTGGATCTCCAGGCACTTAAATACATTCTCTCTGAGGCAATATGGGTTTTTGATTATGTATTACATATTTAGTTACATAGTAAAACTAATATAGAATCAAGTAAATTCTCTCAAATTTGACAAAGCTCACAAAATACACTGGTTGAGTTCAACAGGTGAATTCAGATGGAAAAAGTTAATTTGCCAGCCATTTGAGCTCACAGCCCCTATAGCCTTGAGCCTTAGCCAACTAATCAGCATCTTAATATCTGTGGCTCTCAAAAATAATTGTCTTCACTGAAGCCATTTTCTAATTATAAAATATTCTTGAAATAAAATGGATGAAAGTGTAAAAATGAAAACATGAGTGGACCATTCAGCCCTTAAGCTAGCTTTGCCATCCAATAAGATATTGGTTGGCTCCCTAATATTTCCTTAATATCTAAGAATCTTAAGTTTCATTCAAAATTTACAAAATTACGACAACCAAAGAAGCTGATACAGGTGTCCCCCGCTTTTTGAAGGTTTGCTTTATGAAACCTTGCTGTTACGAAAGACCTACATTAGCTACCTGTTTTCGCTAACAGAAGGTGTTTTCACTGTTACGGAAAAAAGGCAGCACGCGCCCCGAGCAGCCAAGCTCCTCCCCCGGAACTGCATTCTAGCCAGCATTGCTTAAACATGTGCCTGGGAATAGCCGTTAGCAAGATAAGTTCTAAGGTATCGGAAAAGCCTAAAAAAGTTTGTAAGGGTGTTACACCAAGCGTAAAACTAGACATAATTAAGCGTTTCGATCGTGGTGAACGAAGTAAGGACAAAGTGAGTTTTGGCTAGCGGAAGTTGACGAAGATGATGTTGAAGAGGTTTTGGCATCCCATGACCAAGAACTGATAGATGAAGAGCTGATGCAATTGGAAGAGGAAAGGATAACAATTGAAACCGAATGCAGTAGCGAACGGACCGAAAGTGAAGTCGTCCAGGAACTGAACATGAAGCAATTGCGTGAGATTTTCGCTGCAATGATAAAGTAAGACTTTAATTTTGAAAGGGTACATAGCTTTAGGGTACATTTGCAAGATGGTTTGAGTGCTTACAAAGAACTGTATGATAGAAAATTGCGCGAGGCTAAGCAGTCAAGCATACTGTCATTTTTCAAGCCTTCCACATCAGCCACAGCAGACGACGCACCTCGACCTTCGACATCGAGGCAGGCAGACATAGAAGAAGATGACCTGCCTGCCCTGATGGAAACAAACGATGGTGAGATGACACCCCAGTGTCCCACCACCCCAACCCCCGGCTGCGGAGAATGCAGCGGTAGCCGGGACGCACCCAACACCTTAAGAAAAAAGCTGAAATAAACAAGCTAATTAATTGGGTGCCGTCCGGCACGTAAATGTCAGCCCAGATCAGAGGCAATTGCTGATTGCGTCGCCTCTGATCTGGGCCAACATTTACGTGCCAGGCGACACCTAATCAATTAGCTTGTTTATTTCGGCATTTTTCCTTAAAGATGTGCTGGGTGCCTCCCGGCTACCACTGTACCGCTGCATTCTCCGCGGATTGGTATCGGTCCGCTGACCGGAGGTTGGGGACCACTGCACCACCCCAGCCGCCGACGATTCAGCCTAACACACCATCATCAGTGTGCTCGGTGCTGTCTTCCCAATTCCGGTAAGTGATACTACACTGTACATACATTATTTCTACTTTATATAGGCTGTGTATTTTTATGCGTTATTTGGTATGATCTGGCAGCTTCATAGCTTAAAGGTTACTGGAGAGAGTGTTTCTGCCAAGAGCGCTTGCGTGAGATTTTAGCTATGGAGAACAGTGCAACAATGATTGTAGAAAAGTACTTCCACTTTATATAGGCTGTGTATTTATCATATCATTCCTGCTTTTACTATATGTTACTATTATTTTAGATTTTATGTGTTATTTGGCATGATTTGGTAGGTTATTTTTTGGATCTGCGAACGCTCACAAATTTTTCCCACATAAATAAATGGTAATTGCTTCTTCACTTTACGACATTACCGCTTACAAACCATTTCATAAGAACGCTCTACCTTCGGATGGCAGGGGAAACCTGCATTGTTTTCCCAGAATTGCAATGTCCAATACTAGAGGGCATATATTTAAGGTGAGAAAGTTCAAAGGAAATGTGTGGGGCTAGTATTTTTTCTTTATGCAGAGAATGGTAGATACAAGGGTAGTGAAGGCAGATTTGATCGTGGCACTTTAAACGCTTTCAGGAAGGCACATGAATAAGATGAAAAGAAGGGATATGGACCATGTGCATGAAAAAGGGATTAATATAATTAAGTATCATTAGTTCGGCACAACATGGGCCAAACGACCTAGGCCTATGCATATTACTCTACATTCTAAAATCACAATATCAAAATCAGTTGTTTTGCAATCCAGAGAAGAAATTTACTTTGATAATATGCTAAATGGCCACATTTCAGTTTCATTAAATATAATTCAAACTTATAAACCAACTGACATATGCACATTTAATAAGGAAACGTCAAAGGTACAGAAGGAAAAGAGAAGAATAAGAAGAGTTAATCAGCAAAAGTTTCCTGAAAATGGCATTACAATTGGACAGGGTGGCAAAAAGGCTTTGGCACACTAGCTTTCATCAGTCAGCATGGAGTGTAGGAGCTGGGATGTTACGATGCAGTTGTATAAGATGTTGGTGAATCTGCCCCTACAGCATTGTGTACATTTTTGGTTACTTTACAATAGGAAAGATGTAATCAAGTAGAAAAATTGCAAAGACTTACAACAATATTGCTAAGACCGGTCAAACTGAGTTATAGGGAGAGGTTAGGTTGACTAGGACTCCATACATTGGAGTGCAGGAGTCTGGGGGATATTGGAGTGTCTAAAGCCATGAGTGACATAGGTAGGGTGCACATTTTTTTCAGCAGGGAAAGGGAATCAAAAACTAAAGAGCATAAGTTTAAGGTGAGATTTAAAATGGACCTCAGGGCAACTTCTTCACACAGCAGATGATGCCTATATGCAATGAGCTACTAGAGGAAGCATCTGCGGCAGACACAATAACAACAATTAAAGGACACTTGAACAAGCACATGAATAGGTAAGGTTTAAACAGACATGGGCCAAAATGTGGCCAAATACGACCAACTAAGATAGGCGTCTTGGTTACCATGGACGTGCTGGACTGCAGAGACTATTTCCATGCTATTTTGGATTATTAGTTAAGATTTTAATTCTAATAAAAGCACAACATATCTAATATGATTTCACTTACTAATACCAAATTTGTACCTTTTTTCATCGTCATACTTGTTTGTTCTACAAATGCAAGCTTAGTTCCTTGTCAAAAGGTACTGAAGAAGTTCTGCATTTGGTTCAAATGCTTTCTGACAGATGAAATATTAAACTGAGGCCCCACCTACCTGTTGAGGTAGGTGCAACAATTCAAAAAAAGAATTCTTTAGATGTTCTCCCCAATATATCCTTCAACCAACACCACCAAAACAGGTAAACTTGTCTTCTGTTATTGGTGTTGGGGGTTCCTGTTGTGTCCAACTGACCCTAAAAGAATGAGATAGGGACAGCCAAACTTTAGAATAAAAATTTTAGGAGATCTGGCTTTATATGGCAACTTAAGAACATGAATTTGCAATTAACAACTAAAGCCTGTTCTCTCGTTTAATGAGATCACAACTGACCTGTTATAATTCCCTTAACCCTGCTCATTCCAAAATGAAAGTTAAAAATCACCAGCCTTACATTTGCCTTATCTTTGCATTTTTACATAAGGCCTCTTATTATTTTACAATGATTTCCTTGTTAAAACTACAATAAACAAGCTAAACTCCCATTTTAAAAAATGTAGCTAACAAACACACATTTTAGTAGGCAGTTTTTCCACAGGAATACTAACCATGGAAAGACCACAGAAAATAAACACATTATTGTTTACATGGCATTTACAATGGCTACATAATTCAAATTCTGGAAAATAACTCCAGGAGTATATTGTCTTTGCTATGAAACCTTTTTCCATAACGCCTTGCTAATTATAAATCCCAATTTATAAGCCCACTCATCTAATAAATAAAAATACACATCAGGTGAAGACTTACTGAATCATCTGAGACTTTCACCTTTTCCTAAAGTCAAATTATACATACTACTCCTACTAGTTACAAAGAAACGAATTCAGATGTTTGATTTTCTAGGCATAAGAAGTTGATCCAAATTGTATGCATCTGCTACACTGAGTAACACTGCAGCTTTCATGCACATCACTATACTTCCATTTCTAACAACCATTTAAGTAATAACAGTTGGTAGAATCACATTTGCACACAAACATTTGGTACATATACAGAAGGCAATCAGTGCTTATTCAGTCATATTACTTCAAGGAAATATTGATAAGGCCTCAGACAAAGTCAGGAATCAAAAGGTTGAGCGTGGTATAACTAATGTTCTGAGCTGCATATATTTTAATACAAGAAGTATTGTAGGAAAGGCAGATGAGCTCAGGGTACAGATCAACACATGGAATTATGATGCTGTAGACTTGGTTGCAGGAGAAGCAGACTGGCAACTCAGTAGGGTTCCATTGTTTGAAACGCAACAGAGCGGGAGAGATTAAAGGGGGAGGGTTGGCATTACGAGTAAGGGAAAATGTCACAGCAGTGATCAGTTAGGACAGACTGAAGAACTTGTCTAGTGAGGCTTTATGGGTGGAACTGAGAAATAAGAAAGGTATGACCACATTAATGGAGCTGTACTACAGACCACCCAACAGTTTGCAAGATTTAGAGGAACAAATTTGTAGAGAGATCACGGACTGCTGCAAGAAACATAATGTTGTTATAGTAGGTGATTTTAACTTTCCACATATTGACTGGGGCTCCCATACTGTAAAAAGACTAGACAGGATTAGTTCGTCAAATGTGTTCAGGAAAGTTTCCTTCATCAGTAGGTAGAAGTCCCAATGAGAGTGTGCACAATACTTGATCTGCTATTAGGGAATGAGACAGGGCAAGTGACAGAAGTTTGTATAGGGGAACACTTTGCATCTAGTGATCATAATACTATTAGTTTCAATGTAAATATGGAAAAATATAGGCGTGGTCTATGGGTTGAGATTCTAAATTGGAAAAAAGGTCAGTCTTGATGGCATTAGAAAGGATCTGGACAGGCTATTTTCTAGCAAATGTGTACTTAGTAAGTAGGAGGCCTTCAAAAGTGAAATTTTGAGAGTACAAAGCTTGTATGCACCTGTCAGAATAAAAGGTAAAGATAACAGGCTTAGGAACTTCGGTTTTCTTTTTTTTGTAATTTATTTTTTTATTGAATTTCATCATCAAACATTTCCATAAGATGTATTTTGGATACTGTACATATAAATCATATAATCATATTTGTCACAAATCTCCACATAATATTTATCTGAGGTATACACATAGAAAGGAGAGGAAAGAAAGAACAATCGAAAGAAGAAAACTATGTACAGAGTAGGGAGTGATTTTTTTGTACAACATATTCATTGACTTGTGAGAATAAAAGCAGGCCAATGAGGTGTTATGTAGTTAAACCATTTTTTCCAGTATGAATAAGGAACTTTGGTTTTCAAGAGATATTGAGGCTCTGGTTAAGGGAAAAAAAAAGGAGGTGAATAGCAGGTACGGGCAGGTAGGAAAAAATGGAGTATAAGACATGTAAGAGAACACTTAAGAAATAAATCATGAGGGCTAAAAGAAGGCATGAGGTTGCCCTAGCAGACAAGGTAAAGGAGAATCCTAAGGGATTCTACAGATATGTTAAGAGCAAAAGGACTGGAAGGGGGAAAAAATTGGTCCTCTGGAAGATAAGAACAGTAATGTATACATGAAGCTAAAAGAGATGGGGGGGGTGGGGTCTTAAATGGATTCTTTGCATCTGTACTTACTCAGGAGATGGACACAGAGTCTATAGTAGTGAGGTAAATTACGGTGAACAAATCTCCAGAGTCTGACAAGGTGCTCTGTGGGAGGCAAGTGCAGAAATTGCAGGAGCCCTAACCAGAGATATTTGAAACATCCTTAGTGACAGGTGAGGTACCAGAGAATAGGAGGATAGCTAATGTTGTTCCGCTGTTTAAGAAAAGCTCTAAAAAATAAACCAGGGATTTATGAGTCGGATAGTCTGACATCAGTTGTGCGAAAGTTGTTGGAAAGCATTCTAAGAGACCAGATATATGAGTATCTGGATAGACAGGGACTGATTAGGGATAGTCCACATGGCTTTGGGAGCGGTAGGTCATGTCTAACCAATCTTATATAGTTTTTCAAGGAAGCTACCAGGAATGTTGATGAAGGCTAGGCTGTGGATGTTGTCTACAAGAGCTTTAGCAGAGATTTGACAAGGTCCCGTATGAGAGGTTGGTGAGGAACATTCAATTGCTTGACGTTTTAGATGAGACAGTAAATTGGATCAGACATCGGCTTTGTGGGAGATACCTGAGAGTGGTAGTAGATGGTTGCCTCTCTGATTGAAGGTCTGCGACTAATAGAGTGCCACAGAGATCAGTGCTGGGTCCATTGTTGTTTGTCATCTATATCAATGATCTAGATAATAATGTGATTAACCTGACAGTAGTTTTCAGATGACACCAAGATTTAGAGGTGCAGTGGACAGCAAGGAAGATTATCAGCTTGCAGGTGCATCTGGACCAACTGGAAAACTGGCAGATGGAATTTAATGCAGACAAGTGCAAGATGTTGCACTTCAGCAGGACCAACTGGTGTAGGTCTTATACAGTGAATGGTAGGACATGCAAGGAGTGTGGTGGAACAAAGGGATCTGGGAATATAGGTTCACAGTGTCGTAATAAAGCTTTTGGCACATTGGCTTTCATAAGTCAAAGTACTGAGTACAGGAAATAGGACGTTATGTTGAAGTTGTATAAGATGTTGGTGAGGCCTAATTTGGAGTATTGTGTGCAGTTTTGGTCACCCACGTACAGTAAACATGTAAGTAAGATTGAAACAGTGCAAAGAAAATTTACAAGGATGTTGCCAGGACTGAAAGACCTGAGTAACAATACAAGGAAATATTGAATAGGTTAGGACTTTATTCCTTGGAATATAAAAGGGAGATCTGATAAAGGTATACAAAATTATGAGGGGTATAGATAGGGTAAATGCAAGCAGGCTTTTTCCCGAAGTTGGGTGAGACGATGACTAGTGGTCATGTGTTAAGAGTGAAAGGTGAAAAGTTTAATGGGCACAAGAGGAAACTTCACTCAGAGAGGATGGTGAGAGTGTGGAACAAGCTGTCAGTGCAAATGGTGAATGGCAAGCCCGATTTCAATATTTAAGAGAAGTTTGGATAGGTACATGGATAGTAGTGGTATGGAGGGCTATGGAGCGGGTGCAAGTCGATGGGACTAGGCAGCTTAAATGGTTTGGCATGGACTAGCTGGGCGAAGGGTCTGTTTCTGTGCTGTACTTTCTATGACTATGATTAAATAAAATATAGCCATGAAAGTAGTTTCAAGAAAGGAGAGATTGACAAATCAAGTAAACACAGATGCAATTTCTTGCTGTAGGCAAATTTCTGAAATCCATATATGGGGATAAAAATGAATGTGTTTAGGAATACAAAAGTTTATCAAGATCAGGCAGCGTGGATTTCAAAAAGTCATGTTACTTTTAACAAATTCAAATCATGTTTAAAGTTGTTCCTGGCTAGATAAATAGAAGGTGCTACACTACAAAATTATACATTTTTAGAAAGCATCTAATAAGATTTCTTACAGGGGATTCGTTACTGAAATTCAAAAAATGGATAAAAATAAAGTAATTTGTCCACAAAACCTTCCGAAGACAGAAAGCAAAAGGTTTTTGGATTTTAGAAGTATCAATTAGAATTAGATATGGATTAGAAAATAATATCAAAGTTCCAAGTGACAAACAACTGCAGCACAGGGAGACAAATAAATTAGTGAAAGCAAAGTGATAAATACAATTTGATGTGAAGTAACATATTTTAGGCAAGAACTAGTAATGTAAATGCAGACTCATAGTAGAAAGTAAATAGTAGAACGAAAAGATAAATTTCTGAGTTCAAACTCTTCCATGGAAAGTAGATAAAGTCACTTAATTAGTCAATTTTATTTTGATCCTTTTAAAATGTAAACAGATGAGTTTCCACATTATTGATACATTTGGAAAAAAACAATGAATAGGTCAGTTAAAAATCACGAAATATTTAGGTAATCAATTACAGGAGATACCAAGCCACTGAGACTTCATAAAATTACTGCAGATGATACAGATCTGAGAGTACAGTGCATTAATTTCTTTTTCTCCTTTCATAAATGCTGTCTGGTCTGAGTGTTTTCCTATCTTCTGTTGATAACGAAGTTATTCAACAGAATGAAACTGTTGTCTAAAATACACTTACGGGCAAAGGTAATTGAAGATACTGGAACGACTTCCATTGAAGAAAATGATGCTAAAGTAAATTAATACAGAGATTTTGATATAATATTTTTGCTAGATGGCTCAATGTTGTGACACTAATTTTCACTGCAATGAATGGTGTATAATATTCACTGCACAGAGACATTACGATACAATTGCACAGTTTCTTGAAAGAGCAAGAACATACAGAAAGTATAACATCTAAAGCTACTTTAATTCAAAATATGAACTAATGGAAGTACTATAAAAGTTAATTTAAACAATGATAACCAACAAATTTAATTTAAAATCTTTATATAACTTAAGCAAGTCTCTGTTATCTGTCTCCCCACAAACTCTTTCAATTCAACAGAGTAACAGCTAGGAATCTTTTATAAATGTTGTTCACCACATGAGTCAATGATGACTCAGAATGTAAGCAAAAGGCAATTTTTTCCAGAATGCATAAATAAAATCAACAAAATTATTAATAAGGTGAATTACTGGCCATTGAATACTTTGAAGATGGCATCAAAATCTGTGAAATTTGTTCTTTATGTACTTGCCATACAACTGTAACGATCACTGCTCTAAAACAGTGCCTTGGGTGTTAGTGGAATATACACATCGGAGAAAACAATACTGGGATTGGCTGAAAGGAAGTCTTTAGCTCATGATGTCACAAAGAGGATGAGGATCTTTCCTTTCTGTAGTTTCCCATCATTCTGAGTTTTGTTAATCTTTCAGTGTCATGGATTAGTAAATAAACTTTTGCCTATTTCTGCTCCTCCCATGCACCCAACCCTGAATATTACCAATTTCAGATTCAATCAGGGAATATGCTTTTCAACGTTATTACCAGTCCCAGTTTTTACTTTTAAGATCCAAGCAATCTCCAGTTTTGCAATTTAAAGCAAAGATCACACAAAAAGTAGCTTGTTACACTTTTGTTTCTATTTACATCTCCTTATGCTATGTGACATCTCTATGGCAGTTATCCAAGTGATTTTTAATTGCTTGTACCTTAACTATAAGACCCAGAGCATTTCAGTCTTGCTGTAAATGTTATTTTGACCCGTACAAACCACAAGTAATGAGTTATACTGCCACTGTCTTAATATTTCCATAAATAATGTAATCTGACCACATTCTAATCACAATGCCATGCTATAATAGCAAACTACATCACAGTACAAAATTAACAAAGTTTTCCCCTCATGTTACATACAGATGAGAATATCTGATGAATAACAAAGCAGTAAGCCAGCTAAATTGATTAGGCATTAGGAATTCAGAAGTAATTTTCATACATCTATATATAAATTATTTTAATAAAAGTCAAATGTTTTGATGCTAAACCCATGATGCTGTCAGTTTATATAAAATATGCCTTTACTAACAGAATTATATTTTTACCACTATGTCACAAAATAAGGTCGATAGAACCAAGCAATATTCCAGTAGTTTTGAACGTGTGCACACTAATATAGACACAGCTCTAACCAGATGTACTGTTCCACTACAGCCGTATCACAGACACCAACAATACAATACAGAAAATGTTCTAGGTAATGAGAATGGGGCTGCCACATCCACAAAAGACTCAACAAACCCAAATGGAATAACCACAGCCAAGTCATTTTACTTTCAACTAAAGATGTGGAAAGTGTCTTTTACAACAGTTAATAACCAATAACCCACTCACCAATTCTACCAATTGGCTCCAAATTTCATGAGGTAGGTTCCAGAGAGATTGAAACAATGACTGCCCTTGATGCCAAAGCAATTTTTGATCAAAAGTGGCACTGAGAAGCCATAGTAAAAGTTATAAGACTCAAGAAGTAAACTCTCCAATAGCTGGTCTACATTAATCTACATAATTAATATTTAAGCCAAACCAAAAATAATTGTTTTGTTTAATGTTGTATGTTCTCAGTGCTAGGTCGTCATTTCAGAGTAGTGTCCTCAGCCCCAATCTTCTTGAACTGCTTCATTGATGACATTTCCTCCATCACAAGGTTAGAAATGTAAATGTTTTCAGATGACTCCAAAATATTCAATTTTCACAGCTTGTCTAATACTGAAGCACTCTGTGTCTGCAGGCAACCAGTTTTGGACGTCATTCAGGCAAGGGTTGATGTGGCAAGTCACCAGGCACATCAGGCACTGACCACTGCCAAAAGCAGTAGCAAGTCAAAGAACCAACAATGTTTACTGAATCTCCTGCTGTCAATATCCTTGTGGCTTAGAGGGAGTAAAAACACTACTCAAGCTGAACTGGATATTTGTACAGTCGTCCCTCCGTATCTGCGGGTTCCGCATCCGCGGATTCAACCAACCGCAGATCGAAAATATTCGGAAAAAAAATTCCAGGAAGTTCCAAAAAGCAAAACTTGTATTTGCCGCGTGCCAAGCACTACGCTGAATCCACACGAATGAAGTGATGTGTAGGCACACCCTGCTGTAGCCTCCTGCCATTTCACAGATCCTCAGTCTCTCTCCAGCACTCGTTGTTTGAGCATTGTTCACCTCGCATCTTGTTCGTTTGCTACTTGTGTTGTGAATGAGAGGAAAGAGTTTAAGGCTAGTAAGGGATGGCTGGCTAGCTATGTAAAATGCGACAGCCTCAAGAACTTAAAGATCACGGGAGAATCGGCATCAGCTGATGCAGAAGCAGCATCAGCATTCCCAGAAGAGCTACGATAGTTGCGACTGCACTGAACATGTACAGTCTCTTTTTTACTTGTCATTATTCCCGAAACAATACAGTTTAACAACTATTTACATTGTATTAGGCATTATAAGTAATCTAGAGAGGATTTAAAGTATATGGGAGGATGTGCATAGGTTACATACAAATACTACGCCATTTTATATAATGGACTTGAGCATCCGCGGGGGGTCCTGGAACCAATCCCCCGTGGATACCGAGGGACGACTGTATACAATGCTACAAGAGCAGATTGGCAGGGGATCCCCTGTAACTCACCTTCTACCTTTGAAATGAAGAATAGTCTAATTCCGCTCCTATGTCTTATGGTCTTATTTACAGGGATAAGGCAGGAGAATGCAATAGAGAGGGATATTAAATCAGCACAGATGGAAAGATGGAGCAGACCCAAAAGGGCTAAATGGCCTAATTCTGCTTCTGTGTCTTATGGTCTATAAGGTACATAAGGAATCAAATAGAATACTATTCACACGTCTAGATAACTGCAACTCTTGAAAAGCTTGATACTACTCAAGTTAAGGCAGTAGAATCCCTTCATGAAAATAAATCATCAAAATTAGATTTTCTATACATGTAGTTCCCTTAACTTATTACAATTCTGAATTACCTCCTTTTCAGGTTTCTTTCCAGCACTTCAACAATTCCTTAGATACTTCTAACCATGAATGCTAGATTGTTTATTGCATCATTAAGAGCATCATATCCAGGTCCAATATCTCCTAAGTCACTATCTGCATACACTTGCCACAGAGACAATAAATATAATGAATATATTCATATATATAGACACCAAAAATTAGCTAATTAATGGTACACTAAAAAATCAAATTTTCTCTTCTAATTTTGGATATCTTATTGATGCATCATGTTAACTACGTAGGAAAGGTGTAGCCAGAAAATGCATTGCTTTGAACTACTTTATGAAAAATATACATTTTACTGAATCAAAACCAATAAGCCAATCCAGTTCCCAAATATTTTATCTGTTCATTCATTTAAAAAGGAGATAAAATCTACGTCATTAAAGAGCTCAAATCTTTTTACTACTTCTTGCTATAGTGCATATCAGATTTGCAAAACATTTCTGTTCTATCTGCAAGTGAGACCTAGAGCTTCCAGCTGTGTGCCACATTAATTATCTAATCCGTCTTAACCTGCCTTCAGCCCCTTGCAGCAAAGCTCAATATCAAGCTCAAGGAATATCCCTCATTTTCTAATAGGTACATTAAGGCATTTTGGAATAGACAATGCTTTCAGCAATTTGAGGTAGCCAGCAATTCCAATTTTTGTAGAACCCTAGCATTAAGTGATTTTTCACCCATCTCTTTTTTTCCTGGTAATTTCATAATCATCATCTCCTATTTATATCTCCTGATACTTTCTGCTATTTATTATACTGGTACTGATGCAAACCCAGATTACATTCCTAAAATCAATGATATAAGAGGTGTCATTACAGCATCAAATAGAGAGAGATGCAGCATGTCCCACGATCCTGTACAAGGAACCCGGCATGAACTTCTAATCTTGTTGCTGTGCATTTCTGTGCTAGTATACTTGCACAAAACACATCACTGACTTATACAGAACCTGCCTGTGAGGGCTGGTGTTGAGCAAACTAAGGTGGCCAATGTGGTCACTCAGCATCGAGACATGGGGCTCAGAGTTGCTTTCTGGCCAGCAGTTACAACCATTGCTTTGTAATTGACAGCAGCTACTCCATGCGCTGGCTCTCTCATCTCTTTTTAACTTGATGGAAAACACTATCTCCCTCCTCTGGGCTCAGATGATCAATGGAGGAAAACAAAAGTGAAAGCCAGATGGCAGCTTCAATCACGTTCAACTGGTGGCAAAGAGGGAAACTGTATGAAACAGGCAGCCAGTAAACACATGGAGAAAGTGCTGCCAGTCCCAAGCAATGGTCTGTATTCACAGTGCCAATCAAAGTGCAGCCCTGAGCCTAATATCTCAGTGCTTGACAGGTACACCATTTACCATGCCCACCCAAAAGCAGACCTCACTGGCAGTCTCCTCACCATGACAATTTCATTGTTAGATATGTACTGAGGGAGGGCAAGGGTTCACACCAGATTCCCATCATAGTAAGATACAGTCTGAATAAATGCATTTTTTTGTGTAAATAAGTACCAGTAAGTGTTCGCACTGGAAGACCAAGAGCTCTATAATGACTTAATGCTCTAAAGGTTCTCAGTGGGTACTAGCATAATGCCTTTATTACCGACCTTCACTTTCAATCATTTAATCACTCTGCCTCCACCCTATCATAGATATTCCCTCATTTCTTCCTTCTGCTGCCAACATTTTTGCAACTTAAAATATACTTCACCACTAACTTTTCCCAACTTCAATGAAAGGCTAATGACTTGAGACATTTGTTTCTCTCTCCATGCCTGCTGCCCAACCTACTAAGTATTGCATTCTATTTAAGCACAAATCATGTATTTAACTTGTACCACAAATGCTTAGATTAGTTTATTTTTAGTGTGCTGTACTGTTCTCTGTTCTATTAATTATATTGCTTACATAATGTAGTGGGAATATTGTTCATAGGAACAATATGAGCTCTTCAGCCCACATGTTGAGCTTAACTATATAAGCCTGCTCCATGAACAATCTTATCCTTCCCTCCCATACAGCCCACAACCCTCCATTTTTCTTTCGTCCATGTACCTACCCGATTGTATCCACCTCTACTACCACCCCAACAGTGTGTTCAAGGCACTTACAACTCTTGTGTTTAAAAACAAACTACCTCTGACATCCCCTCTATTTTCCTCCACTCACCTTAAACAGATGCCACATGGCATTGGTCATTGCCCCCCTGGGAAAAAGGTACTGGCTGTTTCCTATATCTCTCATAACCTTATACACCTCTATCTATGCCTCTTATCATCTTGGTGACCAAAACTGAACTCATTCCCTGTTAAGTGAACAGGAGCAAGAAAAAAGCCAATACCAAATAAACTAAAGAATTTTATCCCTTTTATATGACTAGATATTTACAATGCTCTGCAACTTTACAAATAAATGGGTGGCATGGTAGCATAGTGGTTAGACTAACACTATTACAGCACCAACGAAAGACATGGATCTGATTCCATCACTATCTGTAAGGAATTTGTATGATTTCCCCATGACCATGTGGGTCTCTTCCAGGTGCTCTGGTTTCGTCCTACCTATCAAAAAACATATAGGTTATGAGAATAATTGGTTACATAGATATAATTGGGCAGCAAGGGATCACTGAACCAGAAGGGCCTGTTACTGTGCTGCATCTCTAAGTAAAATGACTGAACTGTACAATTCTAGTAAGTAATTCCACAGTTAAATCTGCAAACCATACACTTCAATGAGCTTTCTTAAAATTCAGTACTGCAGATGCATTTGGGCTCTGTGTACAGTACCTCCATAAAGTATATCATCATGGTTATAACTGGGGCCATTAACCTTTCTGTTCCCACTGATGCTGTCTAATCTACTAACCATTTCTAGAAATGTGTTCTAGGATATGCAGCATTTTGCTCATTGACTAATATCTCTTCTTTTGGCTCAGAATTCACAAGACTTTTTTCTCCATTAGGCATGTATTAAGTCAAAATTTAACAAACTCTCACATAAGATTTTTTAAATGCAATGTCACTTGGATTTGCAAAAATAATTTATTTAAATGACTTTACACTGCAAAGCCAAAATCTAAGCACATCCAAACGTGTGTAATGTCGAACATTTTAACATATTCTTTATTTGGTTAATACTGGAGATTCAATGCTATTTTTTCTGCTATGAATTTCCTACTCCGCATTCTGAGGATTAGCCAGAATAGCAGCAATTAACTAAACCATTTCCATTGCTCATATACACATGAATCAAGAGCAGTAAGTTACAGAATGCCATCTATAATGGAAAACAGCGAGAGTACTTGTTTGAAAATTCACACATTGTTTACTTGACAATAAAATGATGTTGAGTCACAAATGTAATATCATAAATATGTAATGGTTATATTATATTAGCAATAGATATTACCTGTTATTTTATTATTCCAAATTCCAATTCTTAGTTGATAAAGGATTTATTGGATATTTTCAGTGCAAAGGCTCAGCAGCTAAAACAATTTAGCTACCTAATACAATATCATTTATGTAAGACTAGTTTTTTCCCAATTGGGATGGTTAGGAGGAATGGTAGCAGGGCTTCAGGTTGGTATGGTGGTGGCTAATGTTAAAGACTTTGAATCTTGAACCTATGGTGAACTTGCTTAGGAAGTGAGTTGATTAAACAGTTATCCAATAAATATGACACAGCGCAGCGAAATATAACCCTAGGACTAGTGGCAGCTGACAATGTCCTTCCCAACAAAATCCATATGTTGTGTTATGCATCACAGCTCACTCTAAGAGCTCAGATTATCTGGTAGAAATGTACAAATGTCTGATATTTATACAATAAAGAAACATGATTTAGTTTCATATTTCAAGAGAATCTCAGTGCCATTAACTTTTACCTATCTTATACCTCTGTAAAGGAACAAACTGATTTCAACACCACCACAAAATTCTCATTTGTTCAGAGCAAATTGTATTTACACACATCAATGTACTTACAGACCTATACAAAGCATCAAAATATATACTCAGTATATTACCATAAGGAAGTATTTCCTAAAAGCACTTGAAAAGCTGCGACAGATAGTAAAACGGATGGGTCTTTAAACAAACATCTACTCATAACCAAAGGTTATTCAGAAATTTACTCAGAAGGAATCAAGTTAACATATTTTACACACAGTTGCTGTACTTCCCTAGACTTAAAAAGGGCATACGCTTCTGAAGATGCTATATCTCATCGTTCCAAATTCAGGAATTAACAGAAGCTGCACAATTTATAAAATTCCATTTGGAAAAAAGGTGTCAAGAGGAATGCAAACAGATAATGCTCTGCAATACTCAAATGGGAAAACTGAATCAGAAGCTCAACAGTAACGTGCAAAATAAAGATAAGATGATAATAACTTAGATTTTGTGGTTATTAATGGCATCACAACTACCTGTATAATGCACTTTAACAATTCGATGCAACCAATAGGAATTTTTAAATTTTCACACATGTACAATTTAATAAAAGTCCCAAACTTGCTGCCAGTAATGCAGTGCTCCTTTGTAACTGCAGTTTTCAGTCTGCTCCAACACTATCGAGAATTACCTGAACTGACTTAAATTTAGGCTTTCTGCAAACCAGCCTCACTACAACATCTCAAACTCAGTTACATGAGATTACAATGAATTATGACTAAACTATTATAATTACAGCAAATTTCTACATGCATTGCAATTTCCCGATATGACAAATATCTTAAAATATATGAGATTTTAAAATGTTTCTAATGTTTGGGTTATTTCACTTTGTCTTTAATTCTTATTCATAGGTGACAATTTAGCACCTCACTAAAATGACCTAAAGACCACCTCCCAATATTCTGACTCCAAAATTCTTTAAATGAGATGAGCTGTTCTGTCAGCCCAATCATATCAAAGCTGCTGGACACAGGGAATTTACTTGGATCTTTCATTTGACAGCAGCAAACATTAGAAAAAGAGTGTTCACCATACAAGTCTCTAGATATTTTATTTATTCGCACCAACGGGTTCTGGATCAGTGGAAATTTTACCGAACTATGTGGCCAAAAAAAATCTTAAAAAGCAATTTTGCACAGATTTCAAAAGCTTAGGTCATTCTTGAATATTCTTGGTAGAACTTATAGACATTGGATAAAAGTCCTAAGGTAGGTATATTTCATATTCTACGTTTGAAGCATATTAGCATAATAACTAAGGTAGCACAAGGTAAACAGAATTCATAGTAAGCTAGCAACTGAACTGAAAACTTATGAGTTAAAAAAATTATTGAAATTGGTGGAAATTGGAAAAATGATGCGTCAAAGCAAATGGTATTGGAGTCACCACTGTTAATGCACTTCCATAATAACTTGGAAATACAATTTAATAATCACAATACTAATCAACATCAATGCTGATTACTGGAAAGTAACTTGTAAAACTACAGTGTGAATAGTAAATGGATTTTAAAATGGGTAAACAAGATTTGTACAATTTGGCATGAGGAACATAAAGGCTACACATTTACTGCAATCAAAGCACTGTAAGAAATAAATTTAAAAAGTACAATAGTGACATTAAACTTGTGTTTGACCTTGGATAGATCTCAGTTGAAGTACTATATATACTTCTGAATTATCAATGGCATTGCATAAGTGCAACAAGAATAATACTTGAACCAAAGGTGGAACTATTTTCTCTTTAATAAACATTTCAGAAATGACCAAACGGGGTCTTGAAAAAGTATGAAGGGATTTATTGGAGCAAATGTAAACTATATACCTCTGCATGAGAAATATCTAAAATTAAGGAACGTAACTAAATAGTCAATAATAGATCCAAACTAAGAAAATAGAAAAGCAAGCTAAACATCTAAGGATGAGAAAGCAGGATATGCTAAAAAGACTAAGTAAGCTTGGGGTTGGCTTATGTATAATGCACAAATCAGCACTGACCATTTTAAAAACATAAAACACATTGGAAAGATTACATTGAGGAATGCAACCTATTCTACAAATCTTAATTACCTGTTAACTCTACTGTCACTGCACCAACCCCTAGATTTAATCTATTCTATTAGAAACATTTGAGTTATCATATAATAGCTATGCAAATTAAACCATGCAGTACCAACAATGCAAGTTACAAACCTTTGATATGCTTAAGGTATGACAGGGAATTGTCTTTCTAAGTGAACTTGTTAACTAATGATTCCTGTATGTCAATGTTTCAAGCTGGGAGCCCATGCACCACATCATTTTGCCATTTCAAGCAGCAGAATACAACTGGTAAAATATTAAAAATAATCTGAACAGTAATCATATTAAAATGGGAAGTAGGAAATGTAATCTTTCACTATGTAGTCGTAGGATCTGATACATCCATGATGCCACATAGTCAGCAGGGATCAAGCGAAATGTTAAAACATCACAAAAATGCAGAATAATATACAAGTTATACTTTCTCACTGAAATTTTTATTAAAAACTGACATGGTATCTTGATCATTCTGCTCCAAATACTTCTCAAAAAACAGACGGGTGTACAATATGCTAAGCAACACTTTGTATTATATATGCATTGATTACCAAGTTGAGGGGAAAGAAAAGATTTCACTGCTCTAAAAATATTCAATATTGCTATCCTACCACTAGTAATTTTATATAATGTCTGAAAGAAAAAACAATAAATGAAAAACTGAAAGGCATAATTTTCTAATTCCAAAGCATCTGAATAGACTAACCAAACACAACTAAACCAAATCCCCCTAAACTAAGTATCATTGTGACAAAAATCCACATTCAAACGTATAAGTATTGTTACCAAAAATTTTTTCACACGTGGTAAAAGACCTACATAATCTCAAATTGCTAGTGCCATCAGCATCAATTTAACTCTGTGTTCTACACAAAATATATTTCCATGTCTAACATATTGTAAAGTTAACCATGTCCCTTAATAAAAATGGCATGTAGGTTATACATTCTTACCACTGCATATTCATTGAAATCCTAGTAACAACACCAAATTACTTTTCCATCATGGTGGCATTTCATACACATTGTTAAAGATGGATTGTGCAAAAAATACATTCCTTTCTTTTAAATAATTTTTGAGAACTCTTTGTAATAAAACAGCATGTAATAATGTTGAATTACCAACTTGTACACTTCACCTTTTTTGATGACTAGTGAAAGCGAGCAAATGATTCCCTTTATTCTGGCGGCAAATGGGATGCGTTGATGGAAACTAATTGTGGTATGCTCCTCTCCACCTACCTGTCACTGCTGGTACTACTGCTGCTGCTGACTGAATCACTGCTTGATGACCTACTCCGGGACCCACTGCCACTGGGAGATCGCCGTGACCGTCCTTGGCTAGGTCGTTGTGGGGACTGGTTTCCTGACCGTGAGGAATGTGGGGATCGACTTCTGCTGTGCTGATAATTCTTTTCCTGGCGTCTCCCTCTTACTTCCCGAGTAATATCTTCCCTGTAGAGATCTCGGTGTACTACACTTGAAATTGCAAACTGTTCCCTCCCTCTTTGTTCATAACGTGGATCATGAGCTTCAAATCGAGTTGGACTTCGACTTCTTGACCCATAATAAACTCCATGCTGTATAGTTCGATCCCGAGGATCTCTATAGTAATCCTGTTCATAATGTCTGGGGCGATCAAACCCTGCTGTTGTACGATCGTGGTGTCCATAGGCACTATGATCATAAGTACGCTCCCTGTTATCAGAAGCCCTGTGTTTTGTTAGGGGAAAGGATGGGAAGAGGAATGAAGAAAAAGACAATCAGTCATGCATTCCCCACATAGCATGAAGATCTTCTAATTGTTCCCTCTAAACACTGGCAAGATAAGCATTTGGTTTTTAGCTAGTGAATATATAGAAACAATAAAGAAATTGGCAAAAGCATTATATTCAGTAGCAGTTATTAAAAAGCTGAATGCTTTCTTTCAATGTTTATCCTTCACAGTAAACCATCATTTCCTAATACAGTTAATAATATAGTAATTATTAAGCTTATATTTCCTATTCTCAGATAGTAAAGTCAGGAAAACATTACTGCAGAAGCCATTTACGAAAGGCTATTTAATTTTTTGCATATTTATCTAAGTAAAAATATAACAACTCAGATATGTAGTTATTTTAAATTCTGGAATTTCCATATTTCTATTCATAATCTTCATAGTTACTTTATAAACATATCTTTTTAATTGCTTCCCATTTTAAGAATTCTTCCATGCAAAATATTATAACAGAATTACTTTTTTGTTGACATTCTACAGATTCAGAAAACAGAAAACACTGAGTAGCAAAGCCACTAAACTATGCATAGAGTCAAGTAGACTTAATCAGCGAGGTATAGAACCGAGCTTACAATGTACTGCAGAATCATTTTACACTGACCTTTCAGCAATGAAAAGAAGCAAGCTGATTCCAAAGCATTACTGCCATCAGCTGACACACAAAAAACACATTTCCTAATCCATGAAAGACAAAGACAGGCAAAGAAGCTAACAGAGGTGCAAGACACTGAGATTCTATTGGCTAAGTGCTGATTGAATTTTTAGCATTGCTAATGACTACTGGAGTTAGTGGAAAGATAGGGTTGACTGGGTTAGGAGAGGGGCTAAGATACGCATGGCAGGGCATACCAACCTTTTTAGACTGCAGTAAACACGACCTAAATCCCAATTAAATCTAGGGAGAGAAAAGTGTACAAACATTCCCAATTTGGTCCCCTCTTAAAGGGGTAATCCAACTTCGGATAGTGCTAGTGCCGCATTGATTTGGGGATTGTATCAAGAAAACTGAACGCCCAAGAAAGATAAACTTCCATTGCCAGTGTTACGTACATTCGCCTCAAACAGATAGCTCCCAAAGTTTAATAGTAACTCCCAAACCCCAAGACCTTTCTGAGATGCGGAGTACGTTCAGATTGATGTATGACGGTAAATAGATGTATCCCAATTCGCGTTGACATTAACTATAACCGTTACTCCCAGAGCACAGAGCATTCTTCTAGTAGTAGGTACATAACATCCATTTTCTAGCAGTCAGTTGCCACGTCTTATAATATTTTCATATTTGATCTGAAAGTTAAAAGTGTAATGTATCCACTAATAGATTTCCCTTGTTTGATAGTCCACTGGTACAATAAGTAGAATCATGAAGAGTACGAAACACAAACCAGGTAATCCAAACTGCCATAAAACTACTTTAAGATGAATATAATCCCATGTTGAAGAGATAATACCCTCCATTCCATTATGCATGAAAGTGAAATTCCAAAATGTGTAAGAGCTTCTACAAGTTAATCATTGGACCAGAAATATCCATAAGATCCAATTGGCATGAATCAAAATAGACAGTACATACGTAGACCCTTGCATGTGTTACGTTCTCAATTCTTCAGTTTTCCTTCAAATAAATTCATGTTGAAAATCATTAGCTGTAATATCCTTCAAGGAAAGCAGCAGATCAAAGAGTACTACATCTTCGTTGAAATATTTCATATCCAAAGAATGTGCATCAATATCTTACACTTAAGCCAAAGCCAATATGATACTGCAGGAAGTCTTCAATGCACTTCAATATTGTCTCAAACAGTAGGTCTAGTAACTCCATAGTATTCCTCAGGTTGGTTGTACCAGGATGCAATATCATAGCCACTCAATCGAAGGGATACATCCAGAGGGAACTGCTTGCAATCCATGGAGAAAAGGGAAGCTTATTACGAGGGTTAACTCCATAGTAACTGATAAAAACCTTCCATCAAACTAACCAAACTTATCCCAGGAGTAGTCATCCAGCCAGCTGCAGAATAGATCCACTGCGAAGAGGCCAGAGCTGCTACTGGTTTCAATGCTCTTCCACATCCAACAACGGCACGAATGTATAGATTTCCTCATTAAATCCATCTGGGAACCTAAACATGAGTTGCTGCTTCTCACACTATTTATCAAAACCCTGCCTAGAGAAACCTTGGAACTTACCCATCAAGTCTCCGTTCATAACGTCCTTCCCGTCCATGTAGTGATGGTGGTGGTCCATATGTTGGCCCCCCACCACCTCCCCTGAACCCTGAAACCTCTCTAGTACGAGTTCCTATAGGAACGGTATCATCTAATCCCCGAGCAGCACTTGGAATAGTGCCAGGCTCATTGTAATCCGTTCGAAGGTCCCGGTCCCCCATTTTGTTGACCGAATTATGAGCTTTCTGTGCACTTTTGATGTCCACAAAATCCACAAAGGCTGCCACTCCTCCTTCTGAGCCCCTTTTGGGAAGAATTTTAACACTTTCCACACGGCCATATCTGAAAGAAAGAGGAAAAAATATATAAATATGTAAAACACAAACTAGCCAGGACAAGTTACAATCGACATTTTACATAATATTGCAAAATTTAAACAGCATTATTTTCAACTTTTGCTTTTAACTAGAAAAAAATTAAATGCAACTTTGTATTAAATTCAATACCAATGCATAACACAGTACATCTAACATCTCCAGAGATCCTTCAATTGATCCTGGCCTTAGGTGTTGTTTGTGTCAAGTTTGCATAGTCCCTGCATCATTCTTCTCCTGCAACCAGCATCTCTCCCCAATCCATGTCCCCAACAGTTGTGCTTCCACTCACATGCTAAAGATGTGCTGATTGGTGCATGAATTTGTTATTCAGGAGAATAAGACAGGAGAGTTCATAGAGATGTCAGAGGGAAAAGGGGGATTAATGCCTGTCTTGATGGCTGGCGTGAATATAGTGTACTGCAGGACTCTACAACTAATTTAATTTTGATTTTTTAAAAAAATATAAACTATATTGTCCAGCTACTATCTACACTCTCAGAAAATATAGCCAACATCATGAAGAAAGTATTTATATATGGTATGACAGGACAAAGAATGGAGGACAGGGGTAAATTCTAAATTACTGTCAATTTCTTGCATATATTCTCTACCTGATCACCAGATTCCAGACCATGGTACTAATGAATACATAATATTGTTGATTTGAGAACATACATATTTCGCTATCGAAGCCGATATAAGATTCTAATTTAGACTGTGTAAAGAAAACCTCATAAATGAAATTAACTGTTTGGATTATTTTACGTCTGATGCAGAAATTTGAACAGAGCACAGTAACAGCAATCAGGTATATTTCCAACATTCACTGAAATGAATCACTGATTCCACTGGTAGCTTTTCTTCCTTGTTCCTATTCTCACTTTCAAACTCAGAGTCCCCAGTTCCTCCAATTTCTTATCGGTCTTACTCCATTAATAATCTTAAGAGTCCCAGATAAACTGCCATATTTCCATTCCTCAGTGAATTATCCATTGATGCTTTAGGATATGCATTCAGTATCCTGGTGATTAACTGCACTAAATAAATTCCAAAGGGAACAATGGCTCCTGCTAAATTCTTAAACAGAGAAACATCAATGTGCTTTAACCTGCTGAGAAACATAAATTCAAGTGTTCCAACAATGTATTCATAAAATAAGATTTTTGATTTCCAGGTTAAAATTATCCCATCCACCCAAAAAGATAAATAAAGATAAAGATAAAATATCAGATTTATTTGGTACAATGTACATTGAAACAGTGAAACATACAGTAAAATGAGTTATTCAGTGTCAACAATCAATGCAATTCAAGATGTGCTGGGGGCAACCCATAAGTGTCGCCATGCTTCCAGGGCCAACATGGCATGCCCAAAACTTACTACCTTAAGTCTAACGTCTTTGGAATGTGGGAGGAAATCCATGCAGTCATAGGGAGAACACAAAAACCCTTTACAGACAGCGTTGTGAGTTGAACCCCAATTTTATGCTTTACACTAACCACTATGCTACTGTGCCATCCCATATTCATTAAATATTCAAATATGCAAATATTCATTACAGTCAACTAAAATGTAATATATAATGTCCAACAGCTAAAGAATTCTTGTAAGAAACTTTAAATTGCCATGTCATGATTTTCATTCCACTCGCCCCATTCCCCACTTTTTCTTATTAAATTGCTAGCTTCCACTTGTTCGAGAGTATATCATTGAGACTTAGCTTATAACTTAGAAAATGGATTATGCTCAAAATTTTACATTGTAAAAAAATGCAAACTGAAGATAACAATGTTATTACTAATGAATGTGCTAAAAGTAATACAACAGAATGTACAAACGTTTGTACAACCTACACTTTTAAAGTATAAATGTAAAAAATAGATTTCCATCAGTTCTCTCCTACAATATCCTAATCTTAGCCTAGAATTGTTATGTTTTGTAGGAAAGAATCTGCAGGACAGTGAAGTGTGCAGGGAAGCGGACTGTTCTTGTAAAGGCCAATAATGATGAGGGGCCAAATGACTTCCTCCTATCCTATAATGATTCTGCTGTGGCATTATCGTTCTTTGACTCTGGCACTTGAAATTAATCATTTTCTTGATTACAAGAGATAATATAATCTCATTTTCAACTATTACAATACGAAAACATGTTTCTCTTACAATCTGGTGGTATAAAATTGTTGATTTCCTACAGATTGTTGTAAGATACCTAAAAGGTTTCTTTTGGGATACTACCGATCCACCAACTCCTCTGGCAACTCCAAAACGCTAAATTAAAAAGAATTGCGTGTATTTCCAGGAGGTGTCATTGCATAAAGAAAAAAATTGTTCTTCAAACCTCAGATGACTGGGGTTTGTCCCTGCACCCCAAACGTTTCTCACCTACGTTGTTCAAGAGTTGTCATACTCAATAAAAAAAACACTGATGTCAGCAGTTCAGTGGGCGGGGCAGGTAAAACCGGGGATAAAGGTGGAATCTGTGCATGTTTTATTGGTACTGGTTTTAGCTTTATAGAATTATTTTAAGTTTCAGTAAATCTTTTACTATTACTAGAAATAATTACAGCTATGTTGTATGACAATTCGTGATTGTACAGTCAAACATGAAAAACGCAGAAAATTTACAATTTTGAATTAATCTGATCAACGTTTTTGCATCAGTAATTACAAAACCGCAGGCAGTAAAATACCATATTTTCACCAACATTTCTGTGACTGCTGTTAATCTGTTTTTTTTTCATTTTAATCCACTTTCAAATACATGACCTGTTTACAGGCTTGTGTGTACTTTCAGAAACCAAGGCCGTTTAAACAAACAACCGGACTTTGAGCAAATCCCCAGAGCAGCTATTTATGTGCTTTTCCTCAGTGACGAGTTAAACTGGCCGCATGACACACCTTGTGGCTGCTTTCCAACAAGCTCTCCCGATTGCTGCAGTCTCGCAGCCGACCAGCGGTGCAATGCTGTAAAATGGCGGGACATATCACAGGCATCAAACGGACACATATAATGGCGGGAGGTGAACGGGGGAAAAACTCAAAATTGGGTCATTGTAATAAATCAATAGCGCTAACGAAAAATGATCGGTTATTTCGATCCCGTCGAACATAATTTTCCCTAAAGCAATCCTTTTTTTTCATTTCAAGGACATCATTCTTTGTACGATTTTCATTGGGTGCAGTCATCAAATAATCTACCTTTCAGAAATTGGGTGGATCTTAAAAGGATATCACATGATCTGCTTCTATTGCAGTTTCAATGCGGTATGTTCTAATTTGTACTTGCTTCCCTACGTAATAAATATAGTTTAAAAATCCTCCATTTCTGCAGGCAGAGAGGTAGTTCGATTTCCCACTTTTATCCAGTAACTTTTACAAAGATCTCCATGATAGCGATTATATCTGTTTGTAAATAATTCGTGATGCGATGAGAGTGACGTTTATCAGTGGAATAAATTGCCTTGTTTGCTTCTGGGCAAGTCTCTTGGGAGAAGCGAGTGCCACACCGACATTTTTACACAATGCACATTATGTGGAGCTAGAAACTGCACGACTACTGCAGAAATCCCGCATTCGAGGTTTCTTTAAATTAAAAACAAAAACAACAGGAATTCTGCAGATGCTGGAAATTCAAGCAACACACATAAAAGTTGCTAGTGAACGCAGCAGGCCAGGCAGCATCTCTAGGAAGAGGTGCTGCCTGGCCTGCTGCGTTCACCAGCAACTTTTATGTGTGTTTCTTTAAATTAAGTTTACTTCTTAAACTACGCACAATAATAATTCTGTTTTCGCAACGGCAACATTTGAGAGGAAACAATGTCCTACCTAAAGTGTGATGAAATTATTTATGCCAACTCAAATATAACCTATCTGCACATCCTATCCATATTCTGTACTTCTGCATCAGGAACATTCAGCTAATGTTACAGAAGATTATTAGTCAGAACAGCGGTGCGGTGGGAAGAGTACAAAACTTTTTTTCCCTTTTCCCAGTTTTGACAACTTTCAAAACAAAGTGAAAACAAAACAATTTTCAAAAGAAAGTGAAACAATCTGTACTTTCTACAGATGTTGCTGGATTAATATAGTCTTTTCAGCATCAAGATAATTTTTCAGATGCCAACTATCTGCAGGTTTGCTTCACTTCTTGGGGGGGGGTGAAAACTAAGAAACTCTCAAACCCCTGTTTATATGGTAGCAACTTGATCAACTTGACAGGGGTGAAGATATGTGCTGAGGACAACATGACTTGGAAATTATCACTTAAAAAACACAATGAAAATTTGAAATGAGAAATGGTGGATTACTCATCATAAATACAGTTAGGTTTTTGAAACAGTCACTCCCTTACTATGGAATCCAGTGGTATAGCCAGGAATCTGTTAACCTGACATGGGATCTACAACCCATTAGATTTCACTGACTGTGGGGAAGGAAAAGGTCTACTCATTTCTGTTTAATGGTGGTTTGTTTAATATGTCATATTACTAGTTTAAAAGTAAAAGCTAATGACACACATTGAAAAATAATTTAAAGCTGACAATATTTACAGTTGTGGCATTTTGTGAACAGAACTTGTTCTGATCCACCCACTGACCACCACTGTACTCTGGTTCTACCTGATCGAGTTCAACCTTCCCATTCAAATAAGGTAAATTCAGTCAAGTGGCAATAGTGAGCAGCAGTAACATCAAGGCCTTTTGGCTGCATTAGACCACTTATCTCTCTGCAAAGCAGCACTCTGTATCACGAAAGTACTGTCAGTTTAAAAAAAATTGAGCTTTACACCACATATAAAAATGGTTCCAACTGCCCTATTGGTGATATTCCAGAGTGGCCAAAACTATCAACTCAATGTACCATTTAATTTCCAAAGCTCCAATGTATTAAAATAAAGACACTGTAATTCATGTAGTGATGGGAAAGATACTGGAAACTCTCTTCAAAGATCCAACAAATAACAGAGAATAGTCAACACCTATACTGAAATATCTTTGTCGTGTGTGGCTTTTCATTGATTCTGTTGTTTCTATGTACCTACTGTGAATACCTGCAAGAAAATGAATCTCAGGGTAGTACATGGTGACATATATATATGTACTTTGAATTTTTAATAGCCATACCTGTTTAACATATTGAAACAAAATAGATGCCAGAAATATTCATAAGGTCAGAGGGTGTCTATAGAGAGAAAACAGACCTTTCAGATCAATGACTCTTCATCTCTCTCCATTGATGCTGCCTCACATGCTGATCGTTCACAGCATTTTCAGTTTCAGATTTCCAGCATATGCAGATTTGACGTACATGGGGTTTTTAAATGTCTCTGATAAGACATGATAAAGACCAAAGCATATAGAAATCAGACGAACAGGCTATCTAAAGGCAGTTACTCATATGCAAGGACAAGGAAACAGATGTCCCAAAAATACCACAATTAATTGTTGGTACTACCTGTATAATGGTATATCAATTTTCATACAAAATGAATCATGCATTACAAAATCACCTTGCCATGCAATAGAACTCTAAGCTAAATAAAAGACAAGTAAAAAAGATATCCAAAATTTAATGCTCTATGATGTTGCTTAAGGAGACCCCTTTTTTTGATTTGTTAATCATAAACCTTAGTTCATATAAACTTAGTCAATTTTTCTTCTGATGTTACAACAGTGGCAACATTTCACTTAGTCAGTACAAATGTCATCACTGTTAGTTACGCCTCAACATGCAAGCTTAACATACACCCTTTCTGCCACTGCTTGCTCCAGCTATACAAATTAGTCACATGCAATTTTCCAGTAACAAATCTGTGCCGCCTTTATTTCAGGCAATACATCCCATGGACAAAACAACATAGCTGTTTCCATTTATTCAGCATCTTCAGTATGATAAAAATAACCAAGTGTTCTAGCAGCAATATTAATGTCTGACAACCAGTTGCACAAGGAGAAATTTGGAAAAATTACCTTTGCTGAAATTGGATAAGAGCACAAAAGCATGTTTTAAAAAAGACCCCTCAGGCCTACACCACCATTCAGTAGAATTATTGCTGATCGATCTTTGTCTCTGCTCAACATTCCTGTCTGGTTTCTTAACTGTTGATTCCACTGAAGTCTAAAATCTCTTTCAATTTTGAATATATTTAGTGATTCAGCCTTCACAACATTATTACAAAGATTCACGACCATCTCAATAGGTCTTATGTTCTGTATTCCACAAGATGAAATATTCTTTCAAATTGTGATAACAGGTTGCATAAACTTGGGTTGTATTTCATTAAGTTTAGTTGGATAAATGATGATGCAGTTGAGTTATCTAAATATTAAATTAAAAAGGGCAAAAAGACAAACCTGAGCGACAATACTTAAACAATGTTCTAATTTTGTGCTTAACTGTTAAAATCAAATTTCCAGACAACTTAGTATCCATAAGCATCATAAAAATTGAAGTGGATCATACCTTGACTAAGACTTGTCTAGTCAGTAGAAATCTCGTGTATCTGCTAAAACTGCTCAATACATAAAATACCAAACAACTGCTTGCAATATATTCCAGACTTTTTCCAGATTACAGGAAATTAAGTTATTTAGTCCATGTAGTCATTAATCGTATAGATCCAATGGACCAAATACATTGCTGTTGTTTAAAACAACCATCTCCACTCTAGCCAGTATGAAACAAGTAAATCTACATTTACAAAATACTATTTTTCTAAATGCACACTATATCCACACCAAGTATACGCATCTTTGTATGTCTACTTTCGATACTTTAAAGATGGTTGGTTGTTTCACAATTTTTTTAACATATAAAATTGTCAGATATTTAGCAAGCAGAGACAGGGTAATTTACCAAACAAATTAATCCAACATTACATGGAGACACAAGAGATTACAAATACTGGAATCAGGAGCAAATAGAAAAATGGAGAGTTGTCATTACTAATTGAGATCCTTCATGTGGATTAAGAGCAGAAGGGATAAATATAAATACACGAGGGGAACAGATGGGCAATAGAGACACTAGACTATAATTATGACTGCATTGTTCAAAATGCTATCAAACTAGAATTGTTTTCAAGTATGCACATGCTCCATATTATATTTTAAAATATGTGTTTCAGTTACAAACACCAAGTCTGATTGTTCAGGTAGGATTCTTAGCTACAGTTGTTCTTTCCAGCTCCAAAACTGACAATTATCTAACTTGATTATGTAGCATAACATGAAGGAGTAAACAACTTAAAGGCATGAAATCCTTGATATTTAAGTGCACAACAAAGATTATAGTGAATTGCTTAAGATGATATGTTTGTGGTGTTGTATTGAAATAAAATATTGCCAAAACGTACTTTTAAAAAATCTGGCTGGTGGTGTTAATGGCATCACACCAGACTTCAAGGCAAGTGGTCCCAGATTCAAATCTTGCCAGCTCCTTGCATGCTTTCCATCTATGCTAGGTTGAGCATCGAGCTAGCACTTAGCCTCGTAAAAAATAGACAAATGATAAAGAAATGTCAAGGTTGCTGGACAATGCGCCACAAGGTGCTGAGAGGAACACCACAAGTTGTAAATAATAGGAAAAGCTTGCAGAGCTTATTGTTTGTCAAGATCATTAACAAAATGTTATGATGTAAAGTACTTGCAGTTAAATGATGCTGTTTATCCCCTGGATGAACTAAAAAGTATAATCTTTGTGGAGGAGGTACAGGAGCCTGAAACCCACATTCAACAATTGAGAAGCAGCTGCTTCCCCTCGGTCATCAGTTTTCTGAATGGTCCATGAGCACAATCTTATTACTTTGACTTATTTTTGTAATTGATAGTGACTTTATGTCTTTTCATTGCACTGCTGTTGCAAAACACAAATTTCATGTCATATAAATCAGTATTAACTCTGAATCTGATATTGTTATATCATAGCTTTCATATACTGCTATGTTCTTCCTTCATTGTGGTGTCAGCCCAAGATTTTGCTTCAGGTTTCACACCTCTGCTTAAATCCATTGCAGGCCATTTGTAAATCAAAATCAATATTGGTTTATAGTTTTGAAAGGTTGCATTTTAAATTAAAAAAACTGATAGAGAATTGTACACAAGTATGAGCAATACAGTTGTATTTAGGAGGAAGGTTGTTTCCCTTGTATAAGAAACCAAATGCTCGCACTCAGACACAGCAGCAGGACCAGCTGGCACCTTTGTTAAATATTGTGCCAACAAATCTTAGCTGGAGGTTTGGAGCCAGTAATTTTGGACAAGTAATGATTTATTATCCATCTTTTACTGCTAGCTATGCAAAGCCAAACTTGTCATTCCACAATCCTGTGTACAATTTACTTCACTGTATCTCTAAAAAAAATGTACACATGGATTGGAAACACATTTCAGATACCACACGCCGAAGTAATTTTAAAGATTGTTTTAAGGTACTTAGACTACTATCATAAATAGAAAATATCCTATTTGTATTTGATTCCAAGATTAGTTTGAAATTTAAAATGTTTTCATTATGATGAAACTCCCACAAACAATGATTGAATTTATTGAATAGTAGCAGTACAGTAGGTGCAGCCTTCCTGGAGATGGGGCAGCAACAGTAATGTCAGTTGCACTCCTGATACAATAATCATCTGAAGTGACCCCAGGAAGAAGCCCAGACCAACATGGAATGTAAAGTCAATTTTCACAGATTTTGGAATGAATCTGCCTTTTCTCATATCAGTAGGAACAGCTACCTTTAATAATAATAAATGGACAGGAAGAGTAAATTTACGTTTAGGCCCTTCAATCTTATCAGAAGAAAACTATTCATTCAATGACTCCTTGGTAAAATAATTCTACGTTATTAAAAAAGGACTTTCGAGTTTCAGTTATTACAAAAAAGTGCTTTATTTTTAAAATCACAGACGCAAACTAATCAAGATTAAACCTAATCCGTATTCAATTCAATAGCATTTCTCCTGAATTTAATAATTGTTCCAATTAGACTGCTACTGCAATTTAGATTCAGTTAACAGTGTTCATACACCAGATCACAAAGAGGCCACGCCCTCTTCGACCAGACTATTTATACGCACAAAAAAAAATGACAACACAGTGTACACAAGAAAATTTTAACGATTTGAAACATTAATGCCAAATCTTCCTTTTGCTGAAGAAAGCATCTAGACTATGGTCGCTGAATTCGCCCGCTTTGCTGGTACTTTTTTAAATATTTCCTAAATATACAACGGTGTATGACGGAAGAAAAACTCGTCGATCAAACGCTATTTAACATAGATTCACTTTACGCTAAGCTAAAGATTTCCAACGATTCTCCACGCTGTTACAAAATAACATAAGCAGCAAATACAATGGAAAGTATTAAATTCCCCAAATATTCAATATTGTAACAATGAACTAGCTTGAGCTTTGTTTCACAACCACAAGCTTATTTGTATGTTTCCCCTGAAGTAGAACACTGTTCCAGATCGTTTCTTTCTGAAGCCTTTTGCACCCTCCCTCCCCCTTATGCGTTTCTCGCGTTCTCCAGTGGGGGAGGGGTGGGAACTGGCTTATTTGCATTTCAAACTGTTATACAGAGATACCGCGCTCTTCTATAATTAAATATGAATATAGACATCAGATTCTGCAAACCGCAAATCGTCTCAATTCTTATAACCATTGTGGTAGTATACTACGTACTAAAATTGTTTTAATTCTACAGACCTTTTGCTCGACCAATCTACTGGGAGAAAGCACTAAAAACTGCAAGAATGTTTTTCTGCCCCTTAAAGAATTAAAAAGAACTATTTTAATATAAAGATGAATTTATTAAAAAACGTATTTATAGCACTTGTAGATGTGCTCCCGTTCGCATCCACGTGGAGACATTGTCAAGATTGTTAAGACACACTATATGCATTCATATACAAGTGATGTAATGCAAAATGATGGAATTTACATTACACCAGTAAACCAATCTATAAAATCTTGACAGAAAGAACGTCCAAAACGCAGGATAATCGATGCTTATAAATGGGAGATAAAACAGGCAAATTCATCTTTATTGCAGTCATTAAATGCATGTTCGACTACTTCATTTAAGATTTTTGACAAACTCTAGATATTGCTAGAACTAATAAATTAATTAGATCTAACTTAGACTGCGAACTTGATAACGTTGACAAATCACCTAGCAACTGTAACTAGGCAACTTCAGCATTAATCTAAAATTTAGAAACTTCTTACTAAAATCCTTTATCTAAACACGGAATGCTAGCAAAATTTACTGGATCCCCTTGTTACCATTTGTTTTCCAATGCACAATAAGACTTTCAAATACCAGTTCCTTCTCCATACCTACTACTGTCAGGAAGCAAGAAGTCAGGTGCAGAGGTTTTGGAACAATGTATTTGCATCTTTGTCCAACCCTTCGGCCTTTTTCCATTTGTTAGAACATAAATCATCAATAAATGTAATGATTTTCAACGCAGACACACCATTTTGAACACGAGATAAAAATGCTTACAGATCAACTCAACCGTGGTTAGTTTAACTAAGATTTAGCATGGATTTTTTTTAATATATCCATCAAGCAACAAACACACGGCTTATTATCAAGTCTGATAATCTCAATGAAATAAGGGTTAAATCCCTAGTGTGTTTTGCAATTAATAAAGATATTTCCACGGAAACAATCGATAAGCTTTCCCGCATTATTTTAAGTTAGCTAGCTTCTGTTCTTCAATAGTTGTAATGCATCCTCCAACAGTTCTGGTATGTCTTTTGTGTTCAAAAAACGTAATAGGGATTAAGGACGCAAATTTATAAGACCATTAACGTATTGTTTCACAAATACTGTGTTGAACATTTTGAAATCACAGCATCATACACAATATGGTAATTAGATTTTGCCACACATCCTCCGACAAAGTACATTTCAAATGCCAAACGTGAGGTATGATGCCGAGAATGGGATCCGCCATTTTACTCACGCTCGCACCACACGCTACGCTCAGTATCCCTATTTTATCATTACCCTCTACATCAATACAACCACTGATTAAAACATAACAATTAAAGTTAGAAGCAAACAGTACAGACACTTGCGACTCGCTTTCGCAACGTAGCCATCTTTTAAAAGGTAAATTAAGCACAATTTCCAAATTCCTTCCCTTCACTACACACATATTTGAACCTTTAATTGGAACTCAGATCACTGATTCCTTTCTGGAAAATGTAATACACTGCAAAATCTCTAGCTGAAAGATCAGAATATTTCACAGAGAAACAGGAACACATTTTGAAAGCATGGCACCTAAAACTTCCTATTTTTAATCAAACGATTTCAATGACATATTTCCTGCCAGCAGAAGTGTATCACGAGCCTGTAAATTTTCTTTCTTCGCTATGCAGGGTCAAGCAGCTTGTTCTGATCGAAGATAAGCGACCCCTTTGCTATTAGCAAATGTGTTGTGCAGGATTTCCCCTCCCCCAGTCCTGTTTCCCACAGACGGTCCTGTCCTCCATTACAGCTCCCATGTGTCTAAAAACACATCCTTCCCTCTCACGGGGCCGGAGCTTCCCAAACTCATAAAATTTTCCAACATTTGCAAACGTTATTGCAAACTTCACGCTGCAACGCACAGCGATATATTTTTTAGAAAGTACCGATTTAGCTGAGTAACTGACTAGAATGGAAAAAAAAGACAAAACGTGTTTGTATCTCATTTCACTTTTTAAATTGCACGATCTTTCTTTTCTGTGCAGCTCGCCGAAGCTGTCTGGTGACATTAGTGAGCGTATATAAGCAGATCGCCTCAAGATTGCAGCAATGCCACACAACAATAGGAATACAGTCGGGCCGCCTGTGACCCCCTTCGCTAAACTGGAGGATGTGAACTTAATCAGCAGTGCGTGTGTGCGTGTGTGTGTATATATGGATCTCACCTACACAGCTGCAGTAAGACACCGACACTTTCTCCGGTTTCAGTTTACCCGAGCGGACTCGAAGCCGGGCCCACACAATAATACACTAAAAAGTGTTTACTTCATCTCTCGCACTGCCAACTTACCGCTTAAAATGCTCGATAATCTTGTCTTCGCGGACATTTTCCGGCAAATTCCCCACCCAGAGGTGCCTGGTTTCTCGTACCATCCTTAGCGAGTCATAGGACCCCTTTTCAGTGTGTGAAAGTCCGTGATCGGGGCTGGCTCCCGACGGCCCCAGGCCGGGTTAATCCTTGAGGTAAAATCCCACCATTAGGCTAACGCACACACTTACTCCTCGCTCGCGCCGCCCGACCTGACGCGTTTTTTTTTCCTCGAGACGCTAACAGCGCGTCCCGAGACCCGATACTGAGGAGAACCACGCATGCGCGGAATCCACTACAGCGGGCGCGCAAGCGCCACGAAACCCCGGGTCGATTCGGCTCCACGCCGCAACACGCACGCGTGGAGAAACCCTCGCCTCCCTCCCCTTCCCCTCCCCCCCTCGCCGCTTCCCAGCCGAAAAGAATCGACGCCGTCTACGCCTGCGCGTACGCTATCTCACCATCGTCCGGCTCCGTGGAACCACGCGTGCGCAGAGCGCGACGCAAAAGGCTCCACAGCGGCAGCAGCAGTGCGCGTGCGCGAAAAAGTGGTCTGGCGTGTTGTCTGCGCAAATGTGCAGAGTTGGTGTCTAGCTTACTACAGTGACTGGGAGGAAAGTTCTGGAAAGGCTGCTGTCGGCGCCGGAGTGCGATGAATAGAGAGGAATCTGAGAGCGCCATTCCAGGGATATCCACTATTCCATTTAAAGAATAGATCTGTTTAATCCGTGTCCTTCGACTAATACTAAATTTTGGATGTTCTGAACGATATGGGAAGATTTTAGATGGCTTGAACGCCGAAATGACCGATTTGAGGAAATACAACCTTCAAAAAAAAGCTTGTTACCAGTAGCTTTGTCAGAAAACTGCTGTGTGTTCGTGGGGTTTTCTTACAGGAATATCGTCCATTTCAGTCCTTTGTCCCCGTCTTTGTTCCCCTCCCCCTTCCCTTTCCAGTCGGCGCCATTTTAAGGCGATGGAAAGTTCTGGAGAGTCCGCCATTTTGTGGCAGCCAGTTTTCTGCCCTAACAGGGAGTGCAGCGCCTAGACACTGCTGGAATACCAGAAGTATAGACTACCTTGTGGCTTAAAATAGTGGAATAACAAGCACTTAAGCCCTATGCGATCTTAAAGTGTGATCTTTCTTGGAAGATGCTATTTCGTTTAGTCATAGTACTAAATAAAACTGGCTTTGCGTCCAACCTATACAGATCAACTGTTACAAGATCGCTAAATTTAGGATATGTTAAATTTATATCGGGTTGGAGAGAAGGAAAGAATTCTCTGGGGAAAGGACAACAGTTTGGGTAGTGATACCACAATACAGTAAGTGTTCCAGAAAGGAGACCAATATAAAATACTTTAATCAAATTTTGTATTTAATCATTACGTCACTATTCAAACATACATTTACAAACATAAGTACTGACAGCCTGATGGGTCACATGCTTCTCACGCTCTTGCTGTAAAATTGAGACAAAAAAAATCACGAAAGTTTAAAAAAAATTTTGGGGGGGAGGGGTCGTGTTAAGATGGATTTTCCGGCGATCAGCTGTTAGTGGGGGTTAAGTTTTAAACGCTGATTGAAATTGCGAAATGTTTGAATTCAGTTTGTGTGTCAAATGGTGCAATAGGCGGTTTCACAAGCCTGCTGTTTCAGCAGGCCCATTTTTATCGAAGGGGGAAAAAGTTTTAGTTACATAACGTGTTTGATTTTCTGGAAATTAGCTGCATATCACAAGGTTGAGACGGAAATGGATTTTGGTTGTAGAAAGGTTACTGTTTGACCTATGTACTTTATAATCAATAAAGGACTATGCTTGCAGTTCACTGTTCTTGGGTGTTTAGCCATAGGTTTGATGACCTTGGTGCAAGATAGCAAGAAGGGAAGGGCAGGGCTGAAAAGTACATTACTCATAAGCTTATAGCTTTTCAAAGGCTGCAATTATGTACTGAGATGTGCAATTGGCACACACGCAATATTCTTAAGATTGCATTTTGTGACAGTGGTAATATAAAAGCAGAACTCATAAAAAGGGTAATGGCGTAGTTATCATAGAACTTTGGATTTGTGTTTATTTGGTGCTAATCAACAATAATTCAGAAATTGTTACAAATGGAGGCTTTTGATCTAACTAATGTATTGCGTTGTATCTTGTGTACCTGATAATTGGGTCTTGTTTTAGTTACACGTATTTTTAGAAAATGCCCTTTGGAAGCACCTGCATTATTTTTGATTTTGTTTTCTTTCTCTGAATCATCTACGGTAGACTCAGGGTATTTTTTTTTAAATTCTTGTATGGAAGGGAATATATTTAGAAACCCAAATGGCTACAGGTGCACGTTAAGCTATTTAAATGTTTTCAAGTATTAAGAGCATCAGGGATATGACATTTGTGCAGGAACATGATGTTGATAGAGAAAATCAGCTATGATCTTATTAAGTTCTTGAATAGATTACCCCACTTCTATTATTTGTGAAGGCTGGCAATAAATAATTTTGTAAAGTGAGCACTTCAATTAAAATACATCGTGTGGCATGTGTTTTTTTTATTGATAGTGAACCCAAATTACCTTTGCAGTCTTCACTTGTGTGTAGTTGGGCATCTTTTGGTTAACACTGTTCTTTGACCTGTGCATTTTGTCCTTTTTTTATGGTATCCTTTCCAAATAAAACAAAAACAGAAGAATGTTGCCCCCAAAGGCTGGTCTGTGTGTGTGTGATATGCGCACCTTTGGATTATATTCTGCTGACTAAATCAGTCCTAAACAGAACTGCAATTTAGCTTCATGTTCCACTTATATGTGTACTTAGTGATGTTTTGTAACAAATCCAGTAATTGCTTCCCAGCAACCAGTTTTGTGGTTTCCCAGCAACTACCTTTTTGTTTCGTGGAAACCATGTACGTTTGTTCCAAACTGGCTTTGTTTGCTATTCATTGGTTTAACTGTACATGTAACCATAAGTAGGTACTACACTTTTTGTATTTTAAGTTTATTATTGAGGTTCCTAGAAATTCTCTATGATCTAAAAGTAGGTCACATTGCTTCAAGTGCCTTGATATTAAGACCATTTTATCTGAATGTCTGATTTGTATTTTTAAAATGTAAGTTTCTATTCCAAGAACACAAAATAGGAATAAGGGTATGACTCTTAAGCTTGTCCAATGGCTGAACTGCCCTATGTGCCAGTTCCCGAGAACCCTCAATTGTGTAATCATACAAAAATGTATTCAACTCCCCAAGGTCTCCTCAAACTTCTGGGGTACAGAACTCCAGCAATTAACCACCTTTGGTGAAAGTAATTTGCTACACAGCTTTAAATGACTGTTTCCTTTCTAACTCTGCCTTCTTACTCATGGAAACATCTCATAACCTATGTTGTTAATGCTCCCTTAGGAATTCACATTGCAGTAAGATTGAAGATTTTCCTAGTCTTTTCAGAAATCAGCAACTTCACTGACGGACATTTTCCAAATATATTGAGCTGTTTAATTAACAATAGGTCTCTAACCAAATATCCTTCCATGTCAATTTGGTGGAAACAGAAGAAGAACAGAGATTAATTCAGCCCAACATGAATTGTTCCTTTATTTGGGTTATTTCCTGTATTTAAATAGAGGGAAATATTCAGCATGATGGACAGCATCTATGCGTAAAAACATTTCACATCAATGACCAATTATCACGAGTTAGAGAGTCAGAACACTACAGCACAGGCATAGGCCCTTCAGCCTATTCTGCCTTTCAACCTGTACCTGAATAGAAGCCCTCCATCTTCCTCCCATCCATGCACCTATCCAAATTTCTTGTAAGTGTTGAAGTCATACTTGCATCCACCACTTACACAGTCAGTTCGTTTCACACACTCAACATTTTCTGAAGAAGTTCCCTTTAAACATTTCACCTTTAGTTTTAATCTCACCTGACCTCAGAATAAAAAAACTTGCATGTATTTACCTTATAATTTAACCCTCATCAAATCTTCCCTTGTTCTCCTATACTCCAGGAAATAAAGTCATAATCTATTCAACCTGTCCTTATTACACAGATAACTGTTCCTGTAACTTTTGTGCACAGTAAGCTCCCAGAAACAACTATCATCAGATAGGTTTGGGTCTTAGAGGAATAAATATGAATGGGGTAGCAGGAGAAAACTTCCTCTTCAGAAGGAAGAGCACATTAAGAAACTCTCATTTTCTCTTAGAAATTATAGCAGGGGTGCTTGTGCACCCGTCTCTGGAGCATTCTTCGAGAGAAGCCAGCCAAGAACAGAATTTGTATCAACTATCTCCTGTCACAGACTTATCCAATAAGTAATAGCAAGCATCTAAGGAAGAGTTCAAACGGCAATGCCAATGTGGGGAGAAATACTGGCTTTTTTTCCTACCCAAATGCTCCTTGACCTTAGTTTTTACAGCATTGTTTTTATTTTTGGTTCCTGGAAACTAGTATTATAGTACTACTTAATCATATGTTTGAATTTTTTTTCTGATAATGATAGTTTGTCATTTGACTTTAAAAAATAAGTTTCTAAAATGTAAAACATAGTCTCTAAATGCTAGCAGTTAGATAAGCTTACTTCCATATTGTGAATGTCTTTATCATTTCTCTGCTTGTATTATTCCAAACATTGATGTTTGCTTCTTGATATAGTGCCATGTGCAATTTAGGAAACTACTTCCATCCATTTCTAAAAATGAATACACAAGGAGCTTAAATTAATTTTGTGTTCATTAGCATTTATTTTGTTACTTTAAAATTATCACATTTCCTTAAGGTTCTGTTGCTCTCCTGATAATCCTTAAAATATCCATGAAATGTTCCATAGGTGAATTCATCTGGACATCCATATGCATGTCCTTTCCAGATCAAATCATTGGCTGGCATGCTAATAATTTTCCCTCAATTCAAAGATGTTGCAATTAACTTAAATTGACACCTATTTAGTATAGGTGTGTGGTCATAGACCTTTTCCTCTTATAACTATTTTCATCCAAGTGAAATCCTAGGATGTAAATAAATAGACACGAGGAAAAAGTATGTGACCATAAATCTACATTACACCAAGTTATTCAACTAACCACGAAACTGCTAGGTTGTCTTTAGAGAAAAAAAAATTGGTTTTCTGATGCCTTTGAGGGAAAGAAATACCTCTTTAGCTGGTCAAGTGTATGTGTGACTCCAGATCCATTGATTTAAGTTGACTGCTAACTATATCCTCAATTATATAGAAGCATTGGATTAGGAGTAAACCATCTGACCCTTCAAGCCAACTCTGCCATTTCATTGATCACACCAGATTCATAGTACCATGCTTTTATTTCTTACTGCCCTTGCTGAATTCTGTGCTTGGACGACTGCCTGTCTCCCTTTAAATATATTTTGCAACTTCATCTCCACCTCCTGTAAATGAAACACAGATTACCCTCCCATCTGAATGGGTGGGTGGGGGGGGTGGAGAGTTTTTCACAAATCTCAACTCAGTGCTAAATATGTCACCCCGTATCATGAAACTGTCACCCCTGATTCCAGACTCTTTCCCTTTCACCAACCGACCCCTCCCTCTCCTCACATACTGACTGGCACCGTCCAACTATTCTGCATCAGCCCCAGAAATCTCTATGGTAAGAATATCTTTGCCAAAACTGAGTATTGTCTTACTAAGGTCTTCTGTAATTTTAGTAAGACAAGCTTGCTCCTGTCTTCATTACAAAATGGCTTATAGACCAAAATACTACTTGATACTTTAACTGTTGGCCACACTTGCATGTTTGCTTTTGATGACGGGTGTATTGACATTTCTATCCATTTGTACTTCAATTTATTACTATTTAAATAATACTTTGCCTTTGTGTTTTTCTTACCAAAGCTGATAACTTCACCTTCCTACCTATAATGCTTAAGGGCCAATTACTGATTGGCAACTATTGGGATATTTTCCTTCCCCCCCCCCCCAAAACATGAGGGAACAAAAAAAAACCTTAGACCTACCTTGTAGATCTGGGGCCTTCTGAAAAATACATGATTGCAACAAATAGTACTTGTTTATGTGTTTGTCTTGTAAACTGTCACTTTGCAATAGTAGTCTCATTCAGGATTTCCATCATTCTTAAAAATTCTTGGGTGATATTAACCTTTATTTGAGATAGTAGTGTTAGTTTGCCTTGCTGCTGCTTTCATTGAAATTAGCTAAGATTTTGGAGGACTGGTGCAAGACACTTGTGACTTATTTTATACTCAATATTTAGATTATTGCATTCTTGTTAATCTCCAAGAAATATCAGTTTTGTAGTGTAATGTTTAACGTTATGATGCTCCTCCTGTCAAACTAAATTAGTCTGATTTGGTTTGGATTTCTTGATATATACCTTGTCCTGATTTACATATTAAATGTGTGTTGTAAGATGACCAAATGTCGTTAAATGTGGAAATTACTGTTACTGAGCATAGTTATTAATATTTTGTAGGTTTCAGAATAGTGCATCGATTTATTTCCCATAGGAGAACCCCTGAAATCAACAGCAGTAACATCCTGAATGTGCAGATTTGTAATAGGAACTCTTTTCTATTTAGGGAATTGAATCTTGCTGTTATTTAGTATGCTGCATAAGGAATACATTTATATCAGTGTGTAATCGCTTAATTTCTCAGCAGCATTTTATCTGGACTTTGGTAAAACAACTATCATACTTTTTTTTGCAGAAATATAACTTATGCAATATTACAAGTATGGATGAGCTATAATTTACACTATTAGGTTGTACTTCGGGGATGTTTTCTTTGAGGATTTTATTATTCTTTGTACATAGTTTGAGTACAAGTGAGAAGTTATTTCAGTTTTTTTTGGTGGTTAATTAAGGAATATATTGCTATGAAGGCATTATTTAAGGCCCAAAATAATTGCATTTGAAAAAAGGGAACTGCCACCTTGAATCATTATGGTCTTTTTGGTGAATTCTTCGTACTGTGTTTCCAAAAAGTTGTGTGTGGCTTCAAGGGGACTTGCAAGAGTCAATAATCTGTCCACCTGCTGAACCATGTCTATGCCCACCTGGACAAGCCAGCGAGCACTGTGAAGGTCATGTTTTTTGACTGCTCTAGTGCGTTCAACACCATCCGCCATGCTCTGCTGAGGGAGAAGCTGACAGCGATGCAGGTGGATGCTTCCCTGGTATCATGGATTCTTGATTACCTGACTGGCAGACCACAGTACGTGTGCTTGCAACATTGTGTGTCCGACAGAGTGATCAGCAGCACTGGGGCTCCACAGGGGACTGTCTTGTCTCCCTTTCTCTTCACCATTTGCACCTCCAACTTCAACTACTGCACAGAGTCTTGTCATCTTCAGAAGTTTTCGGATGACTATGCCATAGTTGGATGTATCAGCAAGGGAGATGAGGTTGAATACAGGTCTATGGTAGGAAATCTTGTCACATGGTGTGAGCAGAATTATCTGCAGCTTAATGTGAAAAAGACTAAGGAGCTGGTGGTAGACCTGAGGAGAGCTAAGGTACCGGTGACCCCTGTGTCCATCCAGGGGGTCAGTGTGGACATGGTGGAGGATTACAAATACCTGGGGATATGAATTGACAATAAACTGGACTGGTCTAAGAACACTGAGGCTGTCTACAACAAGGGTCAGAGCCGTCTCTATTTCCTGAGGAGACTGAGGTCCTTTAACATCTGCCGGATGATGGTGAGGATGTTCTACGAGTCTGTGGTGGCCAGTGCTATCATGTTTGCTGTTGTGTGCTGGGGCAGCAGGCTGCGGGTAGCAGACACCAACAGAATCAACAAACTCATTGGTAAGGCCAGTGATGTTGTAGGGCTGGAACTGGACTCTCTGACGGTGGTGTCTGAAAAGAGAATGCTGTCTTAAGTTGCATGCCATCTTGGTCAATGTCTCCCATCCACTACTGGGTGGGCACAGAAGTGCATTCAGCCAGAGACCCATTCCTCCGAGAGGCAGCACAGAGTGTCATAGGAAGTCATTCCTGCCTGTGGCCATCAAACTTTACAACTCCTCCCTTGAAGGGTCAGACACCCTGAGCCAATAGGCTGGTCCTGGACTTATTTCATAATTTACTGGTATAATTTACATATTACTATTTAACTATTTATGGTTCTATTACTATTTATTATTTATGGTGCAACTGTAACGAAAACCTGTTTCCCCCGGGATCACTAAGGTATGACTATGACATTTTCAGCTTGTGCATTTAGGTAGGACAGGTTGTGGTTATGGCTATTGTGCTTGGATTTGTCTACATTGCATTTTGTTTTTATGATGTGACCCAGTGGCTCTAACAGTCATCATCTTGAAGTGTTTTGAGAGACTGGTCGTGGCATGCATTAACTCCAGCCTCACAAGCAATCTCGACTTACTGCTGCTTGTCCACTGATGTAATAACTCTATGGTAGGCACAATCTCCCTGATCTACACTCATCTCTGGAGCATCTGGAAAGCAAAGATACCTATGTTAGGCTATTGTTTAATAACCACAGCTCTATCTTCAATACAATTCCAAACAAACTCATCTCCAAACTCCTAATCCTGGGACTCAGCACTTCACTTTGGCTTCATGGCCAACAGACCACATTCAGTAAGGATGGGCGGCCAACACTAGCATACCACAAGACTGCATCCTTGGCCTCCTACCCCATTGCCTATACGCGAACAAATGCACAGCCAGATTCTGTTTTAACTCCATGTGCACATTTGTAGATGACACCATTAAATGGGCTGTATCTTAATGAGTCAAGAGTAAAGGAAGCCTAGTGGTATGATGTCATGACAACCTTTTCCTCAGTGTCAGCGAAACAGGAGCTGGTCATTGATTTCAAGAAGAGAAAGCAATACATATGTACCTCTTTGCAGTAATAATGCTGACATTGAGACGGTTGCTAGATTCAAGTTCATGAGAGTGAGCATCACCAATAGGCTACCCTGATCCAATCACATTGATGGGAGCTTACTGTTCCTCTACTCAGGAAGCTAAGGAAATTTGGCACAGCCCCTTTGACCCTTAACAATTTATGCACTATAGAAAGCTTCCTATTGTGTTGAATGGCAGTTCCTTTGCTCATGACTGCAATAAACTGTAGAGATGTGAGCACAACTCAGTGCTTCACAGAAACCAGCCTCCTCTCCACAATCTTTCTCTACAGATTTCACTGCTTCAGTAAATCAGCCAGCATAATCAAAGGCCCCGCCCACCCTGGACATTCTCTCCCTTCCCCTCTACCATTGCGGCAGAAGGTACAAGAGCCTGAAAACATTCCACCAGGCTCAAAGACAATTCTATAACAGATGGATAGAAACTATTGAATGGTTTCCTAATGCAATAATATGGACTCCTGACCCCTCTCTACCTCATAGTGATCTTGCACCTTACTGTACCTGCACTGCACTTTCTCTGTACTGTAACACTTTATCCTGCACTTTATTTTACTTTGTACTTAATACACAGTTATAATGTATGGGCAACATGCAAGACAAATTTATCCACAGTACTTCAGTTCATGTGACTATAATAAACCAATTTGCCTCATAATCAGTGAAATAATACTAAAATGCAGCCGTGGGTTGTAAGGAAATGTAACTTGTGCGAACTATTGGTGGCAGCACAGATCAGTGTTTAGTCCCCTGTACCTTTTCTTGATTTTCTCTTGCACCTCTCGAGGCTGGAATGCATTTGCAAGCAACTCAATTTTGACACATTCTCCATGTACGATTTAGGCTACACAGCCAAGTCCAATATTGCACTTGGCCATTATAAAGATGGTATCCAGCAGCTGGAATTGCTGGATGGCATTTAGCATTCCTAACTTTCTTCCTCCTTATCCTGAGAACAAATGTTCTTTTGCCACCCAACCTTTGATTAAACCGCTTGGCATAAATTAAGGATTAAAATTGGTTTGTATTATTTCGATAGTGTATATTGATTTCTTTTGCTGTTTCATTATGATGCAGTAGAACAGACATACTTCAATATGAATTGAGGTGGGACAGTTGCTGCTGTTTGTAAAGACCTTTTGTTATTCAAGTGACATACATATAATTGGATCTGTAATTATGCTATTTCCAAAATGTAATACAACGTAAAGCATGATTGCTTATTTAATTTGAATATATTTTGGAGGTCAGTGTTATTTAATGTGCGCAACTTCTGATTTAATGTAAATAAGAACAGAAATATCGAGTACAAAGATTCACAACTTTTAATATGAAATAGTATATTAAATGTGCTACATGTGGAAAGATTGCTTAGTCCTTTGAACTGACAGCAATATATTTGGAGCTGGTATCAGGAAGATGAATGTAAAACTTTAAAAAAACTTGGATGCGGTTGAACTAGCTTAGAAACATACCATTTTGCCCATCGTGCCTGTACCCACCTCATAGGATTACATGAATGCACTTTTTCTTTCTTTTACATTGAGCTTGTGTAGGCAAGTTCTGTTTGCTTATCATAATACATGATACTATAATTTAATTCATTATACAGGCTTTCCATTCCATACCTGCCCATTCAGGAAGTGATGCCATAATATCACAATAGGGAAAACGTGACTGCCAGTTTGTATAGCCCCTCAGTGTTATCACTAAATTTGTAAGGAGGGTGCTGATGCCAGTCTTACAGCTGATAGTTATTTTGGGTTTGATCGTTGGCTAGTAATCAAATCGGGGATTTTCAAGGGTTTTTTTTTGGCACATTAGAGCTAAGTATACAGAAGCCTCTCACATAAATGGGTTCTGAGGAATGATTTTTCAGTGGTCTAAGATCTGATACTGTCTATTTGAAGTGATTAGAAACGAAATAGAGATCTACAACAACAAACAAACAACAGTTCACAAGTTGAATAATTCACTTCTAAAATCTGGTCTTCAAGTAGTGGAGCTGTTACTTAGGGATATGTGACAAGTCTTGCAAAGGATCTGTTTGTTGAGTGGAAAACATCCTTCTTCAGTTGGTTCAGGAGATAGAACAATTCCACATTTCTGTAATACAACATGAAACATTTTAATCCACAGAATGAGTAAGTATACATTACATTCCAAACTCTTGACTAATGCTAACTTGAATTGCTAGCATCCTAATCCCACCACAATTAATCTGATTGTGACAAAGGGTCTAAGTGGATTTCTCAGCGCACAACCCAGTCCCTAGATTAACACACAAACAGTATCAACCCCTGAATATGTACTCAAAGGAAATTAAGAAAAATGCTCCCAAATAAGTTAGTCACTGGACCATTCCCCTTACAGAAGTTTAATCTATTCCTGGTCTTCATTAAAATTGACTAGCCCTTGGCCTTAATACCTCCTTGTGCAATTAGATCTCATTTGCAGACCCCAGTCAGTTGGGATTGACAACATCTCCAGGATCTCCATCAGCAGAGGTGCACCACACTAAACTGTGTGTTTAGTCCCCTGTGCTACTCGCTTTACACTTGCGACTGTGTGGCTAAACACAGCTCCAATGCCTTATTCAAATTTCCTGATGACACCACTGTCATAGGCCAAATCAAAGATCTTGATGAAGCAGCATATAGGAAGGAGATTGAAAAGATGGTTGAGTGGTGTCATAACACCAACCTCTTATTCAATGTCAGCAAGACCAAGGAACTAATTATAGACTTCAGAAGGAAACCAGGGGTCCATAAGCCAGTCCTCATTGTAGGATCAGAGTTGGATAGAGTTAGCAACTTTAAATTCCTAGGTGTTATTATTTTGGAGGACCTGTTCTGGGCCCAGCATGCAAGTGCAATTACAAAGAAAGCACAGCACCAGCTTACTTCCTTAGTGTTTGCTGAGATTCAGCATGAGATCTAAAACTTCCACAAACTTCTACAGATGTGTTGTGGAAAGTATATTTACTGACTGTATCACAGCCTGGTATGGAAACACCAATGTCCTTGAATAGAGAAGTTCTGCAAAAAGTTGTGGATACGTCCCTGTCCATCATGAAGAACGCCCTCCCAACCATTGAGCACAATTACATGAAACACTTGCAGGAAAACAGCATCCATCAAGGACCCCCTCCACCCAGGACATGTTCTCTTCTCACTGCTGCCTTAAGAAGAAGGTGTAAGACCCTCGGGGCTCACACTACCAGTTTCAGGAATAGTTACTACCCCTCAACCATCAGATTCTTGAACAAAATAGGATAACTTCACTCAAATTCATTTGCCCCACTCTTGAAATGTTTCTCACAACCAATGGGTTCTTTTTCAAGGACTCTTCATCACATGTTCTCAATGCTTACTGCTTTTTTTTAACATTTCTTTTTGTATTTGCACATTTTATTGTCCTCTGCACTATGGGTTGGGTGGTCTTCCATTGATTCTTTTATGGTTATTAGTCATAAGCGTTGGCGCATGGCCAAGTGGTTAAGGTGTTCGTCTAGTGATTTGAAGGTCACTAGTTAAAGTCTTGCCTGAGGCAGTGTGTGTGTCCTTGAGCAAGGCACTTAATCACACATTGCTCTGCGATGACACCGGTGCCAAGCTGTATGGGTCCTAATGCTCTTCCCTTAGACAACATCGGTGGTGTGGAGAGGGAAGCCTTGCAGCATGGGCAACTGCTGGTCTTCCTTACAACCTTGCCCAGGCCTGCGCCCTGGAAACCTTCCAAGGCACAAATCCATGGTCTCATGAGACTAACGGATGCTTATATTAGTCATAGATTTATTGAGTATGCCCAGAAGAAAATGAATCTCAGGGTTGTATATGGTGACATGTTCATGCATCGTACGTTGATGAGGACCTCGACACCACTATTGATGGTGTCGAGACTAGCGCATGACTTGGATTTAAGTGAGGGAGAGTTGTGCAGCGTCAGCCTCACTCTCTCTTCCCAATTCCCATCTGGATCCAGTGGCAAGACAGAGTCGAGACGGCTGGAGGTGGGACTAGGCGCAGTGGATGACCAGGATGTCTTCTGTGTCTTGTCCTGCTCTACACGTTCCAGGATGCTTGCAGAGACCGTCTTCTTGACCGTTGGACCTTCCATTGGTCTCGTCCGCTCAATTCGCCGGAGTCTGTCTTCACATGCTGGGATAGACAACTCCCTATCTCACCAAGGGTTTGAGACCTGTCAGCTACCCTCACCTGGTTTAGCCGGCTTGTCGAAGCCGTTGCCCGGGGTGTGGCTGCTGTCGCATGCAAACAGCTACAGGGAGCCACAGGTGAGAGCTGAGTGCCAGGTAGGGACCTGGTGACATAAATGTACTTTCGTAATATAATTTACTTTGAACTTCAGACTTTATAGTAAGCTATCAAATGTTAATATCAAAAGTTGTCCTTACAATACAGTTCACACAGAAACAAAAATGTTTCCATAGTAATACTATGCAATTTATGCTAATGCAAGGACATTAATCTACTTTCACAAAGGCACAATACATGTCTGTCACATGCAATAATTCACACTAAAAATAGTACTCATAACACAATGTACTCAGCTTCTGCACACTTCACACTTCACCTCCAGACAGCAGTTTGTTCAGTTGTGCAGTATCCAGATTTCAACACCATCTGCTAGTATAATAGTGTCACATTTAGTATACTGGGTTTAAATGAACTGTCATTGCCCTAGTCTATTAGTTGTAAAGACTAGATTTAATACTCTTTTACAGTATACATTCAAGGTAACCAGTCCAAGTGATATCACATAGAAATTGGCAGCAAGGAATCAGTGCGTGGTGTCCGATATGCCACACATTACTTTAAAGTTAGCAAATTCAGACCTCTTTTGCGTAGACCTTTCATCATATTGAAGTGGATTTTCGTCATTATTCTTAATGTTACGGGTTGCGAAGGCAACTAAGTAAAAATGCAGTTGTTATATAAGGATCAATTATCTGTCATGACTGTGTAGAGAAGCAAGAAACTCTGATTATCAGAGATTTTGTTTTAATGCCTGGGTTATTAGAGTATTTTCCTATATGATTCCATTTCATCTTTCTGTTTCCCATAATTATAACCTTGAAACAGATAAAAAAAGTATGTACTATGTAGTTTTGGTTTAGATTTCTATTTAAGCAGTGGTAGTAACATTGCCTTATTTTAAGTGTTGTTGGTTTACTACAAATTCAGGATCTCCTGAAATATTGCCAAAAAATTTGATCATACTGCACTATCCTAACTCTGCTTCTGCTCTAGAGGAAGAATTGTCCTACCCTAAATTTTAAGGCTTTTTTAATGCTTGTTTTTCTATGCCTTTAATCTAAAGATTTTTGGCCAATTTTGTTAATCTTGTATTCCAGGTATCTAAAAAATTATTCAAGAATATTAACTATTGTTCAGTTGTAAAGTACATTAAGAAAATCCTATTCTGTTGCAATTGTCATTTATGACAAAATGATCGTGTACAGCATTTTGCTCTTAAAGGACCTTTGTGCTGTTTCTCATTTAGTAAATCATATTGTAATTCATTTAAGTTGTTGGCAATGTATTTGCATATCAGCTCCAGGAAAATTCTTAGTGTTTGCTGTATATTTATGACTAAATGCAGACATTTTTGAGGGTAGATGTATATTGTAGAAATGTTGTGGTCAATAATAACAAGCTTGATCATGGAGTGCATAGACAAGGCCTTACCCAACTCATTCAAAGCCTAATCCCATTCTGTTACTGTATATTCCTGTTTAATTATTTCATTATATTCTGCAATTTGGACATTGGTGTCCTGGATGCTGGGGAGACTAGTGTCCATGGTGGAGCTGGCATAGCTTACAACATTTTCCAATCCTGTGCAATGGCCTCTCCATACCAGACAATCAATGCTCTCACTTCCATTGTTGCCCCTTTAAAAACTGAAGGCACCTCAACTGACAGCAATAATATTTAATTGCTTTAAATCTCATTTCCCACTTGGCTCCAACAAAAACAATCACATTGTATTTTCTATAGAGGAGCTTAGAAAGTGCTCTAATCAGTATTTCAAACAAATTATTACTTTGTTTACTGTGTTACATTCTTTTTAAATCCCGATTGCTCTTTTAAATTGTTGATTACGTACATTTGTACTCTAAGAAAACATTTTTGAGGCAGGTATTTTGGTCGACATGAATACATTTTCATTGTGTGTATGCTCCCTTGTTTTTTAATTCAATTTATCCACAATAAATTGTATTGTTTCACAATCGTCTGCTCTCTAACCTGCCAATGTCTTTTTGAAAGCTGCCTCTGACTATAAATTTATCATCCTTTTGTACCATAAACAAATTAAGGTTTGACTTTTTCCCCAATTTCTGACGGATAGATGTAAATATGGTTCCGGGCAGTCTCTCAGATGTTGAGTATAACATGCTTCTATTTTAGTTCTGAGGTTATTGAAGTCAATGTGGGAACCACAGATTTGGTAGGAGGTACCTGACCACATGGGTGAATGGGTAACTGATAAGATGCTATTCTTTTACTGCTCTCTGTTCTGGAATTCTGTATATTCCTGATGTATGCAAATAAGAATTCATAATGCCATCCAAAATGCTCCCCTCCACTCTGAGCAGTCTTATACCCTCCACTCTAGCAGGAATCTTGTTGATGACATTCTGCATTGGGGCAAGGGTGATTGGAAAAAGTGGGGCAATGACACATCTTTGACAGTCTTCACTGAGGTTGTGGACTGTTAGTTTAGGATCATGGCTTGCATACATACATATGCTGAAGACTGTCTTTGAGGTGAAGTTTCACAATACCTCCCTGTTGATGGAATCAAATACTTTGAGGTTGAAAAGGGATATATCTATAGTGGTTGGTGCTGCTCCATGCATTTCAGCTCAAATTGTCCAACAGAGAATGCCACATGTAAACTTGGGGGAGCAAGTAGGAAGTAAACAAGGCTTTGAAGCAGACAGTACTCTTAAATTCAAAAGCTTGAGCAGCTTAATTTGTGAATCTACATATGTTTGGTCTACAGTTTGGTAGAGGCCGACTTCAAAGACACTTTGACCATGACTCTTCCAGAAAGGAGACATTTGAGCATAGAATAACCTCCTTGCTGTTGACCATAGTGAAAGTCAGGATTACTCTTGATCTGCCAGTGGTCAATTGCAACATTATATCTATTAGTACTAGAGACAAATAAGATATCATTTATAGTAGGGGTTCCCAACCTGGGGTCCAGGGACCACTAGTTTAATGGTAAGGCCCTATGGCATAAAGAAGGATTTGGAATGCCTGATTTACAAGATACTGCACAATCCTTAAGGAGGTGAAGTCCTAACTTCATGCAAAAGTTATTTTCACCATACTGGTCTCAACTGCATATAATAATTGGCCAGGAATGCCTCATTCATAAAACAAAGTATTTAGCAATTTGCCAAAATAATTGATACCTAGCTGCAGAATATGAATTCACTAAGGGAACCACAAATCACTGAGAATACCTCTTTCTCCACTAAAGAAGGCAAGAGCATCATTGTAATGTAAACACTTACTTCCATGTCATTATTTTAATTTTGATTCTCTCCCCCCCCCCCCCACACTTTGCTACTGGACCACCATTTTGGGGTTGTTTCACCAGGGACAATTAGTTTGGAATTCTTTTGGGAAGATTGAGTCTTGACTAATTCTAAGAGGAGCTGGCAGTGTACTTATATAAAGGTTTGACAAAGTCCTTTGTGGCAGATTGCTCAAAAATGCAACAGTCTTTAGGATCCAAGACTGGAAAATTGGATACACAATAGATATTTGTGTGATTGTAAGGCTGTTGCCATTAGGGTTCCAGAAAGTGAAATGCTCACTCTTTTATCAAATGAGGTAGAGATACAGTGTGGAAGCTGGTTCTTTGGTGCAAGTCCACACTCACCATCAACTACCAATGTCTCACTAATCCTAGATTATACCATTTTATTCTCCTGAAGTTCCCTAGCTTGTACTCACCTACACACTAGTGGTAATTTGTAATGACCAATTAATTTACCTACCCATACAACTTTGGATTGTTTGGGTGGGTTGGGAGAAAAATTGGAGTGGTCAGAGGAAATCCAGGTGGTAACAGAGATCAACTGCAAGCCCCACACAGCACCCAAGGTCAGGACTGAGTCCTGTACTCTGGTACTGTGAGGTACCAGCTCTGCTGGATGCGCCACTGTGCTAAGAAAAATATGTATTTATGATTTAGACCTAAATGGATGAGGCACAATAAAAGGTTTCAGATGGTATTAAAAAATTGTCTATGCTTGACAGTGAAGAAGTATAGTTTAAACAGCAGGAATATATAGATAATCTGTTTTTCTGTGCAGAAAAAAATGGCAAATGGAATTTTGGTGAAATCTAATGTAATGGGGAAAGTAGAACAGGGCAGTGGAATGTACAGTAAAGAATTGAGTTGTGGAGTAGTAGAGAGACTGTCCTGTGTATGTTCACAAATTCTTGTTACCTGAGGCATAAAATAAAGAGATTATGTCAGAACCATGCACAACGCTCTACGCTTGCCTTTACCAGCAGGAATATTATTACCACATGGGCAGTAAATGCTGGCCTTCCTAGTGTTGCTGACATCCATAAATGAGCTAAGAAAACATGCAATTTCAATAAAGTACTTTAAAGAACTGAAAATGTATTCACTCAATCACAAAAGAATTAGTCTTTTACTCTTTTTTTCCAATGGTAATAGAGTTGGATAGAACAGCATTATCCAATCCTACCACCTTCAGCACCTTTTAGAACCACAAGCGGTCTTTCAGTCCCTGTGGAATTTATGATAACTTCACTATCTCAGATGCAATAATTCAAAGATGCTGCACCTCAGTCACCACATCTTTAGTCATGATGAAGAATAAGACATTCCTACTAATAATCCAAAAATTAATTGAAAATGTGTACTTGATCACTTTTAAAGTTGAGTTTGCAGCAAAAAGTGGAATTCTCAAAAATCCGTATTTGTAGTTAATGTTCATAAGTAGACTTGAGTATGTATCCACAGTTAAGGCCCACCATTAGACTGTCTTACCCTGTAGTTAAGTTTTACTCTATCATCAACTGCTTGGCATTTTCTTTTGAGAAAATAAAGCCTTTAGAACTCAACAAATACATGTTCACCTCTACTTGTAGATATAATTTAAGCAAAGCGTGTTGTTACCTTTTAAAAGTGTGGGTTACACCCTTGTGCATTCATTGAGGGTAAACATTAAGCAGTTCAGACTATATTTTCCTGGAAGCCTCTGCTTATGAAATGTGCATTGTTCAGGAACTGGTATTTCAAGTTTAAGCAGGAAGACAGACAAAGAAACATAAACCGCCAACGAGATCACACATCCATTTACATAATAGAACTACTTTCCCAGCAAGCTATAATTTTGACCCAGTAACACTGGGCATCAGTAGAATTAAATTAACACATTCCATAGTGTGATACATAGTACTTGTCTGTTTCCCTAATATTGGAAACATCCTGTTCCATCCAGCATTTTTGATGATTTATCAAAATGTTTGTTCTAATCTTTGCCCTGTTAGAACATTCAAGGTTGGACTTACAATGCGAAATATTTTAACTTGCCTGTTGCTGAGTGTGAGCTGATTAAAGCTCAGAGACTTTAACAGAATGATAAACTGCATTGAAAAAGATTGAAGGATTAGGAAACAAGGAGAAATTGTGGGGGAAAAAAGTATAATTTAGTATTAGCGGATTCAATATCAAACCAGATACAAAAGAAAGAGTTTAAATTATATTGGAAAAAAGTACTGTTTTAAAATTTGATTTTTTTTTTAGGAAATTTCAACAAGTAATAACTGAAGCAAAGACAATTTAAGCAAAACATTTTAAAAATGTGTGTTACTCCTGTGTTGTAAAATCAAAATGCTGGGGATTGTTAGAGAACCAGCCACACTTAGATCCAAGAATGGAGAAGATCTCATCAGGATCAAAAGGTTCAACACTCACTGGAAGATCCATGACTGTAACTACCCCAGAAAGGTGTTGGAAAGATTATTCAACAGTTGGAGAAACAACAAGGCTTCTGGAGGAGATGGAACCCCTCCTGAAGTTCTAACACATGGCACATGTTCATAACCTCATCTCATTCCACTCAGAGCGCATAAGGGCATGCCAGAGATGATACAATTGTGATGAACTCAAGAAAGGAGGTGAAGCTTGTGTCAGTATTTACAGAAACAGCCTCCAATTTTTGCAAGGGAAGTCATCACAAAAATCCTCAACTGTCTTCTCCCAGTAGCCAAAGAGTTCCACCTAGAGTTGTAATGCAGGCTCCAGCCATTGAGAAGTATTATGGATGTGATATTTACTGTAAAATGAACCCAAGAAAAATGTGGGGAGCAACACCCATCCCATCACTACATGTTTTTTCTAATTCCTACGATAACCTTCAACATTAATTTGTGAGTCTCTTAACTATTTGAAAGTCCTCAAATTTGTTTATATTCTATGTTTGCTCTATAGCTCCACCACAAACTTAATACTGGTGCAGAGTGAAACCAAGCAAGGCAGTATCATAAGACTAACTCTCATAATTTTTTTCAATATTTGACTCCAACAAAATGAACGGGAAACTATTCAACCTTTGCCTCCTTTCCAAAATTAAAAAGATCGCTCAACCAGCTCATCTACCTGTCTGACGTATGAAACAAGTACAGTATTCTAGTTTCACTTCATTGTAGTAAGAAATTTCATAGGGGATACAGAAAATATTTCAAGGACAATTCTCAAAAGTTTCTTTGAAAATTAGTAAGCAGGAATCCCCGAGCCTTGACAGTCACAAATTGGAGAAGAAGCCAGAAGAAACTGAACTTTCAGATTGTCTATTACAGCAGTAAGCAGAACCACACAATGCTCTAATCAAACCAACTTTAACGAACACTACCCTACCTATGGCAGTGTGTGGATTGCACCTCAAAACCCAAAAAAAAACTGGAGTGGAAGCAAAGCACCCAGTGACTGCCTAAGTAGAAGAATTAACATTTTTGAAGTTTTTAATCTTTAACCTTTCTGGTTCTACAAAAAAGGTCTTTGCCCTGAAACAGGCTGCTTTAACCTGTTAAATATTTCTAGCATTTTCAGTTTTTAAGCTTTTGTTTAGATCTTCGTAGTGAAACTTCTAGCTCTGCAGTGATACTTTTTTAAAAATATACTGTGGATTCCAGTTAATTCAGACATATCGGGACCAGTATGTTTGGTCCAATTAAGAAGCTATTCCGATTAGCCGTTTTCATGGAAATAATTTAAAAGGTATAAAAAAGACAAAACTGCTGAGTAACAAATTATGTATTTAGATGAAATACAGAATAAATTAGAACACTACTACAGAACTATAAAACTATGTATTAGTTCTAAATACAACACACACAAAATGTTGGAGGAACTCAACGGGTCAGGCAGCATCTATGGAAATAGATAAACAGTCGACATTTCAGGCTGAGACCTTTTTAAAGGACTGGAAAGGAAGAAGGAAGATGCCAGAATAAAAAGGCGGGATTAGGCGGAGGGAAATAGCTAGAAGGTGATGGGTGAAGCCAGGTGGGTAAGAAAGATAAAGGGCTGGAGATGAAGGAGTATGATGAGAAAGAGAGTGGACCATAGGAGAAAAGGAAGGAGGAAGGGGGTCTGGGGGAGGTGATAGGCAGGTGAGAAGAAGTAAGAGGCCAAAGTGGGAAATAGAAGAAATGGGGAGTGAAACTTTTTTTTTAACCAGAAGGAGAAATCAATATTCATGCCATCAGGTTGGAGGCTACCCAGACTTCTTCTTTGGTGTTAGATATGATTTAATGCTCTGGAGAGTTTACCCTAACATTCCCGTTGACTTCAGTTTTACTAAGGGTTCTAGATGTGCCACAGTCAACTGCTACTATGATACCAAGTGCTGTTATTCATATCTGTATAATCTTCACTGACTGAGAGAAACAGTTAACATTTCAGGTTGATGATCTTCCTTTAAAAATGGAATTTTAAAAGTATATTTTAAGATGCTGATTTTCAAATAAAATCAGTTACTTATTCTCATTTCTGAGGAAGGATCGTTGACATGAACCATCTTGTCTTGGTTTCCTGACCTGCTAAGTAGTTCTTCCTTTTCCCTCCTCTGCCAGACTTCAAATCTCCAGAGTATTTTAGTGTTATATTCATCATTTTTTATTCTCAAATCAACTAACATTACAATCAACTAACGCACCTTGTCAATTAAAGCTCTTATTAAAAGTAAGGTGAATTCTGAATTGAAGAACTAGCTCATGTTAGATCAGACTCACTTCCTTTGCTGTCACTTTAAACGTTGTGATTTAAGTTTTTCTCCTCCGTACCACATTTAAAAAGATGATGGACCAGAGATCCCTACCTGTTTGCTAACCTAACATCCCAAAGCCCTGTTACTCTAGCTTCATGAATGAGAGGAATAGCACCATTCTCAGATACAGCAATCAGGATGATCTATGATCATTACTAGAGAGAGAAATGCTCAGTATTTACCTGTCGCTTACCTTGGTCTCCTTTGCTGCAAAATGAGGCTTCCATCTCCATCAAATGGTCTGAATAGCCTAATTTTGCTCCTATGTTTTATGGTTTAATCTATATATAATTTTACTTTTTAAAAGCCTTGAGTTAATTCTGCTCTATTTAAAGCTTCCTATTCTTCCAAGTGAAATATGAGAGGGTATATTGTTGCAATTTCAGTGCATTTCCCAGGAAAGCAGCATGGACTTCCTCCACTTACAGGTTTCTACCATGTGTTTGTCCAACAGATCTAATGTTCTACCAACGAAATATGATTTGAGATGTATCATGGGCAGCAGTTCTGACCTAAACGTCCCCATGAGCAAAACTGTTCTAGATGTGGTCTTTCAAATGGAAGTTCTCCCAGTTATGGGAGTACATACAATTCTAGTCATATTTTTGATGGTTCAATATATTTGATGGTGTAGTATATAAATTACTGACTCATACAGAGAAGTCTGCTGTTGTATCCTTGTCCTGAATTCATACCACACATTGCATGTATCCTGAGGAATTTTGGGAGGTCTTCATTAATCTATTTTTTTCAATAACATACTAATGTCATCTTGATTGTAAAGTGCAATCAATATGTTTATTAATTTAGTTTCATAGTGGGATTAGATATACATCTAGTATATATGCATACATCTTCTTCTGAACTGTGATGGCTGCAGTCTGCAGCCTGTAATTTCCCTATTAAGGATGTACTTTTGAACTGACTAAACAATCTGGTGCTTTTGCGATTTGGGAGATTCAGTGAACTAGAGTCTAGAAAGCGCTGGTACAGCCGGGATGCCCATCACTGGGGGTGGATGCTGCGTTGAAGCCTGATAGCAGAAGACAAACCCGTTGTCAGCTCTATTACTCCGCACCAATTAAAACGTCAAGCAAGATTAAAATCATCGAGGATGAGAGTGGAAAACAAACAGGTGTTCTGCATCATCTGCTTGCGTTTGATCATTCTCCCATTCTCCTCGCAACCACCTTCAGTAAGAAGGTACAGGAGTCTTGTGTCCCATGGTGCCAGATTCTGGAGCAGTTGTTGTCCTGCAGCTATTGGGCTCCTGGGTAGGCGTCACTCTATCTCTGCACTGACCTGGCTCCGTGGCTGTGGATTCATTTTCGGGGACTCTGTAATTCATGTTCCATGTGTTTTTGTTCTCATATTTTTTACTATCTGTGCGGTTTGTCTGCTTTTGCAAATTGGATATGTGGCGGCCTTGTGTGTGTGTGTTTTAGTGAATTCCACTGTGTTTCTTTGTTTTGTGAATGCCTGCAACAAGATACATTTCAAAGTTGTACATAGTATATATATTTTGATAATAAATTTGAAACTTTGAGATCCCTGCAACTGTTGAGTTTACTTTGAAGGTCAAGCCCTTTTTCATAATCAAAAACTATCAAACTGGAGATTGCAAGAAGAAAGTTGATACCCTTTTCTGAAGCACAATGAGCAGAAAGAAAGGTTTTTTTTATATAGTTAAGGTCACTATTACAATGTGAAAAACATAGAAACCAATTTGCATACAGCCAGGACATGTATCTAAGTGGTCATGGCCAGAATTTAGAGTATTTCAGTACTGTTGGGTGAGAGCAACTCATCATATAACAGGACAACTTAATATGGAACCTGGAGCTTCTCTGGTTAGCATGACTTAATGCAACACATAGTGTTTATTCTTCCTATTTTTGCATATTGTTTTCTAAATATCTGGCTGAAACTGCCTTTCATCATATGCCGCTGACTTCATTCTGCAGAGTTTCTCTGTACTTTCAACAGATTATTTGAGTTTAGACTACAAATCCACAGCAAATTCTTAATGATGTCTTACAGTAAAGTACTGTATGGATGTTGTAAGTTACAAGTTTTATGATGTTCCATAATATTTCATGCTGTCCAAGTTGCATGCCATCTTGGACAATGTCTCCCATCCACTACATAATGTACTGGTTGGGCACAGGAGTACATTCAGCCAGAGACTCATTCCTCCAAGATGCAGCACAGAGCGTCATAGGAAGTCATTCCTGCCTGTGGCCATCAAACTTTACAACTCCTCCCTTGGAGGGTCAGACACCCTGAGCCAATAGGCTGGTCCTGGACTTATTTTCTGGCATAATTTACATATTACTATTTAATTATTTATGGTTTTATTACTATTTATTATTTATGGTGCAACTGTAACGAAAACCAGTTTCCCCCGGGATCAATAAAGTATGACTATGACTATGTATAAAGATTTGCTTTGACGTATGTGACTGCTGTTTTAGAGGAAAATATATCAGCATCAGTCCTCAAACATTGAGAGTTCAGTAACCGATAGGTCACTTTCTGTGGGTGTTATTGTGCAATGGAGTTTGACCAGGACACCAACACTCTGTCCCTTTTCAAGTAGTGTCATTGGATTGATAAGGTCCACGTGAGTGAGCTGTGACATTACTCAATTAAAGGTCACCACTTCTAACACGATCTAGTTATCAACTGATTTTCTGTAAGGATTGTTTAGATTGTCCACTGTAACTCTGAAAGAAGACCCATGGAAAGCTTAAAAATATAAAACAATATTTGCAGATTTTCAGTGGCTCCCCAGACAAAGTTAGAATAGATAGCTAGGATAGTACTGCAAGTGAACTTGGTTGGCAGGAGAAATCGAATGGGGAACGATCTCAGCACCAAGAATGGGGATCTGCATTGGGACTGCTTCTTTTCCCATTAACTGAAGGCCTTGTGGCCAAGTTTGCAGATAGGTGGAGGGACAGAGAGTGTTGAGGAAGCAGGGACTCTGCAGAAGGACTTAGACAGATTAGGAGAATGAGCAAAGAAGTGGCAGATGGATTATAGTGTCGGGAAGTGTATGGGCATGCACTTTGGTAGAAGGAATAAAGGCATAGATTATTTTCAAAATGGGGAGAAAATATAGAAATCAGAAGTGCAAAGGGATTTGGGAGTTCTCATGCAAGATTCCCTTAAGCTGAACTTGCAGATTGAGTTGGCGGTGAGGAAGGCAAATGCAATGTTAGCATTCATTTCAGGAGAACTAAAATATAAAAGTAAGCATGTAATGCTAAGGCTTTATAAGACACTGGTCAGACCCCACATGTATTGTGAGCAGTTTTGGGCCCCTTACCTAAGAATGGATGTACTGGCATTGGAAAGGGTCCAGAGGATCATGAGAATGATCCCGAGAATGCAAAGGTTAACATAATAGAAGCATTTGCTCGCTATAGTTTAGAAGAAAGAGGGGGGATTTCATCTAAACCTATCAAATAGAGTGGATATGGAGAGGATATTTCCTATAGTTTAGGACCTAAGGGCACAATCTCAGAATGGAAAGACATCCCTTTAGAACAGCAATCAGGAAGAATTTTTTTAGCTAGAGGATGGTGAATTCATTGTCACAAATGGCTGAGGAGGCCAAGTCGTTGGGTATATTTAAAGTGGAGTTTGATAGGTTTTTGTTTAGTAGGGGTATCAAAAGTTACGGGAGAAGGCAGGATCTAAGGCTTGAGAGGGATAATGAATCAGTCATGATAGAATGGCAGAACAGACTCTTTGGGCTGAATGGCCTAAATCTGCTGCTTTGCTCTAGGAAATGTTACAGTTAGGCAGAAAATAATGTATGCTAAATGGCACAGTTATAAATCTTTGAAAGTGGTAGTACACTTTAAAAGGTAATGGGATTTGGGGACTCATAAATATAGGTATAAAATTAAAAAGTGGGAGGTTATGTTGGATCCTTATAAAACCAGGTTAGATCACATCTGCAATATTAAGTCTAATTTTGGTCACCATGCCTTAGGAAACAAGTGAAGTTCTTGGAGTGGATTCAGAAGGGATATATTAGGATGAGTGGTTTCAGCAATGAGTATAGACTGGAAAACCTGGGGTTATTCTCCTTGGAGCAAAGATATAGGATAGAAGTGCACAAGATTGTGAGAGGTTTAAATAGGACTGGGAAAAGTTGTTCTCATTAGCAGTCCATGGACAGGGGTTTCTGATTTAAAGTGCAAAGTAAAACAGAGGGAGAATGTGCGGATATTTAAAAAAATCACTACAAATGGTGATGGCTTGTCTAAATGGAGCAGAGTTAATCGGGCTTTCAAAAGGGAAAACAATTTATCCAGCTACAGGGAAAGAGCAGGAGAATGGGACAGAATAGATAGCTACACAAGGAGTTGCCATGGATTTCATGGATTGAAGAGCTTCCTACTCCATCACAACAATTCCATGAAAAAAGAATCATTCCTAAATGCTTCAGTTCCAAAATAGGTCAACCCCACAGCTTGGTGTAACACATCACATGTCTCTGTGTAATGGAAAGATAGCTCTCCGGCCCACTCTATTCCCAATCTGTCCAAGGAAGGGCAAGGAACAATATTCCCTCTCCATAAAGAAACTCTTACACTCTTCCACCAATTCACTACCTCTGTCCCTCCAGACCCTAGAAACAAAAATGGAGTGACATATTGATTGTTGCTACTCAGAACATAGAACAGCACAGTACAGTACAGGCCCTTTGGTCCACAGTGTTGTGCCAATGCTTTAACCTAATCAAAGATCAATCTAATCCTTCCCTCCTACAAAGCCCTCCATCTTTCTTTCATCCATGTGCCTAATTGTCTTTTAAATGTCCCCAATCTATCTGCCTTTACCACCAAGCCTGGCAGTATGTGCCTAACACTCCCTGTATATATATAAAAAAACTACTTCTGACATCCCCTCCCTATAGTTTCCTCCAAATACCTTAAAGTTACACCCTGTTGCATTAGCCATTTCTGCCATGGATAAACCCACTCTATCTATGCCTCTTATCAACTTGTACATCTCTACAAGTCACCTCTCATCCTCCTTCTCTCCAAGAGAAAATCCCTAGCTTGCTCACCCTATCCTCATAATACATGCTTTCTAATCCAGGCAGCATCTTGGTAAAAATCTCTTCTGCACCCTCCCTACAGCTTCCACATCCTTTCAATAATGAGGCGACCAGAACTGAACACAATGCTCCGTGTGTTCTAACCAGAGTTTTATAGAGCTGCAACATTATCTCATGGTTCTTGAACTCAATACCCTGACTAATGAAGGCCAACACACAGTGTGCCTTCTTAACCACCCTATCAACTTGTGCTGTCATTTTGAGGGATCTATGGATGCGAATTTATTATATAATTACAAACTTTTTATTATTTACGTACTCTGATGTTCAGTCTTCCATTATAAAATCGCTGCTCTTTTGCACCAAGGTGTGGATAAATTCTCCTCAGCCCATTCTTGGTATGCCTGCAATAACAGAATTTGTCCTCCACAAATCCTTCGCATTACTCAGAGATGAAGACACTTTTGAGATACTTTGCAATAGATATTGCTGCTTCCCTCAAAAACAGAAATTAGTTTGACTATATTTTAACATTCTCTCTTCTATTGTCTTTCCTGAAACCTTTTTTGCTGCAGCAACCCCTCTACCTAAAATTCATCGTTCAGATGGTTCACATTGATCTCTAGAGTGCAGATGTAGCAGCTCCACTCGATGAAATGTTGATAGCAAAGATGCAGAGCCTTGTTACAGGAAATGAATTAAAAACCACATGGAATTACACCTCGTGTCTACTATCTAGCACAGACAACTGCATAAAGAACGGAATAATAAACGTTCAGAATGTTCTTTACTCGCTCTTAGAAACAAGACTGAGCCTAGATGGTATATTTAAAGAAACAATATTGGCAGACTATTCACCTTTCTGAGATTGTCACAGAGTTAAGCTTAATCCTGTAAACTCAATCCAGATACATGCATTTTGTGGGAAGTCACCGGTTATTGATCAAAGTGCGTGCCCTATTAATCTGAAGGCTAGTTATAGTGCTTCTTATAACTGCTTCAGCGTACAAAGGAAACCATATCTGAAACCTTTGTAACCTCAACAACTCTGACTTAAACAATATTTTTTTTTTAATTTGAATATTTACCACAAAGAACCGGCCATAATTTTGAGTGAAATAAAGTAACCTCTTTTCTCCATACACAAGGGCTCACCTCACATCTGTAACAGTTCACATGAAAGTGGAGCCCAAACAGTTCAACGTTCATGCACTCCCCCTGTCCAGCTTCAGGTATGATCGGCATTCTGCAGACACAGCATTGCGGAGCATATCTCCTGAAAGATATGAAACCATAATCAGTAACCACACATAAGCAATGGAAAGCATCATTTACAAAAAAGTGGAAAAACTTAAAAGGAATCTGGTTTTTCTCCAATCCATTAATTTTCATCCATTCTCCGAAAGTTGTTGATTTGAGAATACATAGGCGTACCTCCGGGACCTTTCATAAATATCTAGTCTTCAGAAACTATATTTGGGAGCTAATATGATGCTTCTTCACTCAATGTGTACCACCACATGCCTTCCAGGGGAACTATCGTTTGGTTTAATTTTTTTCCCTTGCAAACCAGAAAACTCAATCCATTGAAAACTGAACCCTTGCATTCCCAAGACCTTGTAATCTGTGTTTCTCAGCTCTATATTTGACAGTTGACTTATCAGCCTGTGCCGTGAAAAACATTTCTTTTTATTAACTTTGCTAATTCAATTCCTGGTTATAAGGAGATGAGGGCAAATTCAATTGTTCACAATGTGAGAGGAGGTTAAAATGTATAAATATTCTATGGTCTCTAAGCAATATGTATGATAATCTCCTTTATATTATCAGCATGGACTTTTTTTCTTATCTATTGGCTTATAAGTCATACCCAGATATTGAAATCCAGTCATAAAAATATACAGCCCTTATGTCCCAGAAGGTCCATGCCAATTCTGATGCCTAGCTACACAAATCCCATTTGCCCAGATTAAGCCTCCATCCCTCGCTGTCTTTCCTATTATACAAGGATCCTTCCAAATACCTTTTAAGTGCTGTAAGCGTGGAGGCGAAGTACCACCATCACCTCCTCTAGCAGCTGTTTCCAGATATTCATGGCAGATGCAATTTAATGTGGATAAATGTGAAGTTATCCACTTTGGTGGCAAAAATAGGAAAACAGATTATTATCTGAATGGTGGCCGATTAGGAAAAGGGGAGGTGCAACGATACCTGGGTGTCATTATACACCAGTCATTGAAAGTGGGCATGCAGGTACAGCAGGCGGTGAAAAAGGCGAATGGTATGCTGGCATTTATAGCGAGAGGATTCGAGTACAGGAGCAGGGAGGTACTATTGCAGTTGTACAAGGCCTTGGTGAGACCACACCTGGAGTATTGTGTGCAGTTTTGGTCCCCTAATCTGAGAAAAGATATCCTTGCCATAGAGGGAGTACAAAGAAGGTTCACCAGATTGATTCCTGGGATGGCAGGACTTTCATATGAAGAAAGACTGGATGAACTGGGCTTGTACTCATTGGAATTTAGAAAATTGAGGGGGGATCTGATTGAAATGTATAAAATCCTAAAGGGATTGGACAGGCTAGATGCAGGAAGATTGTTCCCGATGTTGGGGAAGTCCAGAATGAGGGGTCACAGTTTAAGGATAAAGGGAAAGCCTTTTAGGGCCGAGATTAGGAAAAACTTCTTCACACAGAGAGTGGTGAGTCTGTGGAATTCTCTGCCACAGGAAACAGTTGAGGCCAGTTCATTGGCTATATTTAAGAGGGAGTTAGATATGGCCCTTGTGGCTACGGGGGTCAGGGGGTATGGAGGGAAGGCTGAGGCGGGGTTCTTAGTTGGATGATCAGCCATGATCATAATAAATGGCGGTGCAGACTTGAAGGGCCGAATGGCCTACTCCTGCACCTATTTTCTATGTTTCTATATTCACATCCTTTGTGTGGAAAAAATTGCTTCTTAGAACTCCTTTAAATTTCTCCCCTATCACCTTTAGTTCTAGGCTCTTGTATAATACAGAGGCTTATACAGTCTTGATGCTGACTATCAAGATTGTATAAGCCTCTATAATGCCAGCCCTCAGTCCGCTACTTTCCAGTGAAGATAAACACAGTCTATCGAATCTCCTTCTAACTACATCACCTACCCCCCATCCCAGGCATAACATCCTGGTAAATTTCTTCTGCTCACTCTCTACAGCCACCATCTCCTTCCTGTAGTGTGGCAGCCAGAACTAACACGATACTAAGTGTGATCTAACCAGTCGTTTGTACAACTGCAACATGAAGTGACAACTCTAATCTTCAACGCCTCAGCCCACAATCCCTGATGAAAACGGCGGCGTCTGTCATCATTACGCCGATTATAATCGATACCTGTACCCAGCTGGAAGCCCGAAAAGACTTTATTCGTCATAAATGCCAGGAAAGCACTAGGTCCTTTTCCCTCAGCTTACTAAGTTTACTAAATGCCTTTTTCACTACCTTATGTATCTGTGTCACCACTTTGAGGAAGCTATGGACTTGCACCATAAGTCTCTCTGTATATTTATGTTCTTAAGATCCATGCCATTTATATATTCTACAGAATTTGACTTACATAAGACTATTACCTTACACTTGTCTGGATTAAATTTCATCTGTCAGTGCACAGCCCAACTGTCCAGCTGATCTGTCCCACTGTATCCCTTGACAATTTTTTTTACAGCACAACATGGAAATTGTTGACCTTCAAAGATACTACTCGTACAACCTACATTCTCATCCAAGTCAATTGTATATAAATTTGCAACCAAAGCTCCCAGCACAGACCCGAGCAGTACACCATTTGTTGCAGACTCCCAGTAAGAAAAACACCTATCCACCCTACCCCTCCATTTCCTATCACCACACCAATTTTGGATCCAGTTTGCCAACACACCAACGTTCCCTTGTGTCGTACCTTCTGAACCTTCATCATCTTTCTTAGTTATCTCCTCAAAAAAAAAATCCACATGCACTATTTGACACTAAATATTTCCTGTTATTCTTGCAGAATCAACATACACTGTATATTGGCATAACAGGGGCATGTATGAGTGTCATCCAACAAATAGATGTTCTGATCAAAAAGTCTTGCATTAGTTTTTTTTTATTAATAATATGCAGCCAGTAAAGCTAACTTGCTGTTTGTAATCCAAATTTCCTGATTGCAAGGCAGTTTCAATGTGCAACAGTGCCACAGACTGATAGAAAGTGGACTTGCAATTTTGCACCAGACTCCTCATGAAAATGGGTAACCTTTTTAGTTACCTTGAATGGCAAGGATATTAAATTTAACTTGGATATTACAATTATTCAATGGGGAAATATTGGCTCATTTACTAGTCTAATCTACAACAACATTGTTTTGGTCAGACATAGCCATTAAGCAGACTTCTTCATATTTTCCTCAAAGTTATTTTCACACAGTGAGTGATCAACACCCGGAATGGACTGGCAAGAAGTTTAATAGAAAGCTGGATGGCTTTGAGAAACAAATTGATGCAATAGTGGGCTAACACTAGAGTGCTTCTAGAGGAATGAACTAATGGGAGTTAAATAGGCTCTTCAGATCAGAGCTTGATCCAATCCTCATTCATTTCCATTCACTTTCCAGCACAAATCACTGATTTTTTTTCCCATCCTATCCCAGGGGCATTGAAGCTAACTTTGCCATCCAAAGTGCTATTGTAGTTGCGACCTGCTATTCCTGTTCACTGCAGACACTGTGATCAGTACGATAGAAGCAATACAATTCCCTTCTGAGCCACCTTAGAGAGTGTCAATGATTGTATACTACCCTGGTTGCTACCATGGTAAGTTAGAACTATAAATCAGTGTAAAAGCAAACCTTCAGCTGAAACACGATCTTTTCAGTACTCTTTTTATGTAGCAATGTAGAAATTATACCTCTGGAAGTCTTCAAGGCAGTGAACCTCATTAGCTTCGTTCACTCCAAAACGCTCTGTTCCAATAAGCCGGTGACAGACAACACACGTGAAGCAGTCAGGGTGGAAAGCCTTGCCCATAGCTCTAATAATCTGACTCATTATGGTTTTGTTGCATTTTGCACACTTCTCCAAGGTGTTCTGCAATTTAAGGGAGAATGGAAATCATAGTTAGCATCCTCACTGCAGCTGGCAGAAGTAGGACCCATTATATTGCACACATTATATTACCTGAGCCAAATTTGTTGGGTCTCCATTAAGTTGCTTTTTTCGCTTCTCAGTAGAACTGCACTGAATGAGATGTGTGTAGAAATAATAATATTATATTGGGAAGATATTTATGTGACCTGTATTACATATGGGCTTCTTAGGCATAACCAGTATCACATTTAATTTGATTCTTTCAAGCCAATAGTCCTAGCTGCAGAGAAAAATGAAGTTTCTATTTCCCAGGGGCTAGATTATCTATAATGCTGTCAGGAAGTGTAGAGATAGGTGACAGCTGTGATGTGCCACATAGTCCACCTTCCAGAGGGCATCTTACACAGAAAAACAGTGCCAGAAAATTACAATGTTGCACTGAAAGACTGTATATACAGCCCACAGTTTTATTTTATTCACATTCACATGTAGAGGATAGTGTCCAGAGCATTGCTTTAGCAAAGGTTTAGTAGAAAGAGTGGCAGAGTGACACTGTCATAGGCCTGCTGTCTCACAGTGCTACACGTCCAGGTTCAGTCCTGACTTTGAGTGCTGTCTGTGTAGAGTTTGCATGTTCTCCCTTGACTCCGTGGGTTTTCTTCAGGTTTTTCCCAAGATCCCAGATATTTAAGTTAGAGTAAGTGGTGCAAAAACTGAAATAAAAAAATTAAGTTGTGAGGTGGTGTTCATGGGTTCAATGTCCATTTAGAAATCAGATGACAGGGGGGAAAGAAGCTGTTCCTGATGCGCTGAGTGAGTGCCTTCAGGCTTCTGTAAACACAAAATACTCTGCAGATGCTGGGGTCAAAGCAACACTCACAACACACTGGAGGAACTCAGGAGGTCAGGCAGCATCCCCTAGTATCACCTCCCTCATGGTTCCGCCTCCTTCTACTACCCATTGTGTTTTCCCCTGTTCCTTCTTCACCTTTCCTGCCTATCACCTCCCTGCTTCCTCTCCTCCAACCCTTTGTCTTTCCCCTTACTGGTTTCACCTGGCACCTACCAGCCTTCTCCTTCCCATCCTCCCCCCACCCTCTTTATAGGGCCTCTGCCCCTTCCCTCTACAGTCCTGACGAAGGGTTCTGGCCCAAAACGTTGACTGATCATTTCCATGGATGCTGCCCGACCTGCTGAGTTCCTCCAGCATGTTGTGAGTGTTGCTTCAGGCTTCTGTACCTCTGTCCTGGCGGTAGCAATGGGAAGAGGGCATGTCCTGGGTGGTGGGGGTCCTTAATGATGGATGCTGCCTTCCTGAGGCACCGGCCCTTGAAGATATCTTGGATACATACTACAGAGCTTAACTATGATTTTGTCAATGTCAAAACATTATTATACGGTACTAAGCAATAAAACTTTTCTTCAGTAAATGTCATTGCCCTCAGGAAAACAAAGAAGGAAAACAGGAACTTTATAAAAAGAAATAATCACAGTACCTGGTAGCAAGATTCACAGTGAAGATCACCATCTAGGTTATAATAGTTTTTTCCCACGAGTCTGCAGTCACATTTTCTACACTTCAAGCAATTCTCGTGAAACAGTTTGTCCATGGCTTGAACAGCAGGGACGGTTAGAGGAATTGGTTGGTTGCAAAATGCACAGATATCTAAGAGAGGGAAAAAACCAAGTCCTTAACTTCCCCAAATCTAGTGCAGCCTAGCAGGAACAGAACTGTACATTAGAGCCTAGACAGAATTAGGGCACAGACTAATGCTTCACAGTTTGACTAGCATTTCAAAACCAAGTCAACAATCTCAGACCCCAGACACCAATCTCGTCACAATTCTCAGAAAGTACAGCTTCTGGGAAACTTGTGTCAGCAACCAGCAGATCTCATACTCATGAAGACTTCATGACTCAGTGGCAAATGGTCCAATAATCTGGTTGAGATAAAGCAATTGGTACAAGAGAAACTAAATATTAAGTTGTATTCATTATATGAATTTGTTTCCATACCATGGTATATCTCCTAATACCGTTGAAATTCTATTTTAAAAAGCGTCTCTTTAAGAAAATTTATTATTTATCAATTTAATAGCTCAGAATCCTTTTTTTACATTTCAACACAGTGTTCTTGTGTTTTTTAACTTGCCAAAGAACGCAATTTTCAACATTGTTTTACTTCTGAAACATTTAAATCAAAGTGACGCTTGTTTACTCTGTGGTACCTTCTAATTGAGGAGGGAAGTTCTATACTATATGATTGCAATATTCTTAAATAGTTTTAAGAAATCAAACCAATCAAAACAAAGAAAATCTTAACGCTCTTCAGAAACTGAACTTTCAGATTATAATGGAGAAGTTTTAATATATTTGTTTGTGATAGTTAAAGAATGTTTTTGTGTATAAGAAAAAAATCTCTTCAGTTTCAAGCACATCCAAATTTACTAATGCACATATTAAACAACAATGTGAAGTTTCTTCTGTACTGTCCCAACAATATGCTTCTACTCTGCCCTGTCAACAGCATGTCACTGACAGTTTGAATTTACTACATAATATGTGTTGTTTTGAGTCCAACTTAATACCACAGATGTGTTTGGTTTTCCCAGTTTGGATCAACAATAAAACTGAAGGGTGCATTAAGGTTTTATACCCCAGCAGTCAAAGTTGCATTTAAAAATAAACAGTTGAACTAATCTTGTCCAACAGAAATCAGAGAGTAACCACAGGTATGGTAATACCAAAACATTTCTGGCATTAAAGGTTCAAAGGCTCATTTTATTGTGAAAATACGCATGATATGGTGATGGATTTGAGGAAGATTAAGCCTGCACTGCTCCCTGTTACTATTGATGATGAGGACGTGGATGTGGTGAGGACCTACACGTACCTGGGGGTGCACCTGGATGACAGACTTGAGTGGAGAACCAACGCAGAGGCTGTGTACAAGAAGGGCCAGAGTCGCTTCAACTTCCTGAGGAGACTGAGGTCCTTTGTAGTGAGCAGCCTCTCCTTCACATGTTCTACCAGTCTGTTGTCACCAGTACAATCTTCCAGTGCAGTGGTGTGCTGGGGCAATGGCATCAACACGGGTGATGCCAAAAGGCTCAATAAACTGATTAGAAAGGCTGGCTCTGTTATAGGAGTCAAACTAGTCACACTGGAGGCTGTGGTAGAATAAAGGACCCTACGGAAAATCCTGACAATTCTGGACAATATTTCTTACTCTCTGCATGGCACCTTGACTGAACAGAGGGGCATCTGAGTAATAGACTAAGATAACTGTGCTGCTCCAAAGAGCTCTACATGAGGCCATTCTTACCCTCAGCCATTAGGTTCTATAATGAGTCAGCCTATAGCTGGGGAAGTGATGACCCCCCACCCCATTACACTGTTTGAGGTAACTTTTTTTTATTCTTTCACCCTCTGCATGTCACCTTGGCTGAACAGAAGAGTACTTTTAGTAATAAACTAAAATGACTGTGCTGCTCCGAAGAGCACTACATGAGGTCATTTTTAACCTTGGTCATTGGGTTCTAAAATGAGTCAACCAATTACCGAGGAAGTGATAACCCTCTCCTGTTAGACTGTTTGAGGTAACATATTTTATTCCTTCTTACTTCTCTGTACACTTGTATTGCTACTGTGACACTGTAATTTCCTTTGGGATCAATCTGTCTATGTACAATACAACTCTGATAGTTGTCTTCTCTAGATAGCCATGAAATGCAGAAAAAGGCACTCCTTTATCAGAAATTTATTTTACTTTGATGTATTTATTTAGAGATATAGTGTGGAACAAGGCTTTCGGAACCAACAATCTGCAATGCCCAGCAACACACCTATTTTAACCCTAGCCTGATCCTTAAGGTTGTTAAAGCCAGGGGAGGTAATGGGGACAAGCTCCCACTACCTATTAAATGCTCCCAATGACATGTGCCTCAAATAGCCTCTGACAACCAAGTCCAGCTCCTGGCCTTCACGTGTGGCTTAGCTACCAAGCCCGGCGGAACTGTTTCTACTGACAGAAGGGGAAAAGGTGGGTTACTGGTGCCGTAAAACCAGTCATTTCATCTCATCACCTGTAGCTGGTAGCTCATTTAGGAGAAGGAAACCTCTGATCTCAAACTTCCACCTCCTTGTGGCTATGCCCTCTCCTGGGGAAGGCTTTGGAAGTAAATCCCAAGGGAAAAACCCGGAGCTGGAGTCCCAAAGGCCGTCCTACATTGAGTTCAATGCTGACTGGCAACTCCTATGACACTGCTGATACCAAACTTTATCAGTCTCTGCCGTTCCTTTGGGTTCATCAGATCCATGGAGAGGGGGAGTTGCTATATGGGCAACAACTTGAACTCCGTATCGTACTGCCCAGGCTTGCGTATCTACACAGCTAGGATGCAATATCTACGGACAACTCTGAGCGACAGAGGCCCTCACCTCAATCACAGAGCAATTTACAATGACCAATTACCCTACTAACTGATATATCTTTGGACTGTGGGAGGAAACTGCAGTGACCGGAGCTAACCCGCTTGTTCACTGGGAGGAGGTACAAACTCCTTACAGAAGATGCCAGAATTGAACTCTGACCTCCGACACCCCCAGCTGTAACGGTGTTGCACTAACTGCAATGTTACTGTGGTGCCCAGGATTATCATTCGGGTAAATGTGAGTATTTCCACAATGAACGCCAACCTTGACATAAAAATAGAAAACAATACTCAAAAAAATAACTTGCGCACCCTGCCCTTTTAATCTTTTAATCAACATGCAAATATAAAGCCACATAAATATTAATTTTGAGATCTTATGGCTAAGAACAGCTATGCTTTAATTATGAACCAATAGTTCAATTAATCAATTTTAGATTCCCAATCAACATGTTGTTGCTCTGAGCAACGAAAAGGATCCAGTGCCTTCCCAATGTATATGATGAATAAACTCTTCTCGGGCTTCCAGCCAGGTACAGGCGTCAATTATGACCGATGTTACGATGAAGATAGCAGAGTTGGTCATCGCAACGCCGGTTATAATTGATACCTAAACCTGGCTGGAAGCCCAATAAGAGTTTATTCACAATGCATCGTCCAGTTCCCCAATTCGAAGAGAAGCTTAGAATGCAGGGGTGCTTCTCCATACTTCCCAGGAGATTCAATACAATTGCTACCAAATGTTGGCAATTAATTAATAAAGGTGATGGCTGGAATTTTTTTTCTGCTTATGCAAATGAAATACGTGTCAGTAGGTGATACATAAAACAACAGAGATAGCATTAAATGCTTTTAGTTTCTGTAGGATAGTCAATACCCAGCTATGTTCCAGGAAACAAATAAATATGTGAATCCATTCCACACCAACAATACCCACCTACCTTCTCTGGAACTTGGTGAACCATTCAGTTTGTTATTCAGTGTCTGAGGTGCTGAGTTTTCCCGTGTGTTTCCCATATTAGGAACGCTGTGTTTCTCAGATTCAGAGGTTGGAGAAAATTCCTAGTATAAAAAAATGTACATTAGAGAATTTATTTCACTCTCTTTTTCTAGATTTTCTTTCACCTCATGACAGGAAAGTAAGGTTGTGCATAGCTCAATCACACTCAGTGTCTGACATATCAAAAGTTCATACGTTTGCAAAGATGCATATCATGGCAAAATAGGTGAAGAAGAAAAATTAAGCCTCCTACCTGCTTTCTAGGGCCTGCTCCACCAGTTGGTTTCTGCACATTGGATTGGTTGGAGTCATTTACAGATGGAAGTGCCCCTTCATGGGAAAGCAGAGGTGGTGGAGGAGGAGGAAGTGACATTTCACTGGGGTAAAATGCATCTCTTATGTTTTCTGGAGCAGGTGGAGGGGGAGGTGGGGGGTAATCTGCAAAAAAAGAAGAGCCTGTAATATGGGCAGATGAAGTTGCCAGGACTAAGGCACGTCCAAATGATGGGACGTTTCTGCAATAGATCGATCAGAGTGACAGAAACCATTCTGAACCAATGATCTTAAAAGAGTTTGGGCGCTCAGCTGCTTTAAAATGAACAATGAAAATTTAAAATATCAACAATTACTGTTAACTTCCTTATGAAGTTTTATGCCTGTTATTTAATCTCACTGAGCAGATTCAAGACCCCACTGTCTTTCCTGAAGGTTCATTACAAGATGGGGAAGTGCAGGCTTATCCTCTGAAATTTTCTTTAAACATCCATCCTTTGTACAAACTTGCAATAAGTGTTGGAAGGATTTTTAATTGTGTATCCATGACAGTCAAATCCATTTCTAGTTTTACCTGATGCATTACATGCATACATTTTGCAGCAGGAATCACTGGATAATGATCACAAAAGTTCATGAAGTCTGGTTGTTTTTTTCCCTTCTGTAAGCAAAGGGGTGTTGAGATAAGTTAATTAAGGATTGATATAGAATTGAATGTGGACTGCCCTTATCTGTATGGATCAGTAATGCGTTTCTCCACTATGCCTTTGGGGCAGACCTACAATCAAATTACCTTAGACATTGCCACTTCCACCTGTGTCTTTACCCTAATGCAATCTAAACAACCTGAAATTGGACAGTAGCCCTGATTCATCATCTCAAACTATGCCCACTGTGAGTTCCACGGAAATGAATTAGAATGAAGTCACACTGATGAGAGACTGAGACGCACACTGTTCTTTTCTTACCTTCGCTAGCGGAACGTACGTCTGGTTGTACGGTCGCTGCCACTCCTTTCACACCCACATTTTCAAATCTGTTGAAGGAGGTCCCAGATCTAGGTGCTGACGGCACTAATTTTTGATGTCTATTGTCGACCACCCTTGCAGCTTCAAGAGATTTATATGGCTTCGGGGTGCTGATAGTCCCAGGAGTAGCAAGTTGAATATAAACTGAAGAAACTTTTCTTGTCTGAGACATCCTTGATTTGCAATACCTATAGATGCAAACGACAATACTGGACTTGAGATTCTTTGGTCTGGGGTACATCTAACCCTCTGCGGAGGCCTGGGTAGGGCAGACGCGATAAAAGGTAAATATCAGCTGCGGCTGCTGAAACACAGATTAACTGAGGTGCTCAAAAAATAACCTGAGATGTTTAAAACAAACTTCTGTTGTACTTGAAAGACCAGTCGTTGTATTTCAGGTAAGGTGAATGTATGGCTGCTTCTCCAGTTCCCAAATCCTGACAGCAGAGAGGCCCTACCATTGGAGAGGGCCAATAAACAGATTAGTTTCTTGCCTATTCAAATATATTTCTCTTTAGGTTTCTGAATTTCTTCTCTCAGAGGGCAATGATCCTCTGGAATTGTCTGCCCCCGAGAGTGGCATGGACACCAGATCATTAGATACACCGTAGTTAAGGTGAAAATAGATCCTCTTTCATATACTGGGTCTACAGGAGAATGTTAAAAATATCATGGACCACACACACATCAAATGAAGAAGTTCCCAGAGGAGCCCAAGCAGTTCGATCACTCAGACCAACAATAAGAGAAAGACAACTCAGATTCCTAGGTCACATCATGCGGAAAGATGAACTAGAAAAACTCACACTCTCTGGAAAGATCGAGGGGAGCAAACCTAGAGGAAGACCTCGGCTTATGTACATCGAAAGCATAGCCAGGTGGCTACACATCGAGGAAATGGAAGTCATCCAAAAAACGAAGGATAGATCTATATGGAAAACCATGGTCACCAAAGTCCTCATCGGATATGGTACCTAGACAGACAGATATGAAAGATCAAGGAATTGAGGGTTATGAGGAACTGGCACAAAAAAGGAGTTGAAGCCAGCATAGATCAGCTATGATCTTATTGATACAGGGAAGGCTTGATGACATTGGTTAATATTAGAGTGAGCTACCAGTCTTTGGTAAGCTGTGCTGACGCAGGCAAGATAACATGCTTCTTACCAAGGAAAAAGAGTGATAAGATGCAAGGAACGAATCTTACGGGGGCTCAAAGAGGGGTCTTCAGCAACACAACAAAATCCTGGAGGAGCTCAACAGGTCAGTCAGCATCTATGGGAGGAAGTGAACTGTTGACATTTCACCAAGACCTTCTGAATTCCTCCAGCATTTTGTTTCTGTTATTCAAGATTTCCAGCATCTGCTGAACTTCTTGTATCAAAGAGGGGTCTTCCAACAGGATGGCTTCCCAAAGTTGACCTTATGTTGATGCATTGACATTCACAGTTCTGTTACAAATAAGAACCAAACCAAAGCCTTATGAACACACCTATTTTGTCCAAATACATCAGGACTAGATCTAGCCCTCATACTTTTTATGTTTTCAGATAAAACAAATCAATAGAAGAATTTTAATGGAAATTACCAAATTATAGACCGAAAATGACAAGACCTTTAAGAAAAGCATGTCCCTTTCTGTTAGACTCAGCTGTTGCAACCAGATGGACAGAGTAATTGAAAGTTCCACTTCTAGTAAGGAGCAAATGAGATTGCAAACTGTAGTTTTTTGCTACCACAGCCTGCACCAATCCTCTACAGGCAGCCATTCAGATACATGTTGCTTCAAGGATATAATGTGTTGTTTGGCACATGCAATAAAAATACTCAGAACATCAATAACCCATTTGGCCCTGATATCCAATGTGATTTGTCACAATGGCAGTCATAATGATACCAGCAGCCTTCCATAAAGGACATAAATCATAGAAAGATAGCCATGTTCTAGGGCCTCAGACTGAGTACAAACAAACCGAGCAAATACTGTGGCTTAGGTGCTGTCTAAACCTTCCTGAAACTGTTAATGTGCCATGCAAGTTCTAAGGAAATGACTGATTGCAATGCCCCACCTAGTAGTAGGTGTGTTGAGCAAGTAGTTCAAAGCTCAACTCTATGTATACACAATGCTGACTGATCCCAGGGTTTATTGGGTTTACTCGTGGTTGTGGCACTGGGAGTTTGGCTGCTGTCCCAAAACATGGTGGGGGAAATAAATCAGCAAAGGTTCCCGCTCTCAACCCACTCCAACCTCTTCTGCTTACAACACTATTTAATGATTCTACGATAAGACCAACTTCTTTGTAAGTTGCCTAGCAGATGAAGCATTTCAGACAAGAAATAGCCTGTCAATTTTGCATTAGACACACCCAGATGAAATATTCAGGTGTTTAATTTGCTGAGAATTATTTCTGTTTCAATTAGTAGTTTGTATGGTTAATTGTACTTAAAAGAAAGGAAGAATACTGGACAAACCATTCAACTTCTTATTTGCAGGGATGGAGAAGAGCAATTCATTTAAGATTATGAGATACAGGAGCAGAATTAGGCCATTCGGCCCATCGAGACTGCTCCACCATTTCATCATGGCTGATCCGATTTTCTTCTCTGCCCCAATCTCCTATCTTCTCCCCATATTCCTTCAAGCCCTGACCAATCAAGGATCTATCAACCTCTGCCTTAAATATACATAAAGACTTGGCCTCCACAGCTGCCTGTGGCAAAGAATTCCATAGATTCACCACTCTCTGACTGAAAAATGCTTTTCGTATGACAAGCTATTCAATCCTGGACTCATTTAATCCTCTTGGTTTGTTTCGATATACTTACAGACAAGTACTCTCAAAAAGCAGAGCAACACCCACTTATCTGAGTGCATTTTTGAAGAACAATGAGGTACCAGAGGATGCCCAAAAGGTTGTGAAGCTAATGTTCAGCTCGCATCTGCCCAATCGGTAAAGGAGGGAAGAACACAGCAGGAAACAATGTAGCAGGAACAATACCCAAGCCGGTTTGAAAAAGGCAGTTTATAAATACTTACTGTATGTTACTGGCTACCGGTTGACACCTATAATCCAATTGCACTTAGAGTTCCCTGAGGCACTTACCGAAACTGTAGTATTTGTCGTAGGAAGGCCAACAACCCTGCAGGGTTTTTATTTCACTAGCTCACCTCTTTCAGAGTCTACAAGCAGAACCACTCTGAGTCTGAACTGGTTCTAATTATCTCCTTCCCTCACTCAGGGATAGCCCGTCCGCCTACCTCTGCTTCACTTTACCATAAAAGGAGAATGAATTCCTCAGGCATTAGTACAGCAAACAGGAAGCTGCTCCCTAACCTATCCACTCCGCACAGACTCCGTTATCCATCGTCAAACTTCTGTTTTAAAAAAATGCACTATAATGCGGTTCTAAGATAAGGCCAATCACTCTGGAAGTCTTTTGACAGATGATGTATTTCACACAAGAAATAGCCTGTTCGTTTTTGCATCATCTCCTCCAGCTGAAACATCCAGGTGCTGTTTACAGAGAGTTCTTTGTACTCTGGTTAAAATCTTGTGTGATTAATTTTACTGAAAAAGAAAGGATTGAAGGAACATTGCACCCCTGTGACTTCTGGCTTCCCCAGAATTCCCTTTCCTTTTAGACGACTGCCTGCTAGAGATGAGTAAAGTCAATCCACGTTAACCCTTTCAGTTCTGTAAGCCATTATTTTAGGAAAGGCATCTTGAAACAGCTTCTCTGAAAGACAGCTCTCTTGAAAGATAAAATAATATATTAAGAGGGTAAAAAAAACTGGGCCAGGTAGGAAAAGATCTTTTTTTTTGGTGAATATTTTTCCACTTTAAATTGCAGAATGTTAGTCCTTAAAGTTGGAATTGGTTTATTATTGTCACATGCACTGAGATACAGTGAAAAGCTTGTCTTTCACCCTGTTCATTACATAGTGCATTGAACAAGGTATAACAATAGCAATGCAGAATAAGGTGTAAACACGAGGAATTCTGCAGATGCTGGAAATTCAAGCAACACACATAAAAGTTGCTGGTGAACGCAGCAGGCCAGGCAGCATCTCTAGGAAGAGGTACAGTTGACGTTTCAGGCCGAGACCCTTCGTCAGGACTAACTGAAAGAAGAATTAGTAAGAGATTTGAAAGTGGGAGGGGGAGGGGGAGATCCAAAATGATAGGAGAAGACAGGAGGGGGAGGGATGGAGCCAAGAGCTGGACAGGTGATTGGCAAAAGGGATATGAGAGGATCATGGGACAGGAGGCCCAAGGAGAAGGAAAAGGGGAGGGGGGGAAATAAAGTGTAACAGCTGCAGAGAAAGTGTAAACAATAAGGTGCAAAAAAATCATAACGAGGTAACGTGAGGCCAAGCATCCAGTTTATCACACTGGGGAAGATTTAATATAACAGTGGGGTAGAAATTACCCGTCAGATTGCTGGTGGGTGCTTTCAGGCTTTTGTATCTTCTGCCCAGTGGAAGAAAGGAGAAGAGGGAACGTCTGGGGTGGGTAGGGTCTTTGTATGGGGCTGCGAGAAGTAAAGGCAGAGTCCAAAGAGGGAAAGCTTGTTTTCATGTGTGCTTAGCTGTGTCCACAACTGTCTGCGGTATCTTGCAGTCTCAGGTGGAGCAGTTGCCTTACCAAACACAATAAGCTGCTTTCTATTGTGCACCAGTAAAAATTGGTAACGGTCCGACAGGAGCATGCCAACTTTCTTTAGACTCTTGAGGAAGTAGAGACGTTGGTGAGCTTTCTTGGCCATGACATCTACCAGGCTGGACCAGGATGGACCAGGACAGGCAATTGGTGAGATTCACTCAACAGAACTTAAAGCTCTCAGCCTCTCAACCTCAGCATCATTGATATCGACAAGCGCACGTGCACTGCTCCCCCTTCCTAAAAGCAAAGACCAGTTCCTCTGGTTTGCCAACGTTGACAGAAAGATTGTTATCATGTCACCATGTTACTAAGTTTTCTGCCTCCCTTCCTGTACTCTGACTTCTTGTTATCTGTTATACGGCCACCACAGTGATATTATCTGCAAACTTGTAGATCGAGTTAGAGCAGAATACATACATGAAGTCATGAGTGTGCTGGGAGTAGAGTTAGGGGATGAGGACACAACCTTGTGGAGCGCCTGTGTTTAGAATAATCACGGCAGAGGTGTTGTTGCCTATTCTTATTGATTCTGCTCTGTTGCTCAGGAAGACAAAGCTCCACTTGCTGAGGGACATGTTGACTCCTAGGGTCCAGAGTTTGGTGATAAATTTGCTTGGAATTCCAAGTATTGAAGACAAAGATGTAGTCAATAAATAATAGTCCGAGATTGGTGTCTGGATGCTCCAGAGATGGTGTAGGACCAGGGGGATTCCAACCACCGTTTACCTGCTTCAGTGGTAAGCAAATTATAATGGGCTGAGGAAATGAAGATCGATGTTAAAGACAGTCCTAGGAATTGCTTCATGAATAATCTCATTGAAACCGGTCGAATATTGAAAGGCCTAGATAGAGTGGACAATGGAAAGATGTTTCCAGAGGAGCGAGACTTGGACTGGAGGGCACAGCCTCAGAATAGAGGGATGTTCCTCTAGAACAGAGACGAGAAGGAATTTCTTTGGCCAGAGGATGGTGAATCTTTGGAATTCATACTGCAGATGGCTGTGGAGGCCAAGTCACTGAGTATAGTTAAAGTGGAAGTTGATAGTTTCTTGATTAGTAAGAGCATAAAAGGTTATGGGGAGAAGGCAGGAGAATGGGGTTGAGAGGTTTAATAAATCAGCCATGATGGAAGGGTGGAACAGACTCAATAGACAAAATGGCCTAATTCTGCTCCTATGTCTTATGGTCTGTGGTCTATAACACTGTGAAAGTCACACAAAGAGTGAGGGTGTTATTGAATATCCACATGTAACAGCACACCGAAAATGGCATCAGTGATTTTGCTGCAGCATATCCTATTCTTGTGTTGCAAGTTCTTGCACTTGTCCGCATGTAGGTCACAGGTGCAATATTTGCAGCCGGTTCTTAAAGGCGTATAACATAAAATGTTTCCAATTATAGGACAGGAGTGAGCCAAGGTTACAGTGATGAGAGAGGGGTGGGAGAGTGATCCCAAAGTGTTGAAGGGACTTGGAAGGCTTATGAAGGAGACATATTTTTTTGTGCAAGGGGATGACAGAATCGGCCAGGGCTACAACACGTTCCTGCAAGGGCATGAGTGCAGTGTGGATTTGTGGTCTATATCTTGAGATAACCTACAACGTAAGTAAATGCTACTCTCAAAGGCAAAGAAAAATAGATCATATCTTTTCTTCGTCACTTTGGAGGCCTCACTAATGTAGCGGCAATCAGAAGACTGGGACATGTGGCTGAGTTCAGCAGCAGCCTCTGAAATTATCCTGAGGCAAGGAGGCTGAGTCCCAACCCTACCTGCCAAAAAGATCAATGCACATGTAAGATAGATCTTTGAAGACATAGGAATCCATGGGTCTCCAAGAATATAAAAAATGCAGTTGGAGCTTTAATAGCACAATTTCAGGAAATTAGTCAAATACGATGGCAGAATATAGTATTAATGGTAAAACTCTTGGCAATGTGGAGGATCAGAGGGATCTTGGGGTCCGAGTCCATAGGACGCTCAAAGCAGCTGTGCAGGTTGACTCTGTGGTTTAAGGCATACGGTGTATTGGCCTTCATCAATCGTGGAATTGAATTTAGGAGCTGAGAGGTAATGTTGCAGCTATATAGGACCCTGGTCAGACCCCACTTGGAGTATTGTGCTCAGTTCTGGTTGCCTCACTACAGGAAGGATGTGGAAGCCATAGAAAGGGTGCAGAGGAGATTTACAAGGATGTTGCCTGGATTGGGGAGCATGCCTTATGAGAATAGGTTGAGTGAACCTGGCCTTTTCTCCTTGGAGTGACGGAGGATGAGAGGTGACCTGATAGAGGTGTGTAAGATAATGAGAAGTATTGATCATGTGGACAGTCAGAGGCTGAAATGATTCCCACAGGAGGACACAGGCTGAGGAGTAGGTACAGAGGAGATGTCAGGGGTAAGTTTTTTACTCAGAGAGTGGTGAGTGCATGGAATGGGCTGCCAGCAACAGTGGTGGAGATGGATATGATAGGGTCTTTTAAGAGACTTTTGGATAGGTACATGGAGCTTAGAAAAATAGAGGGCTATGGGTAACCCGAGGTAATTTATAAGGTAGGGACATGTTCGGCATAACTTTGTGGGCTGAAGGGACTGTATTGTGCTGTAGGTTTTCTATGTTTCTATGTTAACTCTGTTTTGTGAATGAGTAAGAATTGAGAGACAATTAAGATTGAAGATAAATTTTGCAGTGCTCATGCGTCTGCTATTGTCATCCTTTGTGGGGAAATTTATGCCAAAAAAAGAACATTCTAGAGAGAACAACATTTCTGTCAAAGATGTCAAATATATATTTGGTTCCGTAGTGTGTACCCAGCCCCTTATCTCAAAGAGTTAAATTTCCTGCCAGTCATAAATATACCCAGAAATGTGTGCAAGATAGTACCATTCCATGCCAAGCTGATTTCAGCAGGGTTTTGTCAAAACATTTTTAGCTATTGGTGTCCCATTAGTTACTCACAAGTCAGTACAAGATGTGCTAAATGCAGATAAAATCTCCTTTTACATTGTCCAGTTAAACAAGATCATATCAGTAAACACTTAGGTAAAATTCAGTGGTGAAGCTCCTTCCATACTGCTCCAAGTATTCCCTGACAATCAAACAGAGTTAGGTACAAAATGAGGTGACCTCTACGCTATCTTACTCAAAAACCTTATCTCAGGAGTACTATATCATGTCCCACATCAATCTTCCTTTGAGGTTACAATATAAACTATATCTGGCTCAATAGGTCCATGTTTGAGCTCCATTTCAAAGAATCCAATGCACAATGACATTGGATGCTGTCTATGTGGAGTTTGCATGCTCTTGCTGAGACCAAATGGGTTCCCTCTGGATTTCTTTCCACATCCCAAAGACGTGTGGGTTTGCTGATTCATTGGCCACACCGATTTGCCCCTATTGTGTAAATGAGTGGTAGAATCTGGGTGAAACTGGTAAGATATATATATTATTTAATTATTGAAGTACAGCACGTAGGCCATTCTAGCCCTTCAAGCCGTGCCGCCCCAGCAATCCCCCATTTTAATCCTAGCCTAATCACGGGACAATTTACAATGACCAGTTAACCTGCCAACCAGTACGTCTTTGGACTGTGGGAGGAAACCAGGAGGAAACGCACACCGGTCACGGGGAGAACGTACAAACTCCTTTCAGGCAGTGGTGGGAATTGAACCCAGGTCTCCTGCACTGTAAACCGTTGTGCTAACCACTACGCTGCCACGCCGCCCCCAATATGAGGAGAATAAAAAGAGATGAGTGTAAAATGGATGCCGGATGCAACAAGACCTGGGCAGTATCCAGGCCTCGGCTAAGTGGCAAGTAACATTCGTATCACATGATTGCTAGGCAGTGTCCATATCCAACAAGAGAAAATCTTGCTATTGCTCGCTAATATTCAATGACATTACCATCACTGAATACCCTGCTATCAATATTCTGGGAGTTACCATTGCCCAGAAACTGGACTCGAGCAGCCGTACACAATGTGACTACAATAGCTGGTCTGAATCAAGTACCTCACCTCCTAACTCCCAAAGCTTATCCACCATCTGCAAGGGTCAAGTCAGGAAGATGCTGGAATCTGCTCCACCTGCCTGGATGAGTGCAACTTCAACAATACTCAAGAGGCTTGGCAGCCTACAGCCCTTCTGAGAGGCGCTCCACCCACCAGCACTCACTCGCCGCAACACCGTAGCAGCACTTTGTTCCATGTACCGGATGCCCTGCAGCGACCCACAAGGGCTCTTCAGACCGAACCCACAACCTCTACCAGTTCGAAGGGGGAGAGCGGCAAGAGCATTGGACTGCCACCACCTGGAAGATGCCCTTCAAGTCACACACCATCCTGACTTGGAAAGATATCACCATTCCTTTGCAATTGCTGGGGCAAAGTCCTGGAACTCTCTCCCTAACAACATTGTGGGCACAGCCACACCTCAAAGGACTACGGCAGGTCAGGAGGGTAGCCCACCACCTCCTTCTCAAGGGCAATTAGGGATGGGAGATGAAATGCTGGCTCTGCCTGTGAAGGAGTAATAACAAAATGACAGAGCAACACGCACAAAATACTGGAGGCAGCATCTATGGAAATGAATAAACAGCTGATGGAAATTAATTAACAGTTGATGGAAATGAATAAACAGTTGATGGAAATGAATTAACAGTTGATGGAAATGAATTAACAGTTGATGTTTAGGGCCAAGTCCCTTCTTCAGGACTGCATTAGCATCTGCAGATTTTCTCTTTTTAATGACTGTTCCAGTCTTGCTGTCAGAAGTGCAGTACTGAATGCACATCAGACACACTTCTGGATGTGACAGAAAATCTTGCACAGTCTGGCCTCTAATGTAGATGAGCAGATCCCAAAGAATCATCATCATTATGCGTGATGTGAGCGATCATGGTCTTTCCAGGGCCATGATTGTTCTTGGCAAATTTTTCTGCAGAAACCTTCTTATGGACAGTGTCTTTACAAGACGGGTGACCCCAGCCATTAACAATATACCCTTCAGAGATTGTCTGCCTGGAGTCAGTGGTTGCAGAACCAAGGTTTGTAATAAGCACCAGCTGCTCATACGACCATCCACCTCCTGATCCCATAGCTTCTCATGGGGGTGTGGGGCTAAGTAGGTGCTACATTTTGCCCAAGGATGACTTGCAGGCTAGCAGAGGGAAGGAACGCCTTGCACCTCCTTTGGTTGGGACCTACCTGCACCATGATCCCAAAGCGCTGTCTGGATAAATGTGGGAATTCTCCTGGTGCCCTGGTCAGCATTAATCCCTCCAAAACTACAACATAAAAATGATCGGCTCATTTACCTTACTGACGTTCTTGAGACCCTGCTATGCAATTTGGCTGCCACACTTGGCACTATTGTACCTCACTTCACGAATATTTAGAACCAGCTGCACCTCTAGCCAAGCCATTCTGACACGGGCTTTACCTGACAACGTGGAAAACTGGCTGAGTGTATCCTGTTCACAAACAGTAGTAAGTCCCAATCATCAACAAGGTGGTGGAAGCTATCATCAACAATATATACCAAATTTCACCTACTCCACAAGAACCTACTCACCAATGTCCATTTTGGGTTTCAACAGGACCACTCGTTTCCAGACTTCATGATACCCTTGGTGTAAATATGGACTGCCTTGGTCTAAACAGCGATTGCCCTTGGCTTAAAGGCAGAATTTAATTAAATGTGGTACCAAGGTGCCCCAGCAAAACTGGGTATCAAAGGGAGTACACTCCAGTGTTTGGAGTCACAAGGGAAAGTGGTTGTGTTCATCAGGAGTCATCATCCCTGCCCCAGGATGTCACTGCAGGAATTCCTGGGGAGAGTGTCCTCCCCAGCACTGATGACCTGCTTTCCATCATAAAGTCAGAAGCTGTCTCACATCTCTTGTGATCCAGGTTTGATCCTGATATCTGGTGTTCTCTACATGGAGTTTGCACGTTCTCCCTGTGGGTTTCCCCCAGTGCTCCAGCTTCCTTTCATCTACAAAAGGATTCTTTTGACTACTGTAACTTTCTTCTAGTGGAGGTGGATGTCTAAAGAATGAGGCTGTATTATTGGGAAAAACATTTACAAGGAAATAAGTGGGATTGATGAGATTGATCTGGGGCAAGCAGAAACTCAAGGGATGGAATGGCCTTCTGCAGTATACTATGAAGGTATGAAATGTAAGAATCAGTGGTTCATTAATGATTGCATAATGTTCATTTTCATTTGCAGTTCTTCAGCAAATGAAGAGGTATGTACCTATCTATTTACAAGAGAATCGAGACAACATTCAGGGCTGGGCTGTTCATTGACATTGGTGATTGACCAGTAACATTCATGACACCAAGTGTCAGGCAATAAACATCTTCGGTGAACAAGAAGCTGAAGTAGAGCTTTAGTGATCCAGATTCAAGACTGACTTCCAGGGCTGTCTGTGTGGAGTTTGCACATTCTTCCTGTGAATGGTTAGGGTTCTTCTGGGTATTTTGGTTTCCTCCCATCTCCAATGGAACCACCGTCTAGGCTGATCTTCCCCTCCCTTCCCTATTTCCACAGGGATCACTCCCTCCATAACTCCCTTTCTGCATCTTCCTATCTACTGATCCCGGCACCAATCTCCACAATTATGCTAATACTTGCCCCTCCACCTCTTAACCCCCATCACCATTCGAGGCCCTAAACAGTCCTTCCAGGTGAGGCAGCACTTCACATGTGGATCCATTGGTACCTTTTATTGCAACGTCTGCTCCCAATGCAAACCCCCTGTATATTGGTGAGACCCAATGCAAACTGGGGCTATCATTTCACTGATCACCTTTGCTGTAGCAGCCAAGATCTTCTGGTGGCCAGCCATTTTAATTCCACTTCCCATTCCTACTCTGATATGTCTGTCCACGGCCTCCTCTGCGGCCAAGAGTGGAGAGGCAACGCATCACATTCCATCTTGGTCGTCTCCAAACTGACGGCATCAGCATCGATTTCTCCAACTACCAGTAATCGCTTCCCTCCGTTCACAATCTCCTCCTTTTTTTATTCCGTTAACCATGTGGCCCCCTTCATCCTTTCTCTTTCCCCTCCTCCATCCTCACAATCCACCCATCACCCACCACCTTCTTCCTCCCTCTGGCTCTCCACCCCTGTCCTTTTAATCCATGATCAGCTATCCTCTCCTATAAGACTCTATCTTCTTGCCTCTTCCACCTGCCAGCTTCTCATATCATTCCCGCTCCCCCTCCCTCACCTGCCTACCTTCCCTCTCTCTCTTGATTCACCTATCACCCACTAGGTGGTACTTCTCTCCATTACCTCCCTCCACCCTTAATTCTGGCTTCTGATCTCTTCCTTTCCTGACGAAGGGTCTTGGCCTATAGTGTCAATTGTTCATTTCCCTCCATTGATGCTGCATCACCTGCTGAGTTCCTCACCTGCCCACCTGGACAAGCCAGCGAGCACTGTCAGGGTCATGTTTTTTGACTTCTCCAGTGCGTTCAATACCATCCGCCCTGCTCTGCTGGGGGAGAAGCTGACAGCGATGCAGGTGGATGCTTTCCTGGTATCATGGATTCTTGATTATCTGACTGGCAGACCACAGTACGTGTGCTTGCAACACTGTGTGTCCGACAGAGTGATCAGCAGCACTGGGGCTCCACAGGGGACTGTCTTGTCTCCCTTTCTCTTCACCATTTACACCTCCGACTTCAACTGCTGCACAGAGTCTTGTCATTTTCAGAAGTTTTCAGATGACTCTGCCACAGTTGGATGCATCAGCAAGAGAGATGGGGCTAAGTACAGGTCTACGGTAGGAAACTTTGTCACATGGTGTGAGCAGAATTATCTGCAGCTTAATGCGAATTCATAATTTACTGGCATAATTTACACATTACTATTTAACTATTTACGGTTCTATTACTATTTATTATTTATGGTGCAACTGTAACGAAAACCAATTTCCCCTGGGATCAATAAAGTATGACTATGACTATGACTATTTTGTGTGTGTTATTGGAAATGTATTATCTGTCCTTCACAGTCATCCCAGAAATCTCTGCAACAGCACCATTTTCAACAGACGAAATACAGAATTCAAGAATGTAGTTCATTATCACCTTCACAAGGGCAAGCGAATGACTAATAGACGTCAGTCTTGCCAGCAGTTCCCAGATCGCGGAAGTAAACAGAAAATGATCTGCAGCAGCTGCCCCGGCCCTATCTTCCCTATTGTTCTCCTATCGGTGGGACCTGTTCCTGTCAGTTTCCGACTCCAGAGTCAGTTGCAAGTTGCCTGGCCTGTGAACTGTCTGCTTTGCATGATTGCTTGTCTCCCAACAGTGACCGTGTTTGTTCTGGTCACTCCCTGCCCCCAGTGTGTTGCTTTACTGATTTGCAGTGACGTGTAAGATGTTTTTACACCAACAGCCTCTGTGAAATCTGTCACAGTATTTTTTGTCAGCCTTTGGTTGTTTGTCAGTCTTAGTATAGTTTTTCGTAAAATCTATTATATATATATTTTTATTATTTTCCTGTAAATGCCTGCAAGAAAATGAATCTCAAGTTAGTATATGGTAATATATGCTTAGTTCGATAATAAATTCACTTTGACTTTTGATACCTTAGCAAATGGTTGGATCCCTTGGGTCCAGATGAGTGTTCAACTGCTATTGGTGTTCAGTGTGTCAATCATACCTTAGAAGTCCGTAAAACATGGGAGCAGAATTAGGGCATTTGACCCATCATGTTTGCTCTGCCATTCCATCATGGCTGAATTATTATCCCTTTCAATCCCATTCTCCTACCTTCTCTCCACAACCTTTGACGCCCTGATTAACCAAGAACCTTTCAACCTCTGCTTTAAATATATCCAATGAATTGGCCTGTGCCCCTGGCTGTGGTAATGAATTCCACAGATTCACCAGCCTCTGTCTAAAGAAATTTTTCCTTATCTCTGTTCCAAATGAACGCCTTTCAGTTTTGAAGTTGTGCCCTCTGGTCCTAGATGCTGCCGCATCCACTCTATCTAGGCCGTTCAATATTCAATAGGGTTCATTCTTCTAAACTCCAGTGAGTACAGGCCCAAGCTATCAAACACTCCTCACATTAACCCTTTCGTTCCTGGAATCATTCTCGTGAACCTCCTCTGGACCCTCTCCAATGCCAGCACATCTTTTCTTAGATAAGGGGCCCAAATCTGCTCACAATACTCCCAGTGCAGACAGACTAATGCCTTATAAAGTCTCAGTACTAAATCCTTGCTTTTGTATTCTTGTACTCTCGAAATGAATGCTATCATTGCATTTCCCATCCTTATCACCAACTCAAACCTGAAAAGTAACCTTTAGGGAATCCTGTAGGAGAACCCCCAAGTCCCTTTGCACCTCTGATTTTTGAATTTTCTCCCCACTTAGAAAATAGTCTACGCCTTTAGTCCTTCTACTAAAGTGTATGACCATGCATTTCCCTACACTTCTCCATCTGCCACTTTTTCGCCTATTCCCCCCCGAATCCTTCCATTGACACCCTGCTTTCTTAACACTACATGCCCCTCCATCTATCTTCAAATCATCCACAAACTTGGTCACTAAGCCATCAATTTTGTCATTCAAATCATTGACATATAATGTGGAAAAAAGTGGTCCCAGGACTAACCCTGTGGCACGCCACTAGCCACCGGCAGACAACCGAAGAAAGCCTCCTTTATTCCCACTCTTTGCCTCCTGCCAGTCAGCCAATGTTCTATCCATTCTAGTACCTTTCCTGTAATACCATGGCACAGTGGTCCCCAACCTCCGGGCCGCGGACCGATACACTGCCGCGAAGCATGCAGGGGTTCAGCGGTAGCTGGGAGGCACCCAGCACATCTTTAAGAAAAAAGCCAAAATAATCAAGCTAATTAATTAGGTGCCGCCGGGCACGTAAATGTCGGCCCAGATCAGAGGCGACGCATATCGGCAATCACCTCTGATCTGGGCCGACATTTACATGCTGGGCAGCACCTAATTAATTAGCTTGTTTATTTCGGCTTTTTTCTTAAAGCTGTTCTGGGTGCGCCCCGGCTACCGCTGTACCGCTGCATTCTTCGCGGCAATGTATCGGTCCGCGACCCAGAGGTTGGGGTCCACTGCCGTGGCCTCTTACTTTGTTAAGTATCCTCGTGTGCGGCACTTTGGCAAAGACCTTCTGAGAATCCGAATAAACCACTGACTCTCCCTTGTCTATCCTGGCTGTTATTTCCTCAAGATATTCCAACAGATTTTTCAGGCAAGATTTCCCCATTAGAAAACTATGCTGACTTTGGCCTATTTTATCATGTGTCTCCAAGTACCCTGAAACCTCATCCTATAATTTCCTTTCTTCTGCCTCCCTCCCTTCTTAAAGTGTGGAGTGAAATTTGCAACTTTCCAGTCCTCAGGAACCATTCCCAAATCTATTGATTGTTGAAAGATCATTACTAATGTCTCTGCAGTCTCTTCAGCTACCTCTTTCAGAACCCAGGGGTGTAGTCCATCTGGTCAGGTGACTTATCTAGCTTCCAGAGCACCTTTTCCTTAATTATAGCAACTACACTCACTTCTGCCCCCTGACACTCTCGAACTTCTGGCATTCTGCTCGTGTCTTCCGCGGTGAAGACTAATGCAAAATACTTCGTAAGTTTGTCCGCCATTTCCTTGTCAAACATTACTACCTCTCCAGTGTCATTTTCCAGCAGTCCGATATCCACTCACTCACACCTCTTTCTTACTCTTTATATATTTGAAAAAAACTTTTTGTATCCTATCTTATATTATTGGCCAGCTTACCTTGATATTTCACCTTTCATTATCTGTGTTCTCTGGGAGTGGCAGGGAATGGAGGGTGACTCTGGGGAATGAATATCCGACAATTTCCTCAGGATACCCCTAAAATATTGTTTATACTTGCACTACTTTTGCTACACAGCCTCGGCAGCTGGGTCCTATTTGTGGCAGAAAACCAGTTTAAAAGCAAAAAGTGAATTTGAAGTATGGAAGGAATGCGCAGAGAGAACAACTGTGGGGAGATTGCACGATAATTAAAGCTGACTAATGCCATTTTGCACACTATTTATTTAGCACAGGAGTCCCTGTGAAGCATCTAATTGTTGTTGGGATTATTACTCCCTGGAGTCCATTCCTGATGTCAGCTTGGTTCAATGGCAGCCCTGTCATCTCCCCCTCTCCCCCGTACATAAATAATCTAAATTGATTCTACACGGTAGTCCTGGAAGAATGTTACATTTCTGCAGGTGTCATTTTTCTGGGGGCCGGCGGGGGTCATCATATTTAAGTTTGCTGACGACACCACTGTTGTTGGCGATCAATTGGCATACAGGAGGGAGATTAAAAATCTGGCTGTATGGTGCCACAACAACGACCTCTCTCAATATCAGCAAGACCAAAGAACTGATTATTGACTACAGGAGGAACAATCTGGAGGTCCATAATCATCAGGGGATCATGGATGGGAGGCATATTTAAATTCCTCGACGTTTTCATTTCAGAAGATCTTTCCTAGATCCAGCACATATATACCATTACAAAGAAGTCACAGCAGTGCCTCCACTTTCTTAGAAGTTTGAGAAGATTGGGCATGTCATCTAAAACTTTATAGATGCATGGTGGAGAGTACAACAACTTGTCTCGTCACAGCCTGGTATGGAAGCTCCAATGCTCTCGACTGGAAAAGCCTACGAGAAGTAGTGGATACAGACCAGTGCGCCATGAATAAAGCCCTCCCCACCATGGCACACATCTACAAGGGAGGGAGAGCTTTGCAGGGAAGCAGCATTCATCATCAGGGACCCCCACCATCAGGCCATGCTCTCTGTTCGCTGCTGCCATCAGAAAGGAGGTACAGGAGCCTCAGGACCCACACGGTTATTGCACCTCAACTATCAGGCTGTTGAACCAGAAGGGATAACTTCACTCGCCCCGACACTGAACTGATCCCATAACCCATGGACTCACTTTCAAGTTCATGTTCTCGATAGTTATTGCTTATATATAGCACGTGGCCAAGTGGTTAAGACATTGGACTAGCAACCTGAAGGCCGTGAGTTCGAGCCCCAGCCAAGGGAACGTGTGTGTCCTTGAGCAAGGCACTTAACCACACACTGCTCTGCGACGACACTGGTGCCAAGCTGTATGGGTCCTAATGCCCTTCCCTTGGACAACATTGGTGACGTGGAGAGGGGAGACGCAGCATGGGCAACTGCTTGTCTTCCATACAACCTTGCCCAGATCTGTGCCCTGGAGAGTGAAGACTTTCCAGGCGCAGATCCATGGTCTCGCAAGACTAACGGATGCCTTTACTTTTACTTATATTTCTATTTTGTATTTGCACAGATTTTTGGCTTTTGCACATTGGTTGTTTGTCCATGTGTGTTTTTCATTGATACTATTGTGTTTCTTTGTAGTTACTGTGAATGCATTCAAGATCTCAGGGTAGTGTGTGATGACACGAGGGGGAACTTCTTTACTCAGAGAGTGGTAGCTGTGTGGAACGAGCTTCCAGCAGAAGTGGTAGAGGCAGGTTCGATGTTGTCGTTTAAAGTTAAATTAGATAGATATATGGACAGGAAAGGAATGGAGGGTTATGGGCTGAGTGCAGGTCGGTGGGACTAGGTGAGAGTAAGAGTTTGGCACTGACTAGAAGGGCCGAGATGTCCTGTTTCCATGCTGTAATTGTTATATGGTTATATATGTACTTTGATAATAAATTTGCTTTGAACTTCAAAACCAACTTTCCACCTACCTGTGATCAATCAATTTGCACGGCACTATTTAAAGCAGCTCGATATTAATCCCCCAGCCAAGAGTTTTAATGATAATTAAATGTTAATTGGATCATTGCTCTTTTGTCAGATTGTTGCTGATACCAGACGTGTGAAACACGACACTGCCCAAATGACTCAACCTTGAGTACCTACATCCCCCAAGCGAAATTCTCATGCCTGTAGCATATCTGAAGTCCATCAGCATTTGATTATCTCTATCTTGCAGAGGATGATGAATGTCTGGAATGCTCTAACCCACTTGTAGAGACTAGCTTCATTGTAAGTATTTAATATCACGGAAGGTAAAGATTTGAAAGAGTTTGGAATTGACAAAAATGGGATTGGGGCAGATCTCCTGGGATACTGAATGACAGGGACAGCTTGAACAACTAAGACTCCTGCACATATTTTGTGGCATTCTTATACATATTTCTCCTCGGTTTCTGTCTTCAAGGTGCTAACCCGGCCCAGAGTTGGCGGTACTGAGGTGGTGCCTCTCTCAGTGCCTCAGCTAACCAGAGGATATCAGCAGAATATTTAACTGCAGAGGGACTTTGGCCAAATTCAGTTCCCTGACTAGATAATTACTCACAATCACATGCCAACAAGCATTTAGGGGATAGTGCAGAGGTTGAGGGGAGGTGACCCTCTGTTGATGCTCTAGAGTTTTAATTTGGCTCAGTTCTCTCTGGGTCCGGAGGAGATTCACGACAATGATCCCAGAAATGAAAGGGTTAATGTACGAGGAGCATTTGATGGCTCTGGGCCTGTACTTGCTGGAGTTTAGAAGAATGGGGTGGGAGGGGGATCTCATTGAAACCTATCGAATATTAAAAGATCTAGGCAGTGTAGACGTGGAGGAGATGCTTCCTGTAGTGGGGGAGTCTAGGACCAGAGGGCACAAACTCAGAAAACCAGGACGCCTCTTCAGAATAGAGGAGGAAAACTTTCGTTTAGCCCAGGGGTGGTGAATTCATTATCACAGTGGCTGTGGAGGCCAAGTTATTGGGTATATTTAAAGTGGAGATGGATAGGTTCTTGATTAGTCAAGGTGTCAAAGCCTACGGGGAGAAGGCAGGAGAATGGGGTTGAGAGGGATAATAAATCAGCCATAATGGAATGGTAGAGCAGTCTAGATGGGCCGAATTGCCTAATTCTGCTCTTCTATCTTAAGTTCTTACAGCTTTCTTTAATTTTCCCCAGCAGCCTCAGAGATACAAAATGACGCTGATGTTTTGCCAGGATCTCTTCCCAGCCTGATCACCCTCATGCTCTCCTAGTTATTTTTAGATGCTATACGCTGCCTCCTGATATCCGAGTCGCCAGCAGCACGGAGCAGTTCAATAACCCGCCTCGGAGGCCGTGACGATGGGACAAAGCACTGAACATGTGGTGCAGGAGGCCTACGTAATGTCGCAGGATTACATCAGGTACATGACGGGTAGGGCATCAAAGGCAGCTCCCAGTGTGACAGCAGCGGCCCTAAGACATGCAGGCGATGACCTCCTGGTGAAATGTCCCATCTTCTTCAAGCGATGGCCCCGGGTTTTCAAGGACGTTTGCCCCGACGATGCCTGTGACTACTTATTCAGGATTCTGGACGAGCATTTTCAACCAGAGACACCCTGGCAGAAGGAAGAGCTGACTTGGAGTGGTGTCCTCTCTATTTATGTGCTGGCAGGGCAGCTGTCAGAAGAATGACATGGAGACAGTGCTAGAGGAGCTGGGACTCAGAGTTGGAAAGTACGTGGAGAGTAACGTATGCCCAATCATCAGAGAAAAAGGAGGATGGGTGAGTATTGCTGGGAAGAAAAGTGCCACATCTTGGTTCAAAGGCAGTGGGATTAAAATAGTCAGAATGCATTTGCCAGCCTGCAGTGCACTGCCCAGCAACAGTGAAATGCGCAGAAGCTACACCAATCAGTACATTAATGGCCTGGCTTGACTCCAGTCTGAAGCTTTCACTTTGATTCCATTTGACTCCCAAAAATGTGACACCCCACACAATCCACACAACCCAAAAGCATTTGTCTCAAAGCAGGGAAAACAAGCAATTTTTCTTTGGTCACCAGTTCTACGTTTTTCATCAGGTTCTAAACTATTGTCTTAACAACACTAATCTTTAACTTTTCTCCTTACCCCATTTTAATCTTGTTTTCCTTCGCAATCTTTTTCAGAATCAGATTTAATATCACAAGGATACGTTGTGGAATTTGTTGTTTTGCAGTAGCTGTACATTGCAATACATAATAATAGAAAACTAAATTACAGTAAGTACTCTATATACGTATAAATTAAACAAGGAATGCAAACAGAGAGGAAAATAAAATAGGGAGGTAGTGTTCATGGGTTCATTGTCCACTCGGAAATCTGATGGCAGAGGGGAAGAAGCTGTTCCTGAAACTTTGAGTGTGTGTCTTCAGGTTCCTTACCTCCACCTTGATGGTAGCGATGAAACGAGGGCATGTCCTGGGTGATGGATGCCACCTTTTAGAGGCATCACCTTTTGAAGGTGTCCTGGATGCCGGGGAGGCTGGTTCCCATGATGGAGCTGGAAGAGTTTACAACTTTCTTCAGACTTTTCTGACCCTGTGCAGTGGCCCCTCCATACCAGAAGGTGATGCAGTTAGTTAGAATGCTCTCCACAGTACATCGGTAGAAATTTGCAAGTGTCTTTGGTGACGTACCAATTCTCCTCAAACTCTTAATAAAATATAGCCTCTGCTGTGCCTTCTTTGTAACTGCATCAATATGTTGAACCCAGGATAGATCCTCAGAGTTGTTGACACACAGGAACTTGAAACTGCTCTCCCTTTCCACTTCTGATCCCTCGATGAGGACTTGTGTGTTCCCTCTGCTTCCTCTTTCCGAAACCCACAATCAATTCCTTGGTCTTACTGACATTGAGTACGAGGTTGTTGCTGTGACACCACTCAACCAGCTGATTTATCTCGCTCCTGTGACGCCTCCTCATCACCGCCTGAAATGTCGCCAACAATAGCTGTTTCTCCTGCAGATTTATAGCTGGCGCTCGTGCTGTGCCTAGCCACACAATCGTGAGTGTAGACAGAGTAGAGCAGTGGTCTAAGTATGCATCCTTAAGCTACGCCGGTGTTGATCGTCAGTCAGGAGAAGATGCTATTTCTGAGCCACACAGACTGTGGTTTCCCAGTGAGGAAGTCAATGATCCAGTTGCAGGAGGAGGTACAGAGATCCATGTGTTGTAGCTTGTCGATTAGAACTAAGGGTATAATTGTGCTAAACACCGAGCTATACTCAATAAACAGCAGCCTGACACAGGTATTGCTATTGTATTTTCTCATACTTGGGTTGTGTAGTCATGTTATGCCCAATCATATCCTATCAAAAGCAGTCCCCTTCAAATGCAACTTCAACAACTCTTCCTGCCATCTACTCTACAAAAAAATCCCCAAGTCCAGAACAAGATTATAGGATAACCAATCACATTTGTCAATGTGTCTCCAACATCATGTGTATCCTCTTGTTATCCACACAACAAGACTCATCACCCCTTAACCTCACTCCTCTGAGTCTGCTGGACGCCGAGGACATCTTCCCCTCACGTTCATTCCAATAGCAGAACAGCAGATAGAAATAAGGATTGCCCATGTATCTCACCAACAACTCACTGAGGAAAGGAATCAGGAAAATAAGAAAGAACAGAAGAAACAGAGAGGAGAAGAATTTCATACCCTCGTTGTCTCTAAATTGTCACAATAGTTAGACTGCTTGTCTGACATTCAGTATCAGATGGGCAGAAGTTTTCTCCAATGAAATAATATTAAGTCTGAAGTCATTGTTTTCAGTCCCTATCACAAACCCTGTTCCCCATTTAACATCACCGTCCTTCTCTTGGCAAACAGATCATCACAAACGCAAACACGAGGAAATCTGCAGATGCTGGAATTTCAAGCAATACACATAAAAGTTGCTGGTGAACGCAGCAGGCCAGGCAGCATCTCTAGGAAGAGGTACAGTCGACGTTTCGGCCCAGGACCCTTTATCATCTTCCTAGAGATGCTGCCTGGCCTGCTGCGTTCACCAGATCATCACAAACTCTAGTTTGAGAAAACCAACATGCATGCATTCATGTTTGCCCACCTAAATGCATTGGACCTACTCATCTAGTCTACTCCAACAGCACAAGCGTCGCCCACAACATCCATACCCCTTGGACAAGAAGGGCTGCAGACATGAAAGTCATCTGCAGGTCTCCCCCAAGTCACACGTCATCCTGGTCAACACAGATACCACCATTCCTTCATCATCGCTGGCTCTAAATCCTGGAACTTGCTATCCAACAATGTTGGGGGAGTGAATTCACCAGGAATCAGTGATTCACCATCACCTTCTCCAGAGCATCAGACATGGATAACAAACGCTACCCTGGCCAAGGATGTCCATACCCTGTACATTAACAATTCTGTCCTCTCCTCAGTTCAGCAGCTTCCATGTCATTTGGCCTGACTATTGTGGTAAGGTTGTGGTGAGCCTCCCCTGTTCCACTCACTCATAAACCCAATCCCTGATGGAGTGTTGGTGCCGTAATGCTGACCAAACCCTACTCATCTTTTGGCCCTGTGATTACAATCGTAAATTATCGACTCAGAGCTGGGACCCTTCAGCAATGATCCATACCGACGATGATGCCTATCTATACTAATATCGTCTGCCCACACTCAGCCCATATCCCTCTACATCTTTCCTGTCCAAATGCCTTTTATATCTTATTGTGACTGACACCCCCTCTTGCAGCTTATCCAGATTACCACCACCCTGTGTGTGTGAAAATCCTCTGCTTCAGATCTCCTTTACATTTCTTCCATCTCAACGTAAATCTGTGCCCTCTAACTCTAAGGGAAAAAAGACTTTGACAAAGTATCCCATTTATCCCCATTATGATATAGATTTATAAAAGTCCTTCAACCTCCTATGTTCCAGTGAGAATAACCCCTTATAGAATCTCCCCTTATAACTACTGCCTTCTTTTCCAAGTGAGTCTCTTCCGCACTCTCTCTATTGCTACCATATCTGGAGTGGTGAGCCGAACTTCACTACTGTAATTGTAGTCTAACCAATGATCGGTACAGCTGAAGATTATGTCCCAAATCTTGTATTCAATGCATTATCCTATGAATGCAAGTGCCCAAATGCCTTCTTTGCCACCCTGACCACCCTTGCTCCCTTTCAGAGAGCTATGGACTTGCAACCATGGTGTCTCTATACATCGTTGCTCTTCAGGCCACTGCCATTTCTTCTGCAAGTCCTATCAATTTTGACCCTCTAAAGTTCATTTCCTCACAACTGTTGTCCCAATTGACTCTTGCCATAATTTCAAAATTCTCACCATTGTTTTCAAATTCTTCTGTGTCCCAATTCTTTCATCTACTAAATTTTCTAGAGGCCTATGACTCTGAAATAACTGTGCTCGTCCAATTCTGGACCATCTTTGAGAGACCATTAATTACTCTCTGTGATGGAGCAATTTCTAGCTACCAAAATCCAGAAGTCTCTTTCTAAACTTTGTTAATCTCACTTCTCATTGAAGATAATTAATTAATAAACAATCTAGTGTTGCTTGGGGAAGAGTGACCATAACATGATAAAATTCTTCATTATAAAGGAGGACAGAAGAATTCATTTGGGGAATCTAAGTAAAGGAAACTCAGAAGATATTAGGTATACATTGGCTATGATAAATTGGGAGAGCGTTACACAGAAACATAGAAAATACAGGTCCTTCAGCACACAAAGCTGTGCCGAACATGTACTTACTTTAGAAATTACCTAGGGTTACCCATAGCCCTCTATTTTTCGAAGCTCCATGTACCTATCCAGGGGGTCTCTTAAAAGACCCTATCGTATCCGCCTCCACCCCATTCCACGCACTCACCACTCTCTGCATAAAAAACTTACCCCTGACATCTCTGTACATACTTCCAAGCACCTTAAAACTGTGCCCTCTCGTGATAGCCATTTCAGCCCTGGGAAAAAGCCTCTGAGTTTACGAGTTTGATAATGAACAAGCCATGAGACGCATTTATGGAATACAAGGGCAAGTTTCAACAACTGTTCACTCGGTTCTGGCATAAAAAATAAACCAGGAAAGGTGACTCAACCATGGTTTACAAAATGAAAAGTGGCAGCAGTAGTACATTATAGGGGTTGTATTACGTCAAAGGAGGAGAAGTCTAAGATGTCTAGAAAAGGCAGTAAAGCTAAAAGCAGGAGCAGTTCAAAATTCAGTCAAGGGAGACAAAAGGAAAATAAAGTACAAGACCAAGTTACAGAGAAAAGAGAACTATCTGTAAAAACCTTCTGTGGAAATGCGAGAAGAAAAAGATAATTGAAAACATGTGTAGACCTCTTACAGGGTCATTTATAATTGGGAAGCAAAGAAATGGCAGACCAGTTATGTGCATACTTTGGTTCTGTCTTCAAAATGGAGATATTAATAACTTTCCAGAAATATTGGGAGACGTATCTAGGATTCAGTGGTGGGGGGGGTTGGGTGGGATCTGAATGAAATCCATACTGTAGAGAAATGGTGTTAGTGTTGAATATTGATGACTGATAAATCCGCAGAGCCTGTTAATCTACATACCAGATTACTTAAGGAAACAACCCTAGAAATAATATGAGCATTTCTGGCCATTTTCCAAAGTTCTATAGACCCTGGAAGAGTTCCAGTAGACCAGAACGTGGCTAATGTAATTCAACTATATAAGAAAGGACAGAGAGGGAAAACAGCCAACTATGGACAATTTAGCCTGGTAGCAGTAGTGGGAAAATGTTAAGAGTCCATTATAAAAGAAGTAATAGTGGAGCATTTAGAGACGCAATCAGACTAACTCAACAGGGATCAATGGAAATTGCTTTAGCAGAACTAGTGGCTGTGGTGTATTTGGGTCTTAAGAGGTTTTCAATGAGGTCCCATTGAACTCTATCTTGTTGGATTGGGGATAACACACTTATACAACATGAAAACAGGTCCATCAGCACAAAGTGTTCATGCCAAACATGGTGCCTACCTGATCTAGCTTAATGCACTGACATTGACGGGGAGTTGGTGGACAGACAGGAAAGGAGGAGTGAAACTAAAGGGACTTTTTTTTACCAAGTGACCAGTAGAACTCTGCAGGGACTAGTGCTTGGAATCCAACTATTCACAATGTGCGTTGATGACTCAGACGAGTGAATTAAATGTAAAATCTGCAAGTTTGCAGTAAACAGAGCTGGGCAGAGCGTGAGCTACGAGGAGGCTGGAGGGAGGCTCCGGAAGGATTTGGACAGGGCTAATGCATAGCAGATGTAGCATAATGAGGTTATCCACTTTGGTGGAAAATACAGGAAGTTTATTATTAGTGGTAGATTGGGAACGAGAAAATGAAACAAGACCTCAGTGTCCTTCTGCAGTAGTCGCTGAGAGCAAACATGAGGTGCAGCAGGTCAATTAGGAGGCCAGTCGTACCTTGTGCTTCACGGGATAGGGAGTCGGGTACAGGAGCAGGGATACAGTATCTTGCTGCAGAAATACACTCAGATCGAGTTTAACTATATACGTGCTTGTAATGTATATAATCATATAATGCATATAGGAATGTTTCTCCAAACCAGGGTGTAAAGCACATGAGCACACATAACACACAGTAACTTATGAAGGTAAGGGTAAAATCTACAGATGAATCACACAAAAATAATGAACTAAAGTGCAGAATCAGAATCAGGTTTATTATCACTGGCATGTGTCGTGAAATTTGTTAACTTAACAGCAGCAGTTCAATGCAATAAATAATATAGAAGAAAAAAATAAGTAAATTAATTACAGTATACATATATTGAATAGACTAAAAATTGTGCAAAAAACAGAAATAATATATACTTAAAAAGTGAGGTGTTTTTCATGGGTTCAATGTCCATTTAGGAATCGGATGACAGAGGGGAAGAAGCTGTTCCTGAATCGCTGAGTGTGTGCCTTCAGGTTTCTGTACCTCCTACCTGATGGTAACAGTGAGAAAAGGGCATGTCCTGAGTGCTGGGGGTCCTTAATAATGGATGCTGCCTTTCTGAGACACCGCTCCTTATAAGGTACAGACCAGATTATCCGGTGACACTTTGAATACAATGGGCAGGGAGTTCAGAAGCCTAATGGCCCAAGGGAAGAAAGTTTCCTATCCTGACCATTCTTGTTTTTACGCATCATTCTGTACAGGGCCTTGAGGAGACAACAACCTGAGTATTGTGTGCAGATTTGATCCCCTTACCTGAGGAGATACGTTCTGAGGAGAAGGCAGCTCTGGAAAACGGAGAGACATTTGGCCAATTAGAGTTATGTTCACCAATATTTCGAAATATGAGGGGATTTTATAGAAACTTGCAAAGTTCTAAAAGGGTGGCAGAGACTAAATGTAGGAAAGATTGTGAGCAGTTTTGGTCCCCTAATCTGAGGAAAGACATTCTTGCCATAGAGGGAGTACAAAGAAGGTTCACCAGATTGATTCCTGGGATGGCAGGACTTTCATATGATGAAAGACTGGATCAGCTAGGCTTATACTCTCTGGAATTTAGAAGATTGAGGGGGAATCTTACTGAAATGTATAAAATTCTAAAGGGATTGGACGGGCTAGATGCAGGAAGATCGTTCCCGATGTTGGGGAAGTCCAGAATGAGGGGTCACAGTTTGAGGATAAAGGGGAAGTCTTTTAGGACTGAGATGAGGAAAAACTTCTTCACACAGAGAGTGGTGAATCTGTGGAATTCTCTGCCACAGGAAACAGTTGAGGCCAGTTCATTAGCTATATTTAAGAGGGAGTTAGATATGGGATCAAGGGTATGGAGAGAAGGCAGGTACAGGGTTCTGAGTTGGGTGATCAACCATGATCATACTGAATGGCGGTGCAGGCTCGAAGGGACGAATGGCCTACTCCCGCACCTATTTTCTATGTTTCTATGTTTCTATGTTCCCAATGGAGTCCAGCAACTCTAAGGATAAAGGGGAATCACACTCTAAGGATAAAGGGGAAGCTATTTAGGGCTGATATGAGAAAAAACATTCTCACCCAGAGAATATAAAACCTGCAGGACTCTCTACCACAGAAGACAGTAATCATTCAAAAAGTTAAATATAGTTGTTGAGGACAGAGATCTCAATGGACACGGGAAGAAAGCAGGAATAAGGTATGGAATTTGGATCTTCAGCCAACAGTCTACTCCTGCTCTTCTTCTCTACATTAGCAGTTTTCTATGTCACTCCTTAAAATCTAGCTCAACATCAGACGAAGTTTAGCTTGAATTAAAAACTGCTGGAAAACTCAAAGGGTCAAGCAGTATCCGTGAACTAACGACATTTTGGGTCCCAATGAAGGGACCGGAAACAAATACGTCAACGTCAATCCCTCCACAGATGCTGACTGGCCTGCTGAGCTCCTCTGCTCCAAATTCCAGCAGCTATTGTATCAAAATGTAACATGAAATGCGTACAAGCATTTTTGCTCTACCATGGGTGCTACATAAGGAGTTTATTTCACTTTCTTTTATACCTTCTGAAATCTTGATGTTCTTTACACCACACAGCGGCACTTCCAGATTTCCTCCATGGCATTTCCCTCCGATCCTTTCCCTTCCTGCCCCCCCTAATGTCATGTGCCCAATGAAAGCCAGCAAAAAAACTAAACTATACAATTTAATCCCAGATGACCTCTTAATACATGCTTCCCCCATATATTTGAAGCTCTGTTATTTTTAGCAGGAATGCAAAAATATTACCATTACAATGAATAACCTAGTGAGGGGACTCCGGGCAATTTATGCAATCGTAATTAGTGGCCTCTTTGGTCCTGTTACAATGTCATTATATTGCCCGAGGCCCTCAAGGTCCCAGTCTGCCGGCAGTCCCACAGCCCATTATCTCTGGTTTCTGTCACCCACCCTGCAAAGCCCTTGGACCCTCCTAGTTGAAGCAATAACTAATTCCTTCATCGTGTCGTAAAGCTGAGTCAAATTTACATTTTTCTGAAGTTCCGAGAATCAAGGACTTATCTGGGTAGCCAGGAATCTTCAGTGGCATTCCACAGCGCCTTATCCAAAGTAGCACACACAAAATGCTGGAGCAATTCAGCAGGTCAGGAAGCATCTATGGAAAGGAGTAAAGAGTCAACTTTTCAGGCTCTCAGCCAGGAATATCAACTCTCCTTATTCCCCTCTATAGACATTGCCTGACCTGCTGAGTTCCTCCAACATTTTGTATGTGTTACTCTGGATTTTCAGCATCTGCAGAATTTCTTGTGTTTACTCCTTCCAAAGACTTCATGTAGACCACTGTGTGAGAAACATAACTGAACACTTTAATCAGATATCAGTACAAACACTCAATAACACAGCATGGATAACTTCTGGTGGAGATTGTCAGATGGTAATGAAAGTTTTCATTTTGCTTGGAGCAGAAGAAGGAGAACGTTATAGAGGTAGTCACCCCTGCAGGCAGCCCAAGTGCTACACCTGGCCCGTCACTCCCCCCTCACCTCCACTTAGGACCCCCCCAAACAGCCCTTCCAGGTGAGGCAGTACTTCACCTGTGAACCTGCTGGGGTCGTCTATTATGTCTGGTGCTCCCGATGTGGCCTCCTGTACATTGGTGAGACGTTGTAAATTGGGGGGCCTCTCCGTTCAGGCACCTCTGCTCCATCTGCCAAAACCGGAACTTCCCGGTGCCCAAACATTTCAATTCCAATTCCCATTCCTGTTTCGACATGTCGGTCCATGGCCTCCTGTTGTGCCAAGGTGAGGCCACACTCAGAGTGGAGGAGCAATACCTTATATTCTGCCTGGGTAGCCTCCAAGCTGATGGCATGAATATTGATTTCTCCTTCCAGTAAAAAAACTGTTTCCCTCCCCCTCCCCTCTTCTTCTCTTCCCCTCTCTGGCCTTTTACCTTTTCTCACCTGCCTATCACTCCACCCCCTCAGGTCCCCTCTCCTACGGTCCACTCCTATCAGATTCCTTCCACTACAGCCCGTTACCTTTCCCACCCGTGTAGCTTCACCTATCATCTTCTATCTGGCCTCCTTCACCTCCCCCTACCTTTTTATTCTAGCGTCTTCCCCACATCACCTACCAGCTTGTATTTCTACCTCTCCCTCACCTTCTTATTCTGTCTTCTTCTCCAGTCCTGAAGAGGGGTCTCAGCCCAACTATTTCCATAGACGTAGCCTGACCTGCTGAGTTCATCCAGCACTGTATTTGTGTTGCAGAGGTATATAAAATTAAGGGGGGCATAGATGAGGTGAATAGAACATAAAACATTACAGCACAATAGGGCTGGTGGTGCAATGGCATCAGCGCCAGACTCTGGAGCGAAGGTTCCCGAGTTCGAATCCAAGTCGGACCACCCCCCCCAACGAGCACGCTGTCCATCTGTGCCGGATTGAGCGTCCAGCTAGCCAATCGGCCTCGTAAAAAGAAAAAATGGGTCCAGTCCGGAACGTTCTTATCGTGACCCGGTTAATCTGAAAGGAGACCAATCCTGACACCACGGGCCAGACAAGAATGGCTGACTGTCTGGTGCAACGCGCTAAAAAAAAAGCAAAATACAGGCCCTTTGGCCCACGATGTTGTACCAACCTTTGAAGCTACGCCAAGATCAGTCTAACAGTTCTAACCCTTCCCTCTTTCATAGACATCCATTTTTCTATGGCCCCAATGCCTATTTAAGAGTTTCTTAAATGCCCCTAATACGTCTGCCCCCACCACCACCCCAGAAAGGCGTTCCACACACCCGCCACTCTCTTTGTGAAGAACTTACCTCCAAACTCCCCAATGCCTTAAAATTATGGACCCTTGTACTGGCCATTTCCAAATTTCTCTGGCTATCCACTATACACAAGAGTAGTCCGAGCATTTGTCCTAGATTAGCAGAGTCTGAAACAAGAGATTTAAGGGGTACGTGAGCAACAACTTTTTTGACACAGAGGGTGGTGGGTATGCGGAGTGAGTGGCTGGAGGAGGTAGCAGAAGCAGGTACAATTACATTTAAAAGACATTTGGTCAGGTCTGTGGATAGGAAAGTTTTAGGCTGAGTCAAAGGCAAGTGAGATTAGCTTACGTAAGCTTTGGTCGTCATGGACACGATGGGACACGTTCCCAAGGGCCTGTTTCCATGCTGTTCAACTCCAAGTAACGAGCAGCAGGAGCATTCCCGATCCTTAAAGGCAGTAGTCATGCCTCTGAACCGCTGCCTCGATTCCAATTCAGTCCTTGGGCCCAGTGCTACATGTGGAGTTTGCACGCTCTCATTATAGGATTCCTCTCACATCCTGAATGCATGCGCATTGGCAGGGGAAGTGGCTGCTTTAAACTGCCCCTACTCTGGGCCCGTATTCACTAGCGTTCAGAAGAATGAGGGGAGACCTCATTGAAAACTATCGAATTGTGGATGGTCATGTGTTTCCTATGATGGGAGAGTCTAAGTCCAGGGGACACAGCCTCAGAATAGAGGGGTGTCCTTTTAGAACAGAGATGAGGTGGAATTTCTTCAGCCAAGGAGTGGTGAATCCGGAATTCTTTGCCACAGGCAGCCGAGGAGGCCAAGTCTTTATGTATATTTAATGAAGAGGATAGTAGATTCTTGACTGGTCAGGGCATGAAGAGATACAAAGAGAAGGCAGGAAATTGTGGCTGAGAGGAAAATTGGATCAGCCATTATGAAACGTCAGAGCAGTCTTGATGGGCCAGATATCCTAATTCTGGTCTTATGCAGGCGAGTGTTAGCATTTGGAGAAAGTTATGGGAAAATAAGGGAGAATAAAATGGCACTAGTGTGCGTGGGTTGTTGATGGGGTGGGTCCAGCCTCAGTGGTATGAGGAACATGTCCCAAAGCTGAATAAATCTGTCATGCTACAAGTCTTCCTGTCTCTTTTGTAGAGTCACAGGGCACTCTGGCACAAAACAAGGCCCTTTGGCCCATCTATTTTATGCTGTCTTGTTTCTCCTGCCTAGTCCCATCTACTCACACCCAGACCATAGCCCACATCTCACCCATCTACAGGACCTACTCAAACTTCTCTTAAATCCATGTACCGATCCAAATTTCTCTTAAATGTTGAAATGAACCCTACATCTACCACTTGTGCTGGAAGCTCGTTCCACACTCTCACCACCCTCTGAGTGAAGAAGTTCCCTCCCATGCTCCCCTTCAACATTTCACCTTTCACCCTGAACCGATTACCTGTTGGGCAGCAGCTCTATACATTTAAAAGGTTTTTGCTTCACTGTACATTGCATACGGGTGAAATGCTGCTGCAGACACAAACAAAATGAAGTGAAAGGTTGGAAGGTGAAGGGTGGTTTAGAACAAAACAGATAGAGTTGGAGAATCAAGGAGCACTACAGCACAGAGAGAGAGAGAGAGACATCTAATCCAGACCATGTCGACCGGTCACTCTGCAAGGTCCCGTTGGCCTGATACAGAGTCACGGAGCACCTCAGCACAGAAACAAGACCCTTTAACCCATCTGGGCCACGCCAGATTCAAAACTGTGCCTCGTCCCATCGCCCAGCACCTGGAGCTCCACACCTTTCCAATCCACGTGCTTACCCAAACTTCGCTTAAACGTTGCCATCAAATCCACACCCACCATTTCTGCTGGCAGCTTGTTCTGCACTTGCGCCACCCTCTGAGTGAAGATGTCCCCCCTCAGGTACACCTCAGTTATTTTTAGTGGTTAGAGACATCACAAAAACCAAAGGAGACCTCAGTCTCTCGGGATGTAGTTATTTGAATGTAATCTTATTATATGGACATCCTCTTTCCCAAATCACAGGATCAACTGTAAAGAGGGAGGGAACACCGTCCCAACAGTTGCAGGAGTCACACCACACTAAATGGTTGAAACAGTCTGGGCAAAGATGTAACCAAAGCCACTGATACCTAATCCTCCGAACCCTCAGCTGATGGAAATATACCCAACATGGGGAGACACAATTGCTTTTAATTCAAAGCAAAGAACCAGAGGTCTTTGGCTGAAATGCTAAAGAAACAGGTCTCACAGAAACCAGGCAAATGTTAAAAATTCTCTGACACTATCTGAACAAAATCTTGAGATTTCCTGGTTACCAATAGCCCTTGAACTAACAGCATCAAAAACTGACAAGCTGGTGTCATTGCTGGCTTGAGGTTTCGCTGAGCTTCCGGCTGTACAATGTTATCAGTAACACATGATGCAAGTGTTTCAAGTTCAAACCACGCTGTCTTCTTTCTTTCTCAGTCTGGTTTCGTGGAGCGCTACGCCGAGAAGGAAGAGCCAGAAAACATGGTGATTCGAGTATGCTGTGGAATGTTACTCCTACTAGCCACCATGTCCCTGACTTACTACATTTACAGGAGGTTGTGAGGGGATTGGCTGCAGATCATTTTACGCACACACAGTGAATCACCTGAAGCCCAGGCCTTACACGTGATTCCATGGACCAGATCATCAGATTAACCATGTGTGCCTTGGGTGAGCCCTCCCTGCATCTTACACAAATACTTCAGCAAAAATAATGGCATATAATAACCCAAATTAAATTATATGAATGATTAAATTATGTGCTTTGTCCTGAGGGGAAGTTTTTGTGAATTGACAATTAACCTCTCCTCCTCAACAGCGTATTCAGATTAATATATGCAGTGGCCATTTTATTCGGTACACTCACTTGTTAATGCAAATATATACTCGGCCAATCATGGGGCAGCAACTTAATACATAAAAGCATACCGACATGGTCAAGAGGTTCAATTGTTGTTCAGACCAAACATCAGAATGAGGGAAGAAATGTGGTCTAAATGACTTTAACTGTGGAATGACTGTTGGTGCCAAACGGGGCGGTTTGAGTATCTCAGAAACCGCTGATCTCCTGGAATTTTCATGCATAACAACCTCTAGAGTTTACAGAGAACGGGGCAAAAACAAAAAAAAAATCCAGTGAGCAGCAGTTCTGTGGGTGAAAACGCCTTATTAATGAGAGAGGTCAGAGGAGAATGGTCAGACTGGTTCAAGCTGACAGGAAGGTGACAGTAACTCAAATAACCACAAGTTACAACAGTGGTGTTCAGAAGAGCATCTCTGAACACACGACACATTGAACATTGAAGTGGATGGGTCACAGTAGAAAAAGACCACAAACATACACTTTGTGGCCACCTTATTAGGTACAGGAGATACCCAGTAAAGTGCCCACTGAGTGTAGACTGGTTTATAACATCTGAATTATTTAATTGGGACAAGGTTTTATTATGGGTGAGTTGCTCGTGTGTTCACATAAAAACCTGGCTGAATTGACCCATGTAAGTGGAATTACACCTCTCACAGCCCTCAAAACCTAATACTGAGAGAGCACTGGGAAAGCGTGTTTATTACCATCAGACAGAGCAAGAGCGGGATTACAGTTCACTGATGGCCTTTTCAGATGCAGGTCCATGGTATTTCTTTACCTTGTCGCTGGATTTCAAAGTGTAGCTTGCTCTTTGCTCTGCTGTGCTTAGAGGCAAGACTAGTCAGAAATAAATAACAGTATATGTTATCTCTGAATAAATAACGTTTTCATTTGGTGTCAAATACTTTCTGTCCCCGGCATTTTTTTTTCGCACCTTGCAGATGAGAGAGAAAGGCAAATGCATTTGAGGGGAAAAAAACGATAATGTAAAGAAATTAACCCAACAAGACCGGCCTCACCACCTAGCGGACACAAACGTCATTACCACAAGTTTCTCTGAAAACTCGGGCAGTCCAACGCTGCCCAACCTGCTGAGTTCCTCCAGCATTTTGTAGGTGTCTCTTTGGATTTCCAGCATCTGCAAGACTTCCTCGATTTAATGGTTTAACATATTTGTGTTGGTTTACGTCCTAGCTTACTGAGAAGTCCCTCAGAGGCGATACTGGACAGAAATAATGTCAGAAATATTATGCATGAATAAATAACATCCCATTTTTATGTGACATCAAATATTTTCTTTTTCCTGCAATTTTTTTTTTGCACCTTGCAGATGAGAGGGGAAGGTAAATACATTTGTGGAGAAATCTCAGCAGAAAAATTTGAATCAGCCAGAAGTCTTAATGTAGCAAGCAAGGCTGCGCAAAGACTCCAAGACAACCAGAAATAATCAACAATCACCATTTTTACAGATAAGTAACGATTTGAATATAAGAAATGTTTCTGTCCCTCCCTTAGCTTGCATGATCCAAGGAAATTGCAGCACACTGCATCTGTCTCCTCACCCAAATGCCCAAATTTAATCTATATGTTTTACAAATAGAACATATATAAAGAAGTTGCCTGATAAAAGGGCAAATAAGATTCCTTTCCATCTTCATGTGACCCTCACACAACACCAATTTCAATTTTATTTTCGTGTGACCATCACACAAACAAATTTTAATTTATATTGCATTTCCTGTGTGCCAAAACTTGCTTTATGGAAACATCAACCAAATTAAAGATGAAAGTGATGCCAAACAGCACTCTGAGATATTGGGGCAAGTAACAATGACTTGATTAAAGGTAGCTTTATGAGACAGTTCAAAGGGAGACCATCGTCAATGCACAACTGGCAATTGCATTCCGGGATGTGCAAAGGTTCGGGATTGGAGCAGTGCGAGGGGTTACAGATCTGGAGGGGATGGCAAGAATGGGGAGGGTTGAAACCTTGGAGGGATTTATACAACAAAGATCAGAATTTTAAAAACAAATTCACAAGCCAGTGTAGGTTAGCAAACTTAGGACTGATGGGTTAACAGGTGGACAGTAGCAGCAGAGTTTTGGATGACCTTAGTTGTGGAGAGTGGACCAAGAGGGTGTTGGAATATTCAAATCCATTAAAAGCATGGATATGTTTTAAAGCAGAAAATGAACTAAAATTGAATCACAAACCCAAGAAAATCTGCAGATGCTGAAAATACAGGCAGCACACACAAAATGCTGGTGGAACGCAGCAGGCCAGGCAGCATCTATAAGAAGAGGTACAGTCGACGTTTTGGGCTGAGACCCTCCGTCAGGACAAATGGAAAAAAGAGATAGTAAGAGGTTTGAAAGTGGGAAGGGGAGGGGGAGACCCAAAATGATAGAAGACAGGAGGGGGAGGGATGAAGCCAAGAACTGGGAAGTTGATTGGCAAAAAGGATACAAGGCTGGAGAAGGGGGAGTATCATAGGACGGAAGGCCTTGGAAGGAAGAAAGGGGGAGGGGAGCACCAGAGATGGAGAACAGGCAAGGAGTTATTGTGAGAGGGAAAGAGAGAGAAAAAAATTAGGGATGGGGTAAGAAGGGGAGGAAGGGCATTAACGGAAGTTGAATCATACTACAGAGGAGAAGATAAGTGATCTCAGAGATGCCCCAATCAAAGGAAACCTGACAAGTTTTCTTTTCTATGTCCAAGCACTGAGGACAGTTGCCCATCTCTCCATCACCAAATCAACTGTTAGTGGACAATTAGCTTTGACCAATTAGCAGGTACGGCTACCAGACTGAGATAATTACACTGGACATGAAATCAAAATCAGGTTGAATATCACATGCCATGAAATTTGTTTGTCGTGAAGCTTTTATAATTTTGAGAATCAAATGTTTATTCAATAAATTTTTACACAGAATCTGACAAAACAAACCTGAGGTGGATGGCAACAGGAAAACCAACGTTCCCAGTTTACCTCCCTAGGAGCTTCCACATAACAGACACACTTAGAAAATATTTTAAATTCCTTAAAAATGTTTATTATTCCTTGGCAGTGGAGGCCAAGTCATTGGGTGCATTTAAAGCAGAGATTGATAGGTATCTGAGTAGCCAGGGCATCAAAGGTTATGGTGAGAAGGCGGGGCAGTGGGACTAAATAGGAGAAAATGGATCAGCTCATGATAAAATGGTGGAGCAGACTCGATGGGCCGAATGGCCAACTTCTGCTCCTTTGTCTTATGGTCTTATGTTATTTCAAAGTCTGAGTGTGCTTACTGAAAATATTTATGATATCAATGTAGCATAAATTGCAAATACAAATTTAAAATAAAATTTCATTCAACATTCCCTTTCTAACCCCCACGAGTGTCAATACACATTTGGGTTGTGGAGCTCCACAGACGGCTGGGTTATCATATCTCCACATCTGAACAACAGAATAATTAACTACAAAAGGGATCTAAACTAAGCACCATACCTTCCCCAGCTCAATGTCTCCGTGGCCACTTTATCAGGTATCTCCTGTACCTATAGAAGTGGTCACTCAGTTTACAAGAGGCATTGATCACTGAACTGTAGTGGATATTCTAGTTTATTTTGTTCCTTTGCCCCAATTAGTTAGCGCATCCCCAAGTTAACATTGGCAAGAACCTCTACAACCTCCCTCCTCTCGGCTGGAATCGGCAGTAAAGACCTCATTATATTCCTGCCTCACTACCCGGTGGTGGAGGTGGAGAGATCAGGATGTTTTTTTTCTGTTTAAAAAATACTTGTGGTTGGGGGAGGGGTTGCAAAAATGGAAAGTAGCAGAGTCAATGCAGGGAGCTGTCTCCTCCCACAAACACATGTTATTTACTGAACTGTTTGAGATTCCCAGATGTTGTTTCAAGGAGATGCCCCCAGGGTAATTAATAACCAATCCCTCCACCTCTTCATCGTTACCAACAAACCCCTGTTTTTGAGAGAATTATTGTTTTTAGAGTTTGACTGTCGGCAACTTTTCTCCTCCCTCCGAGTTGTTACAAATACTGTAAAAAAAAACACATGTTGAAATAGTCAACTTCACAGTGAGCTGCTGTCTTTAATAATCTGAAGTTTGACCGCCAATTTCTTTCGGTCTCCTCTGCGCGCCGAGCCGAGGTTGTCTTCTGTGACGGGGGCTTGAGGAATCCTATAAAACAGCACGGAACCGCCGATTAAAACTTGCCAACTTGCCCTATGTTAAATTCCGCTGGGTCTGAAGGTGCTGACACATACACACACTCTCACACACACACACTCACACACACAAACACACACACACACACACACACACTCTCTCTCACACACACACAAACACACACACACTCACACAAACACACTCACACACACACTCTCACACACACACACTCACACAAACACACACACTCACACAAACACACACACTCACACAAACACACACACCCACTCACACACACACTCTCACACTCTCTCTCACAGTCACACACACACTCTCTCACACACTCACACACACTCTCACACACACACTCACACACACAAACACACACACACCCACTCACACACACACACTCTCTCTCACACACACAGACACACACTCTCACACACACACTCACACACACAAACACACACACACACCCACTCACACACACACACTCTCTCTCACACTCACACTCTCTCTCACACACACACTCTCTCTCTCACACACACACACTCTCTCTCTCACACTCACACTCTCTCTCTCTCACACACACTCACACACACACAAACACACACACACTCACACAAACACACTCACACACACACTCTCACACACACACACACTCACACAAACACTCACACAAACACACACACCCACTCACACACACAGACACACTCTCTCTCACACACACTCACACACACACTCTCACACACACACTCTCACACACACACTCTCACACTCTCTCTCACAGTCACACACACACTCTCTCACACACTCACACACACTCTCACACACACACTCACACAAACACACACACACCCACTCACACACACACTCTCTCTCACACACACTCACACTCTCTCTCTCACACACACAGACACACACTCTCACACACACACTCACACACACAAACACACCCACTCACACACACACTCTCTCACACTCACACACACTCTCTCTCACACACTCTCTCTCTCTCACACACACACACTCTCTCTCTCTCACACACACACTCTCTCTCTCACACTCTCTCTCTCTCTCTCACACACACACACACTCTCTCTCTCTCTCTCTCACACACTCACACTCACTCTCTCTCTCACACACACTCACACACACACACACACACACACACTTCAGTTCTCAGGCACCCAACACAGGTCCGTGATTGGTAGAAGCGGGTCGGTTCGGTCCGGTGTCACTTCCCAGCCTGCCTCCCGCTTAATCCCTGCAGGCAAGGTAGGGAAACTATGACCCATTAAATGTTACCAAACCTCGAAAAATAATTCAAACGCCAGGAAAGGAGACTCGGGGCAAATAAATGCAACTGAGTTACAAACACGGAAGGATATTAATGTACAATTAGTGTAAATGGCTGATTGATTCTCGTGACTCATCTGCTGAAAGACCGTTTCCCGCGCTGTAGCTCTGACTGTAACTAACAAATACGGGTAGATGCAGACATGATCAAGTATGAACATGGAGGGGTGTGCCTACCCTGTTGATGCTTCCCCTGTGTGAAAACACACACAACTGTTGTTTATCTGAGAGGGAAACAGAAATATAGAAATAGCAGCAACTTTAAAAAAAATCAAAAAGCTAAGGCAAAGGCCGCAATTAATTGATTTTACGGTGATGCATCAGACGATCAGAAAGATCTCTAAAAATCTGTGCAAAGGCTCTGCCCATGGTTCGCAGCAACAGCTTACGGGCATCACTGCATAGACCGGCTCATGCCAGCCGCTGGCCTGATCCCAGCATCCTAATTTTATTGTTTAACCATTTCAAAGTAACAGACTAATGCAGCAATCAGAAAGAATGCAGCAATTTTCAGTTGGCTCGCAACTAATATCCAAAGGGAGTTCGCCCCAAAATTTACCTGTCCATGATTAAACCCCGAGGAATAACTACTCTCTCCGGGTCAATGAAATAATATTTAAAGATACAAATCAGATCAAAGTCTTGGCGCGCTCATCATTAGCGATCGCCCTGCAGCTCAAAGCCGGTGACCGAGATAATGAGCAGGGTTTACTCACCTGTTGTTGTCTGCAGATCTCCAACATTGCCCCGGCCTGGACCAGGCACCACATTTCCCCAAACACGGACAGCAGCACGTGGGCCACATCTATCCACCTCCCCACCGTCAGGGTTAGGATCAGCAGCCCGCCCATCCTCACACCCACCGTCTGGTAAACCATCTGCTCGCTTGGGTGCTGCTTCTGCTCTTCTGAAACAACAGGAAAAAATAACTCACAGGGTCGTCAGCAATTACGCAAATGGGAGATCACGTACCACCAGACCAAAGGACAGCCATCTATTCCGCCGTTATCAGACCTCTCATACTCTGAAAGATCAAATCTTGATCTCCCAGTCCACTGTCATGGCCCTCGCACTGTGTCTATCTGCTCCGCACTTTCTATTGTATCGCTAATGACAGGGATTCTGGAGCTGTGGTATATCGCAGATACTAATTTCAACAGCAGCCGGCTTTCAGACCTGAACATGGATTGTAGGTTGAGTTTAAAATGCAGCTCTGAACAATGGTCTTCCTGGAGCTGCATTTTGGGGTCGATGGCAAACAAAGAAACACTGCAACACTCACAACATGCTGGGGGAACTCAGCAGGTCGGGCAGCATCCGTGAAAATGATCGGTCAACGTTTTGGGCCGGAACCCTTCGTTAGGACTGATGAGGGAAGGGGCAGAGGCCCTATAAAGAAGGTGGGAAGGAGAAGGCTGGTAGGTTCCAGGTGAAAAACCAGTAAGGGGAAAGATAAAGGGGTGGGGGAGGGGAAGCAGGGAGGTGATAGGCAGGAAAGGTGAAGGAGGAATAGGGGAAAGCACAATGGGTAGTAGAAGGAGGCGGAACCATGAGGGAGGTGATAGGGAGCTGGGGGAGGGGGCAGAGTGAAACTGGGATGGGGCAAGGGAGGAGGAGGGAATTACCGGAAGTTGGAGAATTCAATTGCATTTGACATCGAGTGCCTACACCTGCATGAATGCGGCCCAGAGTCAGTGGGAATTAGCATTCGTTTTGGGTGTCTGGGGTGTCAGTGTCAAGATGCAAGTGTTTGAAAAATGTATGTAATCCAAAGGAAGCATTGTAGATAGATTGTTACGACAGAATTGTCCCACTGTTACCTTTGATCTTCAGCGTATAACATATCATGTAATATTGGGTCAGGCAGGCCACTTCTTCCAAGGGTGTCTCGGATGTGATGCCTGCTGCTCATTCTGCTGAAGAAAGACTTCAATACCCACCAGCTTCAGTGTCTCGCCGGTGACCTTGTACACAGTCACAACATTTTATATGCATTATATTTCCACATTCTATTTTTCTCTTTACCTCAAAATACCGATGTATCACATCATCCGTCTGGATGGAACACAAATATATAAAAATGCTTCACTGTCTCTCAATACATTCAATAATAAACCAATGATAAAAGCTAGAGTAATGTGGGCTCTCACTGTTAGAACTTGCATTTATGTAGAATCTTTACCATAGAGAGAACTGGGAAACAGATTTATGCTCCGAAGTAGCAATACATTTACTATCAAAATATCCGGACATTACACAGGCATTCATTTCAAGTGGAGAGTTTATGTTAAATAAACCTGGAGCCTTATACATGAAGGACACTCAACAGAACATTTTAAGACCAGATGTTGCACTGTAAAAGACAGGGAAGCTATGGCAGAGTTGTGTTACTACCTCATCGTTCCAGTGAGCCAAGTTTATCCTGACCATGAGTGCTGTCTGAATGGAGTTTACATGTTTTCCCAAAAAAAAACACACGAGCTTCTCTCAGGTGCCTTCGTTCCTCTCCCCCCCCCACCCCCAAACACACGGTGGTTTGGCAATTAACACCTCACTTTTACAGCTCGGGGCATCGAAGTTCAGAGTTCAATCCTGGCTGCCTCTGTAAGGAGCTGTACATCCTCCCTGTGGAATGTGCGGGTTTCCTCCGGGTGCTCTGGTTTCCTCCCACAGTCCAAAGACGTACCGGTTAGTAGGTTGATTGGTCTTTGTAAGTTGTCCCTTGATTTGGATCGGGTTAAATCGGGGGTTGCTGGGCAGCGTGGCTCGAAGGTCCTGTTTCACACCTACCGCTAAATAAATAAAACCCCAAAGACGCAATGGGCCAGCGTAGTGTGCAAGTGAACGATAGAGTCAGGGAGCAGCGAAGGGAGTTGATGGGGAGAGAGAGAATTAGATTACAAGGAAGATGGCAAGGAATGGACTACTCTGGAAGATGGAATCGACTCAATGGGCTGAATGGCCTCCTATGAGCAAGAGAGCAAAGATGTGAAAACTGCAACAATGAAACCAGAGGCGAGATTTTCCAGCTAACGAGAGATACCGGAAGTGCCACTTCCACCCCCCACCAAAAAAGAAAACCTGCTTGAACTTGATAAAATTAAGGAAGTTTGCTATACAGTAGAAACCATATAACTATATAACAATTACAACACGGAAACAGGCCATCTTGGGCCTTCTAGTCCATGCCGAACTCTTACTCTCACCTAGTCCCACCAACCTGCACTCGGCCCATAACCCTCCATTCCTTTCCTGTCCATATATCTATCCAATTTAATTTAAACATTGAAGGTATTTCAGCTGTGAGGAAATCCAAAGATTGAGGCCATAATCACAGGATAATCACTAATAAATCCAAGTAAAAAAACTCAAAAAAAAACCCTGCTCACTGAGTAAACCTTACACAGAACCTGCTGAGGTGAGAAGTACTTGGGGTGACTGGCATCCGTGCATTTTAGGAAGAGTGGAACCAGAGGGTTTACTGATAGGATGGAATTAAAAAACATGGATAGGGGCCTGTATAGAACACTCTCTCTGGCTCTGGTTGGCTTCAATCACCCGCTGTGTGTTATCAAATCCTGTGCAATAGGCTGAGCAAAACTAAATATTGAAGCAGGGATGAGCAGATGAACACGGGACGGTTAAGTCAAGGGCATGATGTCTAAGAGTTGTAAACAAGCACATTTAGGAAACAGTTAGAAACATAGAAACACAGAAAACCTACAGCACAATACAGGCTCTTCAGCCCACAGAGTTGTGCCGAACATGTCCCTACCTTAGAAATTACTAGGCTTACCTATAGCCCTCTATTTTACTGAGCTCCATGTACCTCTCTAAAAGTCTGTGAAAAGACCCTATCGTATCTGCCTCCACCACCGTTGCCGGCAGCCCACTCCACGCACTCACCACTCTGAGTAAAAAAACTTACCCCTGACATCTCCTCTGTATCTACTCCCCAGCACCTTAAACCTGTGTCCTCTCATGCCAGCCATTTCAGCCCTGGGAAAAAGCCTCTGACTATCCACATGATCAATGCCTCTCATCACCTTATACACCTCTATCAGGTCACCTCCCATCCTCCGTCACTCCAAGGAGAAAAGGCTGAGTTCACTCAACCTATTCTCATAAGGCATGCTCCCCAATCCAGGCAACATCCTTGTGAATCTCCTCTTCCATGGTTTCCACGTAGAAAGGGTGCAGAGTTCCAAAGAACAGCACAGAGGTCCCCAAAGGTCCTGCGGTGACTGGTGGGACAAGGGAAAGAGGAAATGGCCATACAAGAGTACAGATGTATTTCTATTCCTCCCTGAAAACTCAGTCTGATTACTCTTGCTGTGAGCCCACACAATTGTGTTGCAATGGCAACAAGCCTTTCAGGCCAGCCAGTGATCACCCCTCGACAAGATTTCTGGACTTCCGGTAAGCCGGTAGTGCATACGGACAGGACGCAGCAGCCTCTCAGGAGCCAACCAAAGGCGCTTTCTTTTCTCTGATAAGTGTTTTTGTTTTTTAAAACGATCACAAGACAATGCTGGACTCCAAGAACTTTGGGTACTGCAGGTCTACCTCATCAGTGAGTTGTTCATTGGTCGGAGGAGCTGGACTGTGTTGCTGCCCGCTACAGGAAGGCATTAAAGTCAGTGTGTGAAGGCAGCGCGCAGTGTAACCGTGGGTGACTGTCTTGGACCTTTTCCTCCCGATCGTGAGACCCTGTTGGACATTGATAATGTAAAGTGCCGCAGGCCTGGTTCTGTTACTTGCTGGCAGGACAGATGGCGGGGGAGCCGCGCGGCCTCAGACGTTACAAGGGCTAGGCCTCCAGCTGCGGGCTTGCCTGCTGCTGCAGTCCAGGAGAGGACAGGCTGGAGGTGGTGTAGCGTGCGTCCATGTTCGGCCGGGGGCTGGCCTCTCCAACCGGTGCTGCCCCCCAGTGTTTGATCAGTGGAATGTCAGGCTGGATTGCATGCATATGTTTTGTCTGCACACTACTGGGAACAGAACCATCAATTTGCGGGACACGTCACTCCGGGACTTGGCTATGTTTTTTTTTGTGTGACTGTGTGTGCGCGCTCACTATTTTGAATGTGCTGTGTACGTTTTGCACCTTGGCCCCAGTGGAACTCTGTTTCGCTTGGCTGTATTCATGTACAGTTGAATGATAAACTTGAATTGAAGAGTCCCATTTCCCAGATCCTGGTCTATTTCCCTCTCTGCCTAAGTACATCAGGAGTTCATCGAGATGTTTTTAAAAGCTGGTGGACACATGTCTCTTTGGCCAGGCACAGTCCACACTCTTTGTGGGGCAGGGTGGAGGGGAAACTATCAACACATCAAGTCAAAATATCCTCGTCTCCCAAATTACAGCCACATTTAGAACAGTTTACAAAGCTGGCAGGCTGCAAAGGGAGCACCAGAGCCAGACCAAACTGGGGAAACACCTCAAACAGACAGAATTATCCACTTAGAAGAGGGAAGATGGGAAGTTTGCGGAAACTTTTCTAACACGCCCCCTTTCCCAGAAAGATTTTGATTCCCTTCCAACGCTGCTGGCTCCCATCCAGGTCACAACCCTCTTTTACACCTAACCATAGGTAGTAGGACTTTATTAGTTGCACTGATTACTCATTCCACTCCTCAGCTCTCTGCTGCAGTCCCCAAGTGTCACTGAATAGCTATCAAGATGAGAACTTTGTGACTGTTGCTTTTTCTTTTCTTCTTTAACCTTGGGATAGACATTCTGCCCCGATTTGGAATGCAGACCATGACCACATTGACCTGTACGTCTCCCCAAGTGATACGTTAACCTAGGTGTCATGGAACAGTTTCCCCTTACACTTCACAGCCAGTGGATGAAATAGACAGCTTTGCCCTCAGTCGTCCTCACCTTGCATGTAGATGACCAGCAGCGTGTAACAGATGGTCAGGGGTGTCCAGAACCTTAGTGCCTCTGAGGTGGTGATGAAGTCTCTGTTGATGAGGAAGATGGCTGCCACATCTGCCACCAGGAACACGATTTTCAGGGCGTTGCACAGCAGCTGAGGGATGCCGTGCCAGGTGGTCAGGAGGAGGATGCAGATCCCGCAGTATCGTTCCTTGCTGTGCAGTTCATACATCAGGCTGGTGTGCTTTGAGAGCTTCCACACGTAGCACGTAATCAGCCCGGCCAGACCAGCGCTGAGCATCAGGCTTAACGTCGAGTGAGGTGCCCCCTCATTCAGGTAGCTCAGGCTGGCTGTCATCCCACATCCCAGGGAGAATTGGCACAGGAGGAAGATCTGTATATTGGATGTGAGCTGAAACACAAAGGTCCGGACACGTCCTCTGTGACTATCAAAGAGAAAATTGACTTGAGATTTATAAAATAGACGCTCAGCATTCTGAATCGGTCACGGGTAAAGCCCTCCCACCACTGAGCACATCTACGAGGAATGCTGCCCCAGGAAAGCAGCATCCATCTTCAAGGACCCCCATCAAGAGAGGTCTTGCTCTCTTCTTGCTGCTGCAATTGGGGAGGTGGTACAGGAGCCTCATGGGTGTCCTACACAGCCAGGCTCAGGAACAGTTATTACCCCGCAGTCATCAGGCTCTTGAACCAGTGTGGATAACGTCACTCACCCCAACACTGAACTGATTCCACAACCTATGGACTCACTTTCAAGGACTCATGTTCTCAATATTATTTACTTATTTATTATTATTATTTTGATTTTTCTTTTTTTAAATTTGCACAATGTTTGTCATTGTTTATGTTCAGTTTTTCACTGATTCTATTGTGTTTCTATGAATGCCCACAAAAAATGAGTCTCAGTGTAGTGTGTGGTGACATATGTGTGGGCACGTGGCCAAGTGGTTAAGGTGTTTGACTAGCGATCTTAAGGTCGTGAGTTCGAGCCCCAGCTGAGGCAGCATGCTGTGTCCTTGAGCAAGGCACTTAATCACACATTGCTCTGCGACGACACCGGTGCCAAGCTGTATGGGTCCTAATGCCCTTCCCTTGGACAACATCAGTGTCGTGGAGAGGGGAGACTTGCAGCATGGGTCTTCCATACAACCTTGCCCAGGCCTGCGCCCTGGAGAGTGAAGACTTTCCAGGTGCAGATCCATGGTCTCGCAAGACTAACGGATGCCTTTTTTTTGATATGGTGACATAATTGTACTTTGATAATACATTTATATTGAACGTTGAATACCAACAGAGCCCACAGCTGTTCCCCAATGCCCACTCTACACTCATGCCCCTGCTCAAAGAGGTCTACTACCTTCCAGAGACTGATAATGCCCATACTGGAATGACAGAGCAGATTCGATGGGCCGAATGGCCTAATTCTGCTCCAATGACTCATGGTCTTGTAGTCTACTGACCATCTTATCTCCCCAAAGTCTCCCCTCAATTTTTGAGAGCAAGAGCCCTCATGAAGAAAACACAAAATGCCTGAAACACTCAGCAGGTTGGGCAGCATCTGTGGAGAGAGAAACAGCATACATTTCAGGTCCAGGATCTGAAAAGGAGCGCGTTGAGTTGGGATGTCACATTGCTGCCGTACAAAAGCTCAGGCCGCACTGGAGTATCACGCACAGTTCTGGTCAGCGCACTACAGGGAGGATGTGGTAGCATTAGAAAGCATGCAGAAGAGATTCTGCAGGACATTGCCTAGAATGGAGGGTTTCAACCCAATAAGAAATTGGTTTATTCCCACTGGAATGTAGAAGACTGAGAGGCGAACTTAATGGGTTTATAAAAATTATGAGGGGCACAGATAGGGTGGATAATCAGAATATCTTTCCTATGTCAGTGGAGTCTACAAGTAGAGGACATAGATTTAAGGTGAGAAAGGAGAAATTCAAAAGAGATCTCATTTTCTGTTTTTCCTCCACACAGAGTGGTGATCATTTGGAAGGACATGTCAAAGGAAGTGATGGAGACCCGAGTTCTTTTGGGCACAGAACTCGGAAAAAGCAACGCAACAGACTTTTAACACCATAAATCAGTGAGTTGTTTGTTACGTCTCCCATCTCGCTGTGAAATGGGGACACGTCTTTTTCCCTTGTTCAGGAGAGAGAGAGCCTGTGGTGTGTCGAATTACCGGTTGGACGAGTAGTCTTTGGGGCACTGCAAGTCTGTGTCTTTACTGATGCTTTGCTGCACGCTTGAGTGCTTGATGGGGAGGGTGCCGGTGCTTTGTTGCTGGTGGGGAGGGGGGATTCATTGCTTTGCTGCTGCTTGTGTGTGGGGGGGGGAACTGGGGGGGCTTTGGGGTTCTAACATTTAACTGTCATTCATTCTTTGGGACACTCCTCTGTTTTCATGGATGTTTGTGAAGAAAAAGAATTTCAGAATGTATATTGTATACATTTCTCTGACATGAAAAGTACCTACTGAAACCCATTGAAAAAGAAGTGGTCCCAACACGGACCCTTATGTTCCAACAGCAGCCAACCAGAAAAGGTTTCCTTTATTCCCACTCTTTTCCTCCTGCCAATCAGCCACTGCTTTATCTGTGCTAGTATCTTTCCTGTAATACTATGGGCTCTTAACTTGTTAAGCAGTCTCATGTGTGGTACCATGTCAAAGGCCTTCTGAAAATCCAAGTATACAACACCCATCGATTCTCCTTTGTCTACCCTGCTTCTTATTTCTTCAAAGAATTCCAACAGGTTTGTCAGGCAAGATTTTCCCTTGAGGAAACCATGGTGACTGCGGCTTATTTTATCATGTGCTTCTAAAAACCCCAAAACTACATCCTCGACAAGTGACTCCAACATCTTCCTAACCACTGAAATCAGACTAACTGTCCTATAATTTCCCTTCTTCTGCCTCTCTCCCTTCTTGAAGAGTGGGGTAACATTTGCAATTTTCCATTCCTCCAGAACCATCCCAGAAACAATTGATTTTTGAAAGGTCATTACTAATGCCTCCACAATCTCTTCATCCACCCCTTTCAGAACCCCCGAGTGTATACTTTCTGGTCCAGGTAACTTATCTACCTACAGGCCTTTCAGTTTCCCAAGAACCTTCACCCTAGTAATGGCAATTTCACACACTTCTGCCCCCTGACACTTGAACCTGAACCACACTGCGAGCGACTTCCACAGTGAAGACTGATGCAAAATGCTTATTTAGTTTGTCTGCCATTTCTTTGTCCCCCATTACTATCTCTCCAGAATTACTTTCCAGTGGTCTGATATGCACTCTCACTTCCCTTTTACACTTTTATGTATCTGAAGAAACTTTTGGCATCCTCTATTATTGGCTAGCTTATCTTCGTATGCCATCTTTTCCTTCTTAATGACTTTTTAGTTGCCTTCTTTTGGTTTTTAAAAGCTTTCCAATCCTCTAACACCCCACCAATCTTTTATATGCCATTGTTTGTCTTTTATGTTGGCTTTGACTTCTCATCAGCCACGGTTGTGTTATCTTGCCTTTAGAATACTTCTTCCTCTTGGAGTGTATATATCCTGCAGCTTCTTAATTGCTCCAGAAATTCCAGCCATTGCTGCTCTGCTATCATCCCTGCCAGTGTTCTTTTCCCAATCAGTTTTAGCCATCTCCTTTCATATACCTCTGTAATTCCCATTACTCCACTGTAATACTGATACATCTGACTTTAGCTTCTCAAATTTCAGAGTGAATTCGATCATATTATGATTGCTTTCCCCTAAGGGTTCCTTTACTTTAAGCTCTCTAATCAATTCCGGTTCACTGCACAACACCCAATCCACAATAATTGATCCCCTAATGGGCTCAACCATGAGCTGCTCCAAAAAGCCATCTCGTGTGCATTCCAGAAATTTCCCTCTCTTGGGATCCAGCACCAACCTGATTTTCCCAATTTACCTGCATATTGAAATCCCCATGACTTTTGTAACATTGCCCTTTTGGCAAGCAATTTCCATCTCTTGTTGTAATTTGTAGACCATATCCTTACTACTGTTTGGGGGTTGGTATATAACTCCCATCAAGGAGTTTTTACCCTTTCAGTTCCTTAACTCTACCCACAATAACTCAACACTTTCCAATCCGCTGTCACCTTTTTTTAATGACTTGATTTCATTTTTTTTAAACCAACAGGCCCACGCCACCCCCTCTGCCTTCCCGCCTGTCCTTTCGATACAATGTGTATCCTTGGATATTGAGCTCCCAGCTATAATCTCCTTTCAAGCATGATTCAGTGATGCCCACAACATCATACCTGCTAACCTGTAGTTGTGCGACAAGTTCATCTACCTTATTGTGTATGTGCGTGAATTCAAATACAACACCTTCAGTTCTGTATTCACCCTTTTTGATTCTGTCCACCTTTTACATTCAAACTCATCCCGTTGACTGCAATTTTGCCCTTTCCTCGATCTCTCCGTGCTAGCAGTCCCACTACACACCTGCCTCTGTTTATAAACCAACTAACTCATCCTCAGCACTATTCATGATTGGACTCATTTATCTGAAACCTTCAAACACTGTCAAACTAATTGGGCAAGAGTAACAGACCAGGTGAAGTGTCTTGACCGTACATTTCCCTCCGCAGATGCTTCCTGATGGCACTTTGTGCATTGCCGCAGAACCTGCAGTCTATTGTTACTCAATTTTGAATGGACAAGAATGTTTTTTACCCCTTCTAGCAAAGGTAATAAAAACCACTGGCCCTTACCTGGTTGCTGGAAAGCAATATGGAAATTGTTCGAAGTGAGAATTCCAGCACCGTGAGAGATGCCACCCTCGATCCGATGAGGGAGAATAGGACGGTCAGGACGCAGAGGTACAGAGTTTGCAGGATCTGTAGTGGTGGGTGCAGCTTTGCAGCTGCAGTGCCATCGTGCACAGGGTCACTGAAACAACAAGACAACAGCCTTTCGTCACCACAAACTCTTCCTTCCCATCTCGTGCCGCCCCCCCCCAGGCGGCAACAAGTCGGAGGGATTCTAGTGAATGGAGCCCCGGCTGTCGTCACTGTGGAAACGGTGAGTGGTTTCGGCCTCTCTGAGGACCTATCCTAGCTCCGGCATATTGATGAAATAGCAAGGAAAGCACGACAGCTACTATAATTCATTAGGAGACTGAGGAGATCTGATATCTCACCAAAGACACTCACATATTTCCACAGCTGCACCGTGGGAACATCCTGACCGGTTGCATCACCTTCTGGTTAGGTGGAGCCACTGCACAGGATTGGAAAAAGCTGCAGAGGGTTGCAAACTCAGCCAGATCCATGGGCACCAGCCTCCCCATCACCCAGGACATGTTCTCTTCTTATTACCATCAAGGAGGGGTTCAGGAGACTGAAGACACACACTCAACAGCTCCTTCCCCTCCACCATCAGATTTCTGAACAGACAACGAACACATGGACACTACCTCACTATCTTTACTCTCTTTTGCACTACTCATTTTACATGCAGTGCATTTTAATAGTAATTTATAGTTTTTTTGTATTGCACTGTACTGCTGCAGCAAAACAAATTTCAAGACGTATGTCAGTGATATTAAAACTGATTTGATTCTGACTTGCCAAGGACAAAATGCCTTCAATTGCTTCATAGTCAACCTTCCTTCCGTCAGAAGGCCAGAAGTAAGCCGTTCACTGATCACTGCACCCAGGACCTGCCCTCGTCTCACTACTACCATCAAGGAGAGGGTACAGGAGCTTGGAGACGCACACTCAACATTGTAGAAACACTTTGTGCTCTCTGCCATCAGATCTCTGAACAGACCGTGAACCCAGGAACAACACCTCACTAGTTTGCTCTCTTTTTGAACTAATTAATGAATTTTTAAATATATGTTTCTTGTTATAGCGATTTTTAAACATTGCAATGTACTGCTGCCACAAAACAACAAATTTCACAACATATGCCAGTGACGGACCTGGTGCTCGTCACTCCTTTCACTGTTGCTACACCACGGCTTTGTTAAAACCAGAGAACGAAGCATTGCAGGCAAAGACCTTCACCATTAACGAACGGTTCAGCACACAGCAACTTTGGCTAAAATAAGATCTACCAATTGTCAGGAGGCTTGACCCAAAAGCAGAGCAGCAGAGATGATGTAGCACAGTAAACAACAAATTTAATAATAGACAGGAAAGCAACAAGTCATGAGGGGCCACAAAATAAGAGAGAATAGAAACTAAACAATAGGCATTGAGGTAAACTTTAGGCAGGGAGAGTGAAATCCGGGAGCAATTGGTTGAGTCTGGCTGCTTTGATGAGTGAACAAGGTCCGTGGATGAGAATTGGGTTTAAATAGGCTGCAGGTAATGAGTCTGGAATGAGCCATGCCACAGTGCTTTGGCGATGTAGTCATTCATGGCTCGTGTCTCTGGAGAGGAGAGGGAGAATAGGCGACAGAGGGGAGGGTTGGTGCCCAGGTGGAGGTTGATCACGCAGCTGCGTGGTCTGTGAGGTGGGAGGGTGCTGTCTTCCCTTTTACTGGAGGCTATGGCTAAGTCGTGATGTTCCCGTAGTTTGGTGAGGCTGAGGGTTCCCTCTGTCTCCACAGATTTATGGGGGAAGGTCAACAGAGGTTGCAGGCAGGTGTGTCCCACTCAGCAGTGAACCAGTTTACCAGGCAACAGGACAGCTGAGTGGAGAGCCAGGAGAGAATACATTAAGGCATTGAGAGTGATTCAGCTCACTATTCCATGACACATTACTGGCTGCAGCTCTGAACCTGGCTTGGTGGCTGTGGCCTATAGCTCTTGGGCTCTTGGACTGGCTCTGTGCCTGTGCACTTTCGGGGACTCTGCCGTGCAAGATCTGTGGACTGTTATTTGCTTTTCTTTTTTCTTTCTTTTTAGATCTTTTTATTGAATAAGTATACAAAAAGGTAAACCATATAGACACTAATACACTGTTAGAATATAATAAAATTACAGAAGATATTAATACAAAAAAAATACTACAAACAATGTAATTTAAACATAACATACCAAGGTAACATAATAGTGTACTAATTTTTATATATATATCAATAGAGAAAAGGAAAAAAAAACCCCCAAAAAAAACCCACCGTGCAACTAACTAAAAGCAAAGCAAAGGGCTAACTTGAAACCAAACAGAGTTAAAAAACTTAAAATCACGTCCTCAATCTCGACCTCCATTAAAAACAGTAAAAAAAACAAGAAGGGTATATATTACATTAAATGAAAATATTGAATAAAAGATCTCCAGGTCTGTTCAAATTTAAATGAGGAGTCATAAAGATTGCTTCTAATTTTCTCCAAATTCAAGCATAATATCGTCTGAGAAAACCAAAAAAAGGTAGATGGAGCATTGAGCTCTTTCCAATGTTGTAAGATACATCTTTTCGCCATTAAAGTAAGAAATGCAATCATTCTACGGGCTGAAGGGGAAAGATTACTGGAAATTTTAGGTAGTCCAAAGATAGCAGTAATAGGGTGAGGAGAGATATCTATATTTAATACCTTGGAGATAATATTAAAAATGTCTCTCCAAAAAGTTTCCAGAGTAGGACAAGACCAAAACATATGAGTTAAAGACGCTACCTGCCCTGGGCATCTATCACAAGAAGGATTAATATGAGAATAAAAGCGCGCTAACTTATCTTTGGACATATGTGCTCTATGAACAACTTTAAATTGAATTAGGGAATGTTTAGCACAAATAGAGGAAGTATTGACTAATTGTAAAATCTGCCCCCAATCATCCACGGAAATGATAAACCCCAATTCCTGTTCCCAATCTACCCTAATCTTATCAAATGGAGCTTTCCTAAGTTTCATAATAATATTATAAATCATAGCCGATGCACCTTTCTGACAAGGATTAAGGTTAATTATAGTATCTAAAATGTATGTAGGAGGAAGCATTGGGAAGGAAGAAAGTATAGTACTTAGGAAATATCTAACTTGTAGATATCTAAAAAAAATGTATTCTTGATAAGTTATATTTATTAGATAATTGTTCAAAAGACATAAGGGAACCATCTAAAAATAAATCCAAAAACCGTGAAATACCCTTAGTCTTCCAAATTTGAAAAGCACGATCCGTAAAAGAGGGAGGAAAAAATACGTTACGTAAAATAGGAATCGCTAACCCAAATTGATTAAGATCAAAAAATTTTCTGAATTGAAGCTAAATACGTAAGGTATATTTAACTATCGGGTTAGACACCTGTTTAAGGCGTTTCAAATCAAAAGGAAGAGAGGAACCTAAAATAGAGCCAAGTGTAAAACCCTGAACAGATTGTAATTCCAATGCTACCCATTTAGGAATGGATAGTATATCCTGGTCAAGTAACCAGAATTTCATATGTCGAATATTAATTGCCCAATAATAAAATCTAAAGTTAGGTAATGCTAAACCTCCATCTCTCTTGGCTTTCTGCAAATGTATTTTACCCAGTCTCGGGTTTTTATTCTGCCAAATAAATGAAGAAATTTTAGAGTCGACTTTGTCAAAAAAAGATTTTGGAACAAAGATTGGTAATGCCTGAAATATATATAAAAATTTTGGCAAAAAAAACATCTTAACTGCATTAATACGACCAATCAAAGTTAAATATAAAGGAAACCATTTAGATGAAAGCTGAATAATATGGTCTATTAATGGTAAAAAGTTAGTCTTAAATAAATCTTTGTATTTACAAGTAATTTTAATCCCAAGATATGAAAAATAATTATTAATCAATTTAAATGGAAATTTATAATATAAGGGAAGTTGTTTATTAATCGGAAAGAGTTCACTCTTACTAAGATTTAATTTATAACCTGAAAAAAGACCAAATTGTGCTAATAGCTCTAAAACAGCCGGGATGGATGCTTTTCTTTTTATTAGCGTTTGCATGATTTGTTCTCTCGCTTTGCACATTGGAGGTTTGACAGCACTTGTGGTGTGGATTTTTTTCATGAATTTTATTTTGTGTCTTCGCTTTGAGGCTGCCTGGAAGAAGATAAGTCTCGAGGTTGTACACGGTATATGTACTGTGATAACAACTTTGAACTTTGAGGACGAGACGAGTGTTGGGTGAGTTGATCAGGAGGAACTGAATGGACTCACGGTGCCCACCAGTGCTCACGTGCAAAGGGTCATTCGTGTGCGTACCCCGGCTATCCCAGACTGCAAAGGACATCCGTCAATGGCCACAATGTTGAAGGGATGAGAGACAGGTTTGGTAAAGGGTTCAAGCTACACACACACACACACACACACACACACACACAGAGTCCTATCCGGAAGGTTGTCTGCTGCACCAGCATCACTAGAGCCTCCTGTGCATATAGAGCTGACAGACGTGGGAGAGGACAAAGGGAGTGAGACAGGCTATAGTGCTGGAACGAGGGGCTGGGGAGAGCTGGTCAGACAGAAAAGACCCTCGCCTCTACCTGGCGACCAGTGGGCATTTGATGCGTTGGTGGCCGGTTGGCCCTCAAGAAGCATAGAAGTTGTTTCTCCACCAGCGGGGCAGGGGTGGGGGTTAAGGGAGCTCTCCCTTACTGCAAGGGTTCTGGAAGCATTAGGGATGAGGGTCCTGCACCCTGCAAAGGTTCTGGAAATGGAACTGGGGGTCTGGCTGCTGATGGAGAGCCGGAGTGACGAGGCTTTTGAGGTCAGAGGGCACCTGCCAGGTAGACAGCTCACCTTTCAATCCCTCCGAGATGACCAGAGGCCATAAGACACGGAGCAAAATTAGGCCATTTGGCCCATCGAGTCTGCTCCACCATTCAGTCACGGCTGATCCCTTTTCGCCGTGATGATAATGGACCAGCAGCAGTTCTGCATTCCAGCTGCGCTCTGCCGAGAGAGTCCTGAATTCCACGGTGTAATCCGGCACAGAGCGCGAGCCTTGGTGCAGGTGCAGTATCCGATCCGCTGCCGCCTTTCCAGACCGGCCACATTCCGTACTTGTTGCAAATGGTGGCTTTGCCATCCCAGTTTAGGGGTGGCCCGGGTCAGAGCTTGCCCAGTCAGGGGAGAGATGATGAACCCCTCCACAGAATACAGACGCAGTTGGAACAGAGTGTAAGGTGCACTGGGACAGAGTTGCGGCATCAGGTTGGAGTGTTCGGGCACGGGAATCGGGAGCTCGAAGGGAGCAGGAGCTGCTGCTCCATGGCGGAGGGATGGACGAGGATGACGGACAGATGGCCGATGGCTTCCTGCTGCTTCTGGGTTGTGTTCTCGTGTTGACGGACGACTTCCTTTAGGTGAGCATACGCTGCTGGGCCAGTCAGCGGTTCACTCATCCTGTCAGGAAACGTGGAGGAGGCTTGACCCAAAAGCAGAGCAGCAGAGACGATTCAGCAGTAAACGATAACTTTTAATAATAGCAAGCCATGAGGGGCCACAACTCAAGAGTGAACGGAAACTGAACACAACAGGCAATGACGTAAACATTCGGCAGGGGGAGGGGAAGCCAGGAGCAATTGGTTTGAGGCCGGCTGCTTCGATAAGTGAACGGGGACTGTGGATGAGAACTGGGGTTTAAATAGGTTGCAGGTGACGAGTCTGGAATGAGCGGCAGGTGAATCGTATTAGCAGGGTGGAGACCGGGAGGTGCCTGCGTGAGCGGGCGGGGAGGTGTCAGGAGGAGCAGTCCTGGCATCAGTCACAAAGGCTACAGGTAACCAGTTCACTTACAACCTCAGTGGGACACTGGGACTGCACGTTGAGTACCTTTACTACAGAAAGATAGCATTTAACAATGTAATAACTGTTAAAGTCATGTGAATTCATAGCAACGGTTTAAACTGTACATTCTCATCCTGGCAAGGAATAAAATTAGTTTGGAGATCAAGCATTTGAAGTTTTCTTTCCCCTTGACATTTAACCCGCTCTGTTTTCTTACTAATTTAATTTTGTCCTGCCAATCCGTAACTCGCATGGAGGAGATTAGACTGTTGGCCCCATTGTTCACAAACATTGCACTGGCCCTTTGCACTCTCTGCCCTAATATGCCCGACAACACAAGGCAAGCTCACCAAACATTCTTGAGCTGAGGGACGCAGGGAAACATATACAGGATTGGGAACACTCTGATCGCAGGTACACTGTGAAGCACTGAACCATCAAGCTCGGTGTGGTAGCCCGGCACACAAACACATCAGAGGATAGCGAGACTGCAGACGCTGATCGGCGGAAAAAGGGAACCCTGATAGAACTCAGTGGGTCACATGGCATCTGTGGAGCCAAAATGCACCAGACAACGTTTTCCGTCAGGACCCCACATCAGGCAGGTCCCAAGAGGATTTGAGTTGGATACATTTATACTAGGAGATTACCGGGGATTAGATCCAGAAACCTAGATTGCGATTAAAATCAATGGCAAGTCTCCAGCGAAAACCCACCAAAATTTTTTTAAAAAGCCAAAAACTTACTTGAGACGTTGGATGTGAAAGTAGATCCGCAGCAAGTGATTGAGAATGGAGACGGCACAGGCGGCAATCACACCTAGAGTCAGGGGGTAATGTTAAAGCCGGCCCACACACACTCCCAACACAAGATCCCTCGGGTCCTCCAACATCCCACAACGAGTTACCCCACTCCAGCATTCATGGCCACTGACACCCCAACCCAATCCCACACTGTCTCAGTTGCCTCGACCTCTCCCATCCCCAGCCGGAGCTCCCCACTCTTTCTCCCCTCGCTCAAGCTCTCTAACCACAACATCCCTCCCCGCCTCTTTCCCGCCGTCTGCCCTGAGCTGTGATAGGACCCTCACTCACCCCCAGCCTGCCTCTTTCACCAGTCCTTGCTCCTTCTTGTCCCCCAAGATTACCCCACTCCTTTGTTCTCCCACCCCAAGGGTGGGTAGGTAGGTCTCTCTCTCTCCGCCATCCGTCCCCTCCTTCCCCTCCTCATTGTCTCCCCACCTCCATCCTCTCCAACCAGGCTCCCCTCCTCCCAGCCTCTCAGCTCCCGATCTCCCACCCTCCGGCCGGGCTCCTCACCCTGTAGGAGGCTGTCAGCGGTATTGATTCCCTGGAAAATCCACCCAAAACTGGGAATGCAGCTTCGGAAAAAGCCCCACATTTTCCCGGCTCCGTCCGTCCAGGTCGTGGATCAAAGTCCACCCCAGTCACTCACGCCTTGCGTTGGGTTCAGCACCGCCCGGCGGTAGCGGGAGGCGAAACTCAAATCCAGATGCCGGCCGACAACCTCACCCTAACCCCAACTAACCCATTTGAAGTGAAAATCCCGAGGCGAATAATTTAAAACAGATCAGCCCATTAAACCCGGCAGCCATCCACCAGTCTTTCTCGGTCTCCGTGAGGCCTGAAACTGCTCCGGCACTTACCGCGGAACTACGGTACACATCGGGATTACGAACCAACCCTCAGAACTACATTAAGATTATCAATGCTGTAAAGAGACACGGATTTACAAGTCCTCAAACGGGGCAAGTATAGTATTCCCCAACTCTGCCAGCATTTTCCCATTATTTACAAAAGTTTATTCACCAACAAAATCACTATACGATAATAAATACATAACTGTTTATAGTTTCAAATTAAAATGCGATTATCTACAACACACTCGAAGCCTCTGATGGATTTTCCCATCTCATTAACACAAGCCCTGTTAATACTGTCTATGACCAAAACCATCATCTTTCAACACCGTCCCACTGGAAACAGCATCAGACAACTCCAAACTTCCAAAAGAAGCGCAATGATCCTCCACTGCCCGCCCATTGTCTCCCAGACACGCCCGGCAACTTAAAATTATCCTCATCACAATCAAGAGAAAATCTGCAGATGCTGGAAGTCCGAGCAACACACACACAAAATGCTGGCGGAAACGCCGACTGTACTTTTCCCCACCATAGATGCTGCCTGGCCTGCTGAGTTCCTCCAGTGCGTTAATTATCCCAACACTGGCAGAGCGCCGAGTCAGACGGGTTCCAGCCGCGACCTCACCTTACATTTCTAATGCGCCGTTTGCACTCCACGGACAACCAAATTACTTTTTAAGCCCGTGATGTCTGATTGTGTGAAGTTGGACGATGGAACAGTGTCAACTGGGATCCCGGGCAGAACCGTCTCCTTATTCAAGACAGCGCCATACATTCTAACGCACTTACTCCCCGCGGCTCTTGGTGGCAATGTCCGCCACGACAAGTAGGATTCCCCGGTAGCCAGCCATTTTAATTCTACTTCCCACTCCCATTCCGACATGTCAGTCCATGGCCTCCTCTGCGGCCAAATCTCAATTCTGTCTGGGTAGCCTCCGACCTGATGACACGAACATTGATTTCTCTCACTTCTGGTAATTTCTTCCCCCACCCCCACTCTTTTTTTTCCAATTTCGTTTCTAGCACCGCCTCCCCCCCCCCCCCAATTTATCCTCTCCCTTCTCCTCATCTGCCCATCACCTCCCTTTGGTTCGCCTCCTCCGTCCCTGTCTCCCATGGTCTGTTTCTTCAGCCATTAACCTCTTCCACCCATCACATCCCAGCTTCTTACTACTTCTTCCCTTCCCCACCTTCTTATTCCGGCTCCCTTCCCCCTTCCTTTCCAGTCCTGATGAAGAGCATCGGCCCGAAACATCCACTGTTTATTCCCCTCCATAGTTGCTGCCCGACCTGCTGAGTTCCTCCAGCAGGCTGTGTGGTGCTCCGCAGACACCCTTCGGTCTGGTGTCCATTCTCCCCTTGGGTCTAGTGTCCATTGTCCCCTTGGGTCTGGTCTCCATTCTACCTGGGGTCTAGTGTCCATTCTCCCTTTGGGTCCGGTGTCCATTCTCCCCTTGGGTCTAGAGTCCATTGTCCCCTTGGGTCTAGTGTCCATCGTCCCCTTGGGTCCGGTGTCCATTCTTCCCTTGGGTCTTGTGTTCATTCTCCCTTGGGTCTAGTGTCCATTTTCCACTGGGTCTAGTGTCCATTCTCCCCTTGGGTCTGGTGTCCATTCTCCCTGGGTCTAGTGTCCATTCTTCCCTTGGGTCTGGTGTCCATTCTCCCCTTGGGTCTAGTGTCCATTCTCCCTTGGGTCTAATGTACATTCTCCCCTTGGGTCTAGTGTCCATTCTCCCTGGGTCGAGTGTCCATTCTCCCCTTGGGTCTGGTGTCCATTCTCCGCTGGGTCTAGTGTCCATTCTCCCATTGGGTCTGGTGTCCATTCTCCCTGGGGTCTGGTGTCCATTCTCCCCTGGGTCAGGTGTCCATTGTCCCCTTGGGTCTGGTGTCCATTCTCCGCTGGGTCTAGTGTCCATTCTCCCATTGGGTCTGGTGTCCATTGTCCCCTTGGGTCTGGTGTCCATTCTCCCCTCATGACCCGGAAGGAGGTATTTCCGCCCACTGGGTCTCTGCTGGTTCACAGAATGATCGCACTCCTCACTAATTTTCCTGTAGCCTTCCCTCCGTGTTGCCATTAATCCCGCGTGTTTCTCCTCACTGGTGGCAATTCACTGTGATCACCTGAACAACCCACCCAGCTGCCCCCGTAACGTGAAAGGAAACCGGAGCACCCCGAGGAAATCCCTGCAGCTGCGGGGCAAATGTGCAAACCCAACGCAATTGTCACCGTCTCAGGAGCTGGGTGTGACGAGAGTCCTTGACGAGGATGGTCTGGTCCCAAGCGCGGCAGTATCCGAGGCTAGAATCGCGAACTGCGCCCACAACAAAACACTATACAGTATCTCTGTTTGGGCTTACGACGGAGCACTAACGTTCCGTTCTCTGCTCTTTAGATACTCAATTCTTGTCGCCCAAAATACGATCGCCGATTAGCGGGACGGTCCTGAATCTTTAGAGGGACCGTGCCAACTATCCCTGTTCCTGAGAGTTAGAGCGTCGAAACCAGGGAGCTGGCGCGGTTGGGTGAGTGTCGATAGAGGCTCTACACCTGTGCGTACAGAGTATATTAGATACAGATGAAGCGCAGGCGACAATCGTTCACCTGATACAGAGTCACGGAGCACCTCAGCACGGAAACAAGGCCCTTCAGCCCGTCTGGTTCATGCCAAACTCAAAACTCTGCCTCGTCCCATCGCCCAGCACCTGGACCATAGCCCTCCACACTCTTCCAATCCATGCACTTATCCAAACTTCTCTGAAACGTTGTCATCAAATCCACACCCACCACTTCTGCTGGCAGCTTGTTCTGCACTTGCGCCACCCTCTGAGTGAAGATGCCCCCCCCCCGTACACCTGAAATATTTCACTCTCCACCCTTAACCTATGATCTCCTGTCCTAGTCTCACCCAACCCCAGCGGAACAAGCCTGTTCGCATTAACCCTATCTATATCCCACATGGAGTCATAATCCACTTTTGGTTATTCGGCCCATCTAGTCCATGCCAAACCATTAATCTGCCTATTTCCATCGACCCTCATTCAGATCATAACCCTCCCATCCATTCACCCACCTAAATTTCTCACGGATGTTGAAATCAAATCGGCACCCACCACTTGCACTGGCAGCTCATTCCACACTCTCACCACCCTCTGAGTGAAGAAGTTCCCTCCCATGCTCCCCTTCAACATTCCACCTGTCACCCTAAACCCATGACCTCTAGTTGTGGTCTCACCCAGCCTCTGTGGAAAAAGCCTGCTTGCATTTACCCTCTCTATACTCCTCATAATTCTATGTATCTCTATTCAATCTCCACTCAGTCTTCTGTGTTCCAGGGAATGAAGTTCTAACCTACTCAACCTTGCCCTATCACTCCCAGCAACATCTTTGTAGGTTTTCTCTGCACTCTTTCAATCTTATTTACATCTTTCCTGTAGGTAGGTGACCAAAAGCTGTACACAATACTTCAAATTAGACCCTACTAAACAATTTCAATGTAACATCTCAACTCCTGTACTCAAATAGATTGATTTATGAAGGCCAATGAGCCGAAAGCTTTCTTTATGACCCTATCTACCTTGACGCCACTTTCAATGTATTCCCAGATCCCTCTGTTCCACCACATTCCTCAGTGCCCTATTTCTCACCGTACAAGTACGACTCTGGTCGGTCCTCCCAAATTGCAACACCTCACACTTGACTGCGTTAAATTCCGTCGGCCATTTTTCAGCCCATTTCACCAGCTGGTCCAGATCCCGCTGCAATATTTGATAGTCTTCCTCACTATTTACTACACCCCTAATCTTGGTATCATCTCCAAATTTGCTGATGCCAATTCAGGTGATGAGCAACAATGGTCCCAACACCGATACCTGCGGCTCACCACTAGTCACAGACCTCCAGTCAGAGAACAGTCATCTACTACCACCCTCTGGCTTCTCCTGAGAAGCCAATTCTAATCCCATGGGGGATCTTATTAAAGGCCTTGATAAAGTCTATGTAGACATTATCCACTGATTTGCCTTCATCAACTTTCCTGGTAACTTCCTCAAGAAGCTGTATAAGATTAGTTAGACATGATCTGCTATGCACAAACCCGAACATCCAGGACCTCAGCTGCAGCTAAAAATGTTATAAAGATCTCAGTTAGCACCCCTGCAGTTTCTGCACTAGCCTCCCACAGGGTCCGTGGGAACACCTTGTCAGTCCCTGGAGGTTTATCCAACCTAATTTGCCTCAAAACAGCCAACAGCTCCCCCTCTGTAATCTGTATGGGGTCCATAGCCTCGCTGCAGCTTTGCCTCATTGCAGACTCTGTGTCCACCTCCCGAGTAAATACAAACGCAAAAATCCATCTAAGATCTTTTTGGCTCCACACATAGATTACCACTCTGGTCTTCCAGAGGACCAATTTTATTCCTCGCTATCCTTTTGCTCTTAATATATCAGTAGAATTTCTTAGGATTCTTCTTCACCTTGTCTGCTGGAGCAACCTCTAGTCTCCTTTTAGGCCTCCTGCTTTGGTTTTTAAATGTTCTCTTGCACGTCTTGTACTCCTCAAGTACCTCATTGTTTCCTGCCTGCCTATTCCTGCTATGCACCTCCTCCTCAACCAGGGCCTCCATCTCTCTTAAAAAACAAGGTTCCCTAAACCTGTTACCCTTGCCTTTTATTCTGACAGGAAAATACAAACTCTGTAGTCTCAAAATTTCGCTTTTGAAGGCCTCCCACCTACCAAGTACACCTTTGCCAGAAAATAACCTGTCTCAATCCACACCTGCCAGATACCATCAAAACTGGGCTTTCTCCAGTTTAGAATCTCAACCTGTAGACCACACCTATTCTTTTCCATAATTACTTTGAAACTAATGGCATCTAGGAGGAAGAGAAGATGGCGGCGCGACGCAGCGTGCGTGGCCTCTCCGGTGAATATCTGTAATCTGTCAAGTAGGGATTTGATGGAGACAGACGTGAGAGCACGGAGGAACATCTGGAGAAACTTCTGAAATGCCCGCTTCGCTGCCGCTGCTACTGTGTGGTAACCGGAATCTCCGGAGCAGAAGGCCCCGAATCCTCGGCTTTGCTTGTTTCAGCGGCTGGGGCTAGGTCGAAGGCACTCGGCAGAGGATGGCACTCGGGAGGCTGTATCAGAGGGGCTGGTTGGAGGCTTGAAGTTTTCGGTGTCGGCTGCTTCCAAGGTATCAGCAGTTATCGGTGCCTTGGAGGTTTATGGCAGGGAGTTTCTCCCTTTTGCTACCTGCTATCAGGGACTCGGGAGTCGATCGGAACTTGAGACTTTTTTTTTTACCGTGCCCATGGTCAGTTCTTTATCAAATTATGGTATTGTTTTGCACTGCTGTAACGATATGTTATAATTATGTGGTTCTGTCAGTGTCAGTCTTTGGTTTGTCCTGCTTTCTGTGATATCACTCTGGAGGAACATTGTATCATTTCTTAATGCATGCAAGCATTTCTAAATGACAATAAAAGAGGACTGAGTGTTCTCATAATCTAATTATAGTCACTACAGGCAAGGTGCTGCACTACACGAACATCAATCATCTGCCCTGCCTCATGCCCTAATAGGAGATCTCATATGTCACTCTCTCTAGCTGGGACTTCCATCTACAGATTAAGGAAACTTTCCTGAATACATTTGGCAAATTCTTTCCCATCCAGCCCTTTCACAATATGGGAGATGGGGGAGGTCTCAAATGGAATTTTTGCATCTGTATTTATTTGGGAGATGGACACAGAGTCTACAGTAGTGAGGCAATGCAGCAGTGAGATCATAACACAGATTACAGAGGAGGAGGTGTTTGCTGTCTTGAGGCAAATTAGGGTGGGATAAATCCACGGGGCACGACAAGGTGTTGCTTCGGACCCTGTGGGAGGCTAGTGCAGAAATTGCAGGGGTCCTTGCAGAGACATTTCAATGTTCAAAGTTCAAAGTAAATTTATTATTAAAGTACACGAATCTCACCATATCCATCCCTGTGTTTCTTTTTCTCGAGGGCATACTCAGTAAATGCAGGAAACATAATAGAATCAATTAAAGACCACACCCAAAAGGACAACCAAATGTGCAAAAGAAAACAAACTGTGCAAATACAAAATAAAAAAAAAACAAAATAATAATAATAAATGAATAAGCAATAAATATCGAGAACGAGAGATGAAGAGTCCTTGAAAGCGAGTCTATAGGTTGTGGGAACAGTTCAGTGAAGGGGCGAGTGAAGTTGTCCCCACTGGTTCAAGAGTCTGAAGGTTGAGGGGTAAGAACTGTTCCTGAACGTGGTGGTGTGAGTCCTGAGGCTCCTGTATCTTCTCCCTGATGGCAGCAGAAAGAAGACAGCATGCCTGGTTGATGTGGGACTTTGATGAAGATTTGAAACGTCCTTAGCCATGGAGGGCTGGAGGATAACTAATGTTGTTCTGTTGTTTAAAAAAGGCTCTCAGAATAAACCTGGAAATTATAGGCTGGAGAGCCTGACATCAGTATTGGGAAAGGTATTCTAAGGGATAGTCAATATGGCTTTGTGGGTGGTAGGTTATGTCTAACCAATCTTTTTTTTTAAATTTTATTTTTATTTGGATAAGGAATTCACAATTATCATGTACTTTTTTCACACATATTACCTTTTCCATTTTTTTATATGTAGAATTTTTTGAGGAAGTTACCAGGAAAGTTGATGATGCAAGGCAGTAGATGTTGTCTATATGGACTTTAGCAAGGCCCTTGACAAGGTTCAGTTGCTTGGGATTCAAGATGAGGTAGTTAACTGGATTAGACTTCGGCTTTGCAGGAGAAGCTGGGGAATTGTTGTAGACGTTCGCCTCTCTGACTGGAGTCCTGTGGCTAGTGATGTGCCACATGAGTGCTGGGTTCATTATTGTTCGTCATCTGTATCAATGATCTGGATGATAAACTGGTTCATCGAATTTGCAGATGGCACCAAGATTAGGGGTGTAGTGGACAGTGAGGAAGGCTATCCTGGCTTGCAGTGGGATCTGGACCAGCTGGATAAATTGGCTGAAAAATGGCGGATGGAATTTAATGCAGTCAAGTGTGAAGTGTGGCAGTTTTGGAGAACAAGCCGGTGGGGGGGGGGGGTGGTCTTACACAGTGAGTGGTGAGGAATCTGGGAATACAGATCCAAAATTCCTTGAAAATGGCATTGCATGCGCATTGGGTCGTAAAGGAAGCCTTTGGTCCTCATGAATCAATGTATTGAGTACAGGTGTGGAATTTTATGTTGAAGTTGTATACATTGTTGGCAAGGCCTAGTTATGAATATTGTATGCAGTTTTAGTCACCTATCTACCGGAACTGGGTGGCAGGGAGGAGATACGTCTGTAACGAAGGAGGTGTAAGGGCACTCTACCCTCTGCTAGCCTGTTGGGCAAGGTGTAACACCTGCTTAGCCCCCCGATCAGGGTCACAGGTGTCATGAAAGCAGGTGGTGGATGGTCGTATGAGCAGCTGGTGCTTGTCACAAGTCCTGGTTATGCGACCACTGATGCCAGGCGGACAATCTCTGAACAGTATATTGATAATGGTTGGGGTCACCCATCTTGTAAAGACACTGCGCAGAAGGAGGCAACGGCAAACCACTTCTCTAGGACAAATGGCCAAAAACAATCATCGTCTTGGAAAGAACATGATTGCCCATGTCATACAACACGGTACATAATGATGGTGACCTACAAGTAGATGTAAATAGATTGAAAAAGTGCAGAGAAAATTTACACCGAGACTTGAAGTCCTGAGTTCTAGGGAAAGGTTGAATAGGTTAGTTAGGATTTTATTCCCTAGAACGGAGAAGATTGAGGGGAGATTTAATAGAGTTATACAAAATTATGAGGGATATGGATAGGGTAAATGCAAGCAGGCCTTTTCCACTGAGGTGGTGTGAGACGACAACTAGGAGGTCATTGGTTAAAGCTGAAAGGTGAAATATTTAATGAGAACATGAGGGAGATCTTCTTCACTCAGAGGATGGTGATCTGCCAGCACAAGTGGTGGATGTGGGGTCGATTTCAACATTTAAGAGAAATTTGGACAGGTACGTGGATGGGTGTAGAATGGAAGGCTCTGATCTGGGTGCAGGGCAATGGGGCTAGGCAGATTAACACTTCAGTACCGACTAGATCAGCCCAAGGTCCTGTTTCTGTGTAGTGTTCTATGAAACAAATCAGCAATGATCAAAGGCAGAGCAGACTCGATGGGCTGAATGGCCTAATTCTGCTCCTCATGGTCTTAAAAAGGCCCTGCTTTTTACCCATTTATTGCCTCTCCCAGGTGTGGCACTGAATCAGAGATATAAGCTGGATAAAGCCTATCCAAGGACAGTGTTTAGATACCATCACAGATGTAATGTCAGAGTGATGTTCTCGCTTTGAGGCTGGCTGACCAATGTTCTTTATAGATTAGGACAGAAAATTCCATTTAGGGTGGTATGTAAACATCTGCAGTGCATTGTCCCTTCTACGGGTAACATCTGCTTAAAATGGAACAACTTCTTCAACACGTGATTTATTTGGCGTTGTGGTGTTGGCCGAGCTTGGCAATTAGCTTGCAGACGTTTCTTCACCATTCGAGGTGACATCCTCAGTGCGCAGTTGTTGGTGTTTCTCTCTGGAAACGCCCGCCCTTCGTTCGTTTGCCTAGGTCCTGATTGGCCATCCCTTCAGCTGACCTTTGAATTCTATTGGCTCGCGTGTCTTTGGCTCTTAGGGGTTCGAAGATGGCGTTGACTTCGATAGGATAACTCCGCAAATAAACAATATTGTGACGAAACGTCTGCGAGCTAATTGCCCAGCTCGGCGAGCATCTCAACACCGAATGCCTCAATCCAAGCCACCAATATTCATCTCCACCCTAATCGTGATTTACGGCAACGGGAAGGAAAAGCGGATCACGGATGTGGAAATGCCACCTTCACGTTTCCCTGCATACCACCTGCACTTGCCACCTCTTTGCCACAAAGGAAGCCCTTCACCACAACGTGTACAGCACTTCAAAATCCCGCCTCGCCAGTAGTTACTCAGGGTCAGGGCTGGCCTCACTGATGACACCCACATACCTTCAATGGATTAGAAAATACACACGTGTAGTTCCCCAGATTAGTTTTGCCAAGGCAGTTGTCTCAAATCGTGTTGTAAACTACAAGGAAATGTACGATTAGGTACTTTTATTCCTTCGCTTATAATGCCCAAATCCAAAATTAGGACTTGTTTTCAGAAGCTTTGGCTTATAATTTGGAGCAATCTTGTCAGTTTATTTTTGCTTACATTTTGAGTGTTTTGTTGAAGTTTTGCTTGAGATTTATGAACAGTAGGTAACAAAATCTGGCCCAGCTGTGACTTCAGGCCCATCCAAAACATTCCCGTCTTCATTGATGTGAAACTACAGCAGGTGAGCTTCGAACCTCCTTCCCTCTTTTTCCATTCCTTATTCTAGTTACGGTGTCAAAGGTTACGGGGGGGGGGAAGGCAGAAGAATGGTAGGTGAGAGGGATAATAAACTAACCATGATCAAATGGCGGAGCAGACTTGATGGGCTGAATGGCCTGCTCCTGCTCCCCTGCCTTGTGGTCTTATTATACGGTCTACATAGCACAGCTGCTTGTCACGATCTGTGGCTTCTGGTGGGTTCACAAAGGCAGCAGAAGGAAGGTCTGTTAAAACGGGACTGAGTGAGAGAGTGGGTTTTGCCAATGGCTGTACCTATTAGATCAAACCCAGCTGCAGACATTAACTTCACCCCATCTTGCTGCTGATTAGGCCAAAGGAGACCAGCATTCAAGTCAGAGACACAAGAGACAGCAATTTCTGGAATAAGGAGCAACAAACAATCTGTTAAGAGAAACTCGGGGGGGGGTTTGGGTTGGGTGGGTGGTTGGGGGAAACGTGCGGAAAGGAACTTCTTGCTACAGATGCTGCTTGGCCCTCTGAGTTCCACCAGTAGACTGCTGCTGCTCCAGAGAATCAACCAGCACAATCACCCGTCACCTCTACCACACCCCAGCCTCCCCGCGTACCCCCCCAACCTTTCTGTTGGGCTCATGTACACTGTTTGCGACTCTAAGTGTGAACACGGCCCGTTTTGTGACAGGCTGCAGATCTCATCGCATTAGCCCAGTCTTAAATCCCTCGTGACCACAATTGCAACAATTCAACGCAATTCACAACTCTTATTTATTTTCGTCTTTTTTGAAGTGTTAGACAAGAGTAAAAGGCACAAAGGGTTAGAGTGATTCCCTGGACACCGTGATCCACGTGGACAAAATCCACGATGCAGGATGGCAGAAGTAATCCTTAGAACAATCAGTGCTTACTGGGTGTACAGTAAACTCCTGTGTGGGCTGTGTTCTACAGGACACGATCAGCTGGGTGCATTAGTGATCCTTAATGTCAATCGTACAAGTTTGGTTCGAGTGACCGACAGGGTACATATGATTCACGAGTTGCACAATGATCTGTAGGGTACACAACAATCTGTAGGGTACACAACGATCTGCAGGGCACACAATGATCTGCAGGGCACACAACAATCTGTAGGGTACACAACGATCTGCAGGGCACACAATGATCTGTAGGGCACACAATGATCTGCAGGGCACACAATGATCTGTAGTATGGCTGCAGTTGAAGTGGATGCAGAACGATGCATCAGCTGAGTGATCCTTCAGGATAGTTCCAGCCTATCCAAGTGTGCTGAGGTTCAGATTCCAGACTACAAAGAAAGGCACTTCACTGAGAAATCAACTGTCTCAATGTTAGTAGACAACTCATATCGACTGCATCTTTCCTTTGAAAGCCACAGACAGTGTGTGGCTTAGGACTGTAATCCGGGCAGCAAAGCAATCGTACTGGAGGTCCCACTGGCATACTTTGGTACAGCTTTGGCTAAGCTCGTCGGCAGTCTGGACCTCTTGGTCCAGCATTGCAAAGTTTCAGTCTTTTGACTTCAGCAGGCATCTCAAGGAGTATTAGTTGATTAGTCGCTGCACTGCGCTGCCTGTTCCATAAACCAAAACCCAGACCTTCTGATCCCAGGTGGGAGCAATGCCCGCGAGACGTTGACAGCAGTGTAGTTTATGTACGCAGGCTCTTCAAAAATTTAACAGCGCCGTGCGTTTATCCTCACATTGAATTGCGTTTTGCATTAGTTGGCTTTGTGGTTGAGAAAAGACTAGTGTTACATGGAACTCCATTCATGATTAGTGTCTGGAGGAGTGGCCTCCACTGTATGGTAACGTCATTTAGATCCACATCTGGCCCCAGATAGCCTCGCTCTGATTGTTAATATTGCCCTCAGCTCAGTCAGAATAGAACCATCCACAACTTAAAGAGACTGAGGGGGGCACATACTATAGATTCAAAAACATCACACACAAGAGTTTGATTCCGTTCCAGTGCTGTCTGCGTGGAGCTTGAACATTCTCCCTGTGACTGCATGTGTTTTAACCCGGTGCTCTGGTTTCCTCGCACGTCCCACAGATACGCGGGTTCGTAAGCTGACCGAACACTGAAAGTGGCCCCTATTGTGTAGGTGCGTGGGAGGATCTGGGGAGGGGTTCATGGGAACACAGGCAAAATAAAAGACCTTCGCATGAAAAATATGTGTTGACGGTGAGTGCAGACTCAGTGGGCCGAAAGGCCTGTGACCATGTTGTATCTTTCTATGACCCTCTGCGGGGAATTTTGCTGAGTTTTGAAGCATAAAGGAACCTTACTCTACAGTTAACCTGTATCTCGACTGCGTTACACCTGACCTGTGCCGGGTTTGATGGGGGACGGCTGAGGAATCTGACCAAGGGGCACCTGGTGCTGACCCTGGACGCCTGCACTACCCACTTCTCTGCACTATCATCCGTCGGGTAGCTGAATGTTCAACGCGTTTTTTAGATAAGTTGGACTGCCCAACAGTGAGGCTTGAAAAGGAGACAGAATGGGTCGCCCCGATTCCACGAAGAACAAGGGTTATTTTTCCACTGCAGTTGTGGGCTGTGCTGTCTATGAGTTAGGGAGAGAGAGAAGGGGTCCTGATCTCGCAGGGAAAGTGACAAGACAGCCATGATAAGGCTTTTTGCGTGTTGGTGGGACAGATCAATACAAGCTTGTTCCTTGTGACTTAGTCCCCAAGTTATTTCTGCTGTTGCTCCAGACCAACATGTGGGCAAATCTATCCACAGGCCCTTCTAATGGACCCAGTGTAACTCCCTCATTGCACGGAGCTGGGGTCGTGGCTGGGTTTACAACACCACAGAGCAATCGATCCATTTGATGTGAGGAGAACTTCAGCAGAAATGAGCAGTGGTGTGGCCTGTCTTTCAGTGCAGTTAAATAGTAACTGTCTCTCCGCTTAACTTGTGAGCGGAAACACCTTTCTTTCTCACCAACGGGGACATTCCCCCCTCTGTCCTTCTACAGTAGGAAGTCTTGCTCCCAGTACGTTTACCTCCCGGCTGCCGGGGGGAGCTCAGATTTTCTCCTGGCAGTTAGGGTAAGCCAGTTTCTTCAGTTCATCCCACAGGAGCAGGCTGAACACCGTGTGCGGTCCCAGGCGGAAGTAGCTGGGTCCGATCCCCTTGTACAGACCCAGGAGCCCTTCTTTACTCGAGACCTTCAGCAAGCAGTCCCAGAATCCCCTGTAATGCTTTCCCTACAAGAATAAAAAGGTTAAAATCAAGCAGGTCCTTCTTAAAGGGACATCACACCTCCCCCCCCCCCACCCCACCACCCTGAGAGCGCACTGAGAAGCAGAGTTCAAATGAAAAGAAAAGGGCTTTGACCTTAGGGTGGCTGGCTGCCCAAGTGCATTGACTGGTGTCTACTCAGAGAACAAAGAGTTCATTGTACTTTGGGGCTATGGGTCGGTCACAGACACCCAGTGAGGCAGCTCAACAGACTGATCCCTCAAAGTCCCACAGTGGATTCCTGAGAGAGTGCCCCACTTGTATGAGCAAGAGGAGGTCAAACACTCTCAAACGTCTGATGCTTTGGACACCGGTGGCCAGCAAGCAATCACTGTCAATGAAGCGTCAAGTCAACCAGATCCATTCTGAGGCCTTCTCTGCTCCTTGAGAGATGTGAGTTAAAATTGTCCCTGGTGAAAATTGCAACAAATCAGTTGCAGTCTGAAACACAGGATTAAGGTTATTTGGACAGTATATATTTTTTAAAAGTTGAATTGGATACCACGAATAGCTGGGAGTTGGAACAGCATTTGTGTTTGGTTGCAGAGGCCCCATCATCCAAGGCAATCCCTCTTCACACTGCTGCCATCAAGAAGAAGGCACAGGAGCCTTAGGTCCCACACCACCCAGGTTGAGGGACAGTCATTACCCTTCAACCATCAGGCCTCTGAACCAGCGTGGATAACTTCACTCAGCTGATTCCAAAACCTATGGACTCAGTTTTGAGGACTCTACACCTCACGTTCTATTACCTATTTATTATTATTTGTTTTTATTTTGTATTTGCACAGCTTGTCTTTTGCATATTGGCTGTTTTTTAGTCTTCGTGTGCAGGTTTTCATTGATTCTATTGCATTACTTTGTTCTACTGTGAATACCTGCAAGAAAATTAACCTCAAGAGTTGTGTACGGTGACATACAGTACACTTAGTTTGATAATAAGTTTACTCTGAACTTTGAGCCTCTCGCTATCTCTCACTGCTGATGACACCGACAGACACCATGGTGATCACCACGGCAACAGTCTGTCCCCATGAACCCATTGCATTGCCACCGGCCTGAAAACTATCGGATAATGGATGGGACCGACTCACACCCTAACTTCAACCGAGAGTCACATCCAGACATTGAGAGGGCTGGTTTGGAGCCCAATTTGGAGTTGTTCCCTTCCAGAGCTCAGGCTAACTAGTTTTATTGCAATAGGTTAAGGATTAGACCCAGAGTCTTGCTGCTCAGTGTGATACAGAAAGAGCACTTAACAGTTGAGAAATCAGAACAGAAGAATAGATCAAAGTATCAAATGTTGATCATGGCTAATTTGAACACTTAGCCTCCCCGTCTCACCACTGGAGGTAATTATATAGTTTGCCTCTCCGAGTGATAGGACTGCTGGTCCATTTGCTGAAGAATTGGGGAGATGGGTTACTTTTCCTTGGGACTTCTTTTTCTGTAAGTACAGATTCACCCCATGCCAGCCATAACAGATGGGGTGATTGGGGGAGGGTGGAGGCTGGGGCAGGGTCAGCTGATATAATCCCACAGTTACATGATAATTGCCCGAGTGGTTAGGCTGTGGGGCGGGCACCTACCTTGCCAACTTCATCGACCGGTTGGTTGTAGAGTCTGGTACTGATGACATCGAAAGGCGTCATGGTGATCACCACAGCGACACTGCTCATCATCCCGCCCAGTAAGCTGCACAACCAGCTGTCAGTGTGGAACAGCTACATTAAAATAAATCACAATAAACACGATAAAGTTGTGAATTCTCCTTTATTCAATTCAATTATTAATGAACTCCCTCGATACCTAAGTTGGCAATACTGCACGTGACAATACCAGAGAGTTGGAATCCAATATTACTAACATCAATACAACTCAAGTGCACACTTTCCCATCTGCACCTTGAGTTATACTGATGCCTTGCAAAGATCTAAAGATCTGGGAAATTACTGTTTCCCCTTCAAGGCAGAGTTGCCTCTGTATTCTTCACCCGCTCCACATCTCTCCAATAAATAACTTCAAAGGTTCATTTTATTATCAAAGTATGCATGCAGAATACAACTCTGAGATTTGTCTTCTCCAGATAGCCACGAAACAAAGAAAAACCATGGAAGTTGTTGAAAGAAAAGACATCAATCCCTCCCTCCTCACACAAAAATGAAAAAGAAACAAAATTTGCAAACCTCAAACCCCAAACCCCTCCTTTGCACAAAAACTAATAGATCGCCCACACTAAAAATGGCAGCAGGAACATCAAACCCCAAACCCCCAACCATCTCTCACAAAAAAAACAAACATATTGTTAACACAGAGAAAAAAAAAACATTAACATCAAACCCCCCATAACTGCTCTCTCGCACACAAAAAACTAACAGATCGCCCACACTTCTGGTCCTTCTCCTATCCCCTTCAACTTGGAGAAGAGTCTCCCTACACCATATCTCCCTCATCTCCTCTTTGATCTTCCTTAAACCTTACTTACTCGACTAAACTCCTAGAAAGTTTTTCTCCCAATTAGTTTAAAAACAAAAACGGGCCAATTTGTTGTTTCAAAGCATTTTGGGATGTTTACTGATGTCTGAGCAATGTATAAAGTTCCACTGAGTTTGCGTATACTGTAGATTAATAATGATATACTAATTGGTGGTTGGGCATACTTCCAAACGCTGTTTCTAATTAACAATGGCAGTCATCTCCCCATTTCTCTCTTCTGCCATCTAGGAAAAGATACAGGAGTCTGAGCACCTGGACAAACACAATTAAGAATAGTTTCTTCCCCACGGCTATCAGAATTCTGAACCAATCGCCCCTTTCACACCTACTTCCCGGTAATGCTGCTGTGTTTGCAAACCCTTCATTCTATCTCTTACGTGACTGTGTCTCTGAACTACTTTAGTTTGCTCTACTACAATTTGCACCATTCCTTTGCCTTGCACTCACTGCTCGATTTAATGTTGTACTTATTACTACAATCTTTGTACTGTTTATTCTGTACGATCCACACGAGCAAGGAATTTCATCACACAATAGTGTATATGACAATAAACTCGTCTGTATCAGCTTCTTACCAGTACTAGCTCCAGCGCTAATCTTCTGGCAGCCACATTTTTGATGGATTTTAACCCAGCCAAATGTGAAGCGTGGTACTTTGTGGGAAAGAGCACACTGGTGCTCGCAGGACAGTGTTGATGTGCAAAGGGATCTTTGTGTTCAAGTCCATGGCTCCTTGAAAATGCCTACACAGGTCGATAGGGTGGTGGAGAAGGCTTATCACATGCTTGCCTTTATCAGGCGAGGTAATGAGTGCAAGAGCTGGGAAGTTAAATTGCATCTTTATAAAACTCCAGTCAGGCTGCATCTGCAGTGTCGCATTCAGTTTCGATCAGCCCATTGCAGGAAGGATCTGGAGTGGGCCGAGAAGAGCCTCACCTAGATCAGGATGTCGCCAGGATTAGAGGGCATCAAAGGTGTCAACTCGCAAATGGGACCTTAAACCGGGGTTCTGCAGTCATCTCAGGTTGATATAACTGTGCCGTGGAACCACGGTAGAGTTGGGTTGCTCAGGCCAACACCGATGCTTCAATCAACGTACAACATCCTGAAGCAGTGGTAGCGAATTGCTTCTTCGTTTCAGATCCTGGCGGCAGCTGCTTTATCCAGGAGTTGGCTCAACCTGCAATGGGACTGATACAAGCCACGCAGACTTGGACAGATTGAGGGTGGAAGGTGTGTAGCTGGGCAGGAAAGTAATGGAGGCTGGATGTAACTAGGGCATATGAGTGGGCTTTGGCAGAAGTCGAGGTGAATCAAAGGGCAATTCAATGGAGCTACAGGTTGACTACCTGACCACTTTCATAGTGGTAACAGAACAGGACTGGAAATTCAGCTTAGGACAGCACAAGATGCCAAGGTTACCGCCTGCCTCAGTCCCCTTAACACTTCTGTTAAATCACTTTTTGACCCTCCTGCTTCAGCAGAAGCAGAGTAGCCCCTGATTTTATAGTATGGTTCTCAGCTTTGGAATCTCTATGCATTTAAGTTCAAAGTTTAAAGTAAATTTTATTATCTAAGCACATATATGTCAGCATATACAACCCTGAGATTCATTTTCCTGTGAGCATACTCAACAAATCTATAAAATAGTAACTATAACAAAATCAACTTAATGCCCCATAGTCCATATCAGAGGTGATAGAGGCACCTGCAGATGTTACAATGAAGGGAACTGATAAGGCCACACCTGGAATATAGTATACTGGTCTGGTTCCCCCTAATGAAAGATTACACTTGAGATAGAAAGAGTGCAACCAAGTCAAACACTGGGATGGAGAGTGACTAATCTATAAGATTAAATATAATAGGTCGAAGGTCCGAGGAGTTTAGAACAAAGAGAGGCAATCCAACTGAAATACGCAAAGTTCTTCTGGAGTTTAGCAAGGTAAATAGCAGGGTGATTTTCCCCCCCTCAATGCAGTGCATAGAACTGGGGTCACAGTGTCAAAATAAGGGTCACTGTTTAAAACTGAAAGAAGGATTCAGGGGTGGTGAAGCTTTGGAATTCTCTGCCCTGAAGTATTGGGATTCAGTTGCTAATTATGATCAGTCCAGAACTATGGGAGGTAAGGGCTAGGGGTTCGTATGAGTTGGTGGTCTCAAGGTAAAATTGAACGGTGCGGCAGGTACGAGGGTCTGAGAGGCCTACTCCTTCTCCTATTTCTTGTCTTTGAACATGGATCAGAAGCAGCATCCAGAGCTGATTTTCCCCTCTGTAGTCGGGTTACTGGCGCCAATCTCTACACGTTACCTGAGCTTAAAATGGATGGCGTGGTTCAGCCTCACCGTGCTGTCAATTTTGTTCTGATAGGTTTAGTTAAGAGGAAGAGGAGCCTTCTTTACCCTTTCTCCTCCCTATTTTCACACCAAAACACCCCAGGGCTCCACACTAGTAAAACCCTGTTGTAATCAAAACCGGATTACCATAGAACATAGTACAGTCCCTTCAGTTCATCAGGTTGTGCTGTCCTTTTAACCTACTCTAAAATCAATCTAATATTTTCCTCCCACATAATCCTCCATTTTTCTTTCATCCATATGCCTATCTAAGAGTCTCTTAAACGCCCCTAATGTATCTGTCTTTAACACCACCCCTGGAAGCGTATCCCACACACCCACCACTCTCCATGTGAAACACATTCCTTTGACATCCCCCTATACTTTCCTCCAATTGCCATAAAATTAGCCATTGGCGCCCCTGGGAAAAAGCCGCTAGATGTCCACACTGTCTATGCCTCTTATCATAGTATACATTTTTATCAAGTCACCTCTCATCCTCCTTGGCTCCAAAGAGAAACACCATGGTTTGTTCAGCCTACCCTCATAAGACATACTCTCTAACCCAGGCAGCAGCATGGTAAATCTTCTCTGCGGCCTTTCTAAAGTTTCCACATTCTTCCTAGAATGAGGTGACCAGAACTGAGCGCTAAGTTCATTGTACACTTATTAATTGTACATTAAAACGGCATCATCCCACCGGGCCGGTTCCTAATCCGGCGAGACACTCACCTGCTGGTCTTTCACTAGCTGCTTGGCGGAGTCGAACGTAGCAAGCTGGGCAGCAGATCCAATCATTACCCGGGGAACAGCACCGCTCACCCCTCGCCAGAGTCCCTGGAACCCTTGCCGCCTGTAGATCGCCAAGAAGGCAGTCCCAACACCCTGGGGTTGGAAACATAGCAAGCTCAGAAAAACCACTCCACGCTCGAGAAAATCAGGCACGTCCTCACCCTTACATGACACTCTCTTGTAGGGGGAGAGAGAAGGGGAGGAAGGAATATGGGGGAAGGGAATTATCAGAATCAGAATCAGGTTTAATATCACTGGCATATGTCAGTAAATTTGTTGTCTTTGTAGAATATAATACATAATAATAGAGAAAGAACTGTGAACTACAGTGTGTGTGTGTGTGTGTATGTGTATATATATATATATATAATAGTTAAATTAAATAAGTATTACAAAAAAAAAGTAGTGAGGTAGTGTTCATGGGTTCAATGTCCATTCAGAAATTGAATGGCAGAGGGGAAGAAGCTGTTCCTGAATCGCTGAGTATGTGCTTTCAGGCTCCTGTACCTCCTTCCTGATGGTAGCAATGAGAAGAGGGCATGTCCCCAGAGATGGGGGTCCTTAAAATGGATGTTGCCTTTCTGAGGCATCACTCCTTGAAGACGTCCTGGATACTATGGAGGCCGGTGCCCATGACGGATCTGACAGAGTTTACAAATCTCTGCAGCTTATTTCGATCCTGTGCTCTAGCCCCCTCCTCCCACCCCCTCATACCAGACGGTGGTGCAACCAGTTAGAAAGCTCTCCACGGTACATCTGTAGAAATTTGCAAGTGTTTTTGAAGACATAACAAATCTTCTTAACTTTCTACTGGAATATAGCCGCTGTCATGCCTTCTTTGTAGCTGCATCGCTATGTCAGGCCCAGGATTGATCCTAAGAGATGTTGACTCCTAGATACTTGAAATTGCTCACTCTTTCCACTTCTGATCCCTCAGTGACGACCAGTGTGTGTTCCCTCATCTTACCCTTTCTTTTATAGAGGGTTGACGGGGAGTTCCAAAGCAAAGGGTAGAGGGCTCAGAGTACAGGGTTGTAAAGATTAGGGAGTAATTGTAAATGGTTTATTATTATCACACATACTTAGCTAGAGCAAAAAAAACTGCTTTGTGTGGCATCCATACATGGCTTTTTGCCACATCAGTATGTCGAGGTAGGGCATGTTTTATTGATTTATTATTGTCACATGTACCAAGATACTGTGAAAAGTTTGTCTTGCATACTACTTATACAAATCAAATCATTACACGGTGCATTGAGTTAGAGTACAGTAAATACTAACAATGCAAAGGAAAGTGTAAAAGCTACTGGAAAAAGTGCAGTCCAAGTAAACGATACAGTGCAAGATCACAAGAGGTAGATTGTGAGGCCAAGAATCTATCTTATTGTAGATAAGATAGAGTCCAACTTTGACTCTCCAGTCCTGATGAAGGGTCTCAGCCCAAAACATTGATTGTACTCTTTTCCATAGATGCTGCCTAGCCTGCTGAGTTCCTCCAGCATTTTGTGTGTGTTGCTTGGATTTCCAGCATCTGCAGACTTTCTCTTGTTCGAGATCCAACATCTTCCCAACCACTGATTTTAAGCTAAGTGGTCATTAATTTCCTTTCTTCTTAAAGAGTGGAGTGACAGTTGCAATTTTCCAGTTCTCCTGAATCACTCCATATCTAGTACTGATCCTTGAAAGATCCTTACTAATGCCTCCACAATCTCTTCAGCCACCTCTTTCAGAACCCTGAAAGGTAGTCCATTTGGTCCAGGCGACTTATCTACCTTCAGACCTTTCAGTTTCCCAAACAACTTCTCCCTAGTAATGGTAACTTCACTCACTGCTGTCCCCTGATGCTCTTGAATTTCTGGCATACTGTTCATGTCTTCCACAGTGAAGACTAATGCAAAATACATTAAGTTCATCCACTATTTCTTTGTCCTCATTATTATCTCTCCAAAGACTTTTTCCAGTGGCCCAATATCCATTCTCACCTCTCTTTTAATTTTTATCTATCCAAAAGTCTTTTGGTATCTTCTTTTATATTACTGACTAGCTTACCCTTATATTTCACCCTTTTGCTCCTGATGTTTTTTTAGTTGCCTTCTGTTGATTTTTAAAATCTTCCTAAACCTCTAACTACTAATTTTTGCTATATTATATGCCTGTCGTTTGCTTTCATGCTGTATTTGACTTCCCTTGTCAACCATAATTGCTTCATCTTCCTTCTAGAATTCTTTTTCATCTTTGGGATATATCTATCCTGCACCTTTTGAAATGCCCCCAGAAACTACAGCCATTTCTGTTGTGCCATCATCCCTGCTAGTGTTCACTTGCAATCCACTTTGGTCAGCTCCTTCCTCATGCCTCTGTAATTCCCTTTACTTACTTACTTACTACCCATTATGCCACTGGTATTTAGGACAGCAATGAAGGTCCTCCATCTCTGGCGGTGTTCAGGGCTTCCTTCATCACGTCAATAGCCTCCACTCGGTTTTCACTACAGTCAGTCGCGCAAGTCCTGGGTAGAGACTCAGGAATACTGTCACACTCAGATTTAGAAGGATTCTACATTGCTATTTCCATAACCATTTTGGTTTACCAGTCTGGGTCATTAGCCCTGAGCTGAACTCGCCGAACCTGGAGGATAGGTAGACCACTCTTAGTCTGGCCTCTACCCTTTGACCTGTTTGGCATGGGTGACCCTTCCAAAAGCCAAAGCATAAAGCCCTGACTCCAGCCAACAGAGCTCTCAGGGCCACTGAGGCACACAAGCCTCCAAACCACAATAAGGTTGTGGTCCTCTTGGAAGTGTAAATTCCCTCCCCCTTACTCTACTGTAATACTGACACATCCGATTTTATTTTCTTTATGACTCCTCATTTAAATTAGAACAGACTTGGAGGTCTTTTATTCAATATTTTCATTTAATGTAATATATACCCTTCTTGTTTTTTTTACTGTTTTTAATGGAGGTCGGGATTGAGGACGTGATTTTAAGTTTTTTAACTCTGTTTGGTTTCAAGTTAGCCCATTGCTTTGCTTTGCTTTTAGTTAGTTGCACGGTGGGTTTTTTTGGGGGGGGGGTTTCCTTTTCTCTATTGATATATATATAAAAATTAGTATACTATTATGTTACCTTGGTATGTTATGTTTAAATTACATTGTTTGTAGTAATTTTTTTTGTATTAATATCTTCTGTAATTTTATTATATTCTAACAGTGTATTAGTGTCTATATGGCTTACCTTTTTGTATACTTATTCAATAAAAAGATTTAAAGGCGATTTTATTTTGTCCTTCTCAAACCACAGGGTGAATTCTATCATATTATGATCATAACTGCCTCCCAAGAGTTCCTTTACGATAATCAAAGCTGGTTCATTGCACAACACCCAGTCCAGGATAGCTGATCCCCTAATGGGCTCAACCACAAGTTGCTCTAAAAGACCATCTTGTAGGCGTTCTACAAATTCCCCCTCTTGGGATCCAGGAGCAACCAGATTTTCCCAGTCTACCTGCATATTGAAATCCGCTATGATTATTGCAAAATTACCCTTATTACAAGCCTTTTCTATTTCCTGTTGAAATGTACATCCTACATCCTGGCTACCGTTCGGGGGCCTGAATATAACTCCAATCAGGGTCTTTCTACTCTCAGAGTTTACTAACTCTGCCCACAAGGATTCTACATATCCAATTCTAGTCAAAGGATTTGATTTCATGTTTTACCTACAGAGCCAACCCACCCCCTCGGCCTACCTGCTTGACCTTTTGATACAAGATGTATTCTTGGATATTAAGCTCCCGACTATGACTCTGACCTACAGTGAAGGGGGAGCGGGAGGGGAAGAAGGGGAGAGCATGAACTCTGCCACAGCGAAGGATCTCTGCTGCTGGAGAGGGAGGCCTCTCTCTCACTGTTGCCGGGGGATACCCTGCATTTGAGTGGTCTCTCTCCTGATGCTGTTGGAGGATGTTACCACGGTTCTGAGTTTATGGGTTTGGACTATGGTCTGTGGACTTTTCAGTCTTATGGCTTTTATATTCTGTGTTTTCATCCATTCTTTCTTGCTGCTATGTGATGTGATTTGTTGGTCTTTTTGTGCAAGGGGAGGGGATTTGGTGGCTGATTTTCTTGTTGGTTTTTTTCTGTGGGGGGGTGGGATTGATGTTTTCTTTGCACAACTTCCATGGTCTTTGTTTCACCACGAAAGATCAGTATCTGGAAAAGATGAATCTCAGAGATGTGCACTGTGGACATAATTTGATAATAAATTAACCTTTGGGAGGACATATCTAGTTTGGAGTCTCCAAGGAAGGAGTGATTGATAAAGGAGTGGAGAGTTTCTGGGGGAGGAATGATCCTGAGAAAACATACTGTTTGTGGTACATCAGTAAATCTAGCCACTGCTGAATCTGGCAAGTTTAATCTGTTAACCTAACCAGCTTAACCTGACCTTGAACAAACTAAGGGTGCTTCTGCACAGTTCACAGTTGTGACTCCACAGTGACAGGAACCAGTGTCCGATTTCCCTGCCTCTCCCCTCAGTTAACGGAATAATTCCAGTTGTGATGAGATGTTCAGTGTCAGGATTAAACTTCAGAATGGAAAATGCAAACTGTCATCACTTAACGCCAGGCCAGACTTGGCCACCCTTCCCTTTATCTGTCAGCTTTGACTGCGGTTAATAACTGACTGAATCACTATTATTGACCTTTACTGTGGATTGCCACAGGCCAGCTCCCAACAGAACAACAAGCTATCTGTGACAGGAGGAACACAGAGTCAGCACATTGACCTCTCTCAGAACAAGCGACAGCATAAACACTAGCACAAGAGATTCTGCAAGGGCTGGAAGTCCAGAGCAACACACACAAAATGCTGGAGGTCAGGCAGCATTTCGGGCCAAGACCCTTCATCAGGACTGGAAAGCGAGGGGGATGATGCCAGAGTAAAAAAAGTGGGGGGGGGGGAAGGAGGACTGGCTAGATATTCACAGGTGAAGCCAGGTGGGAGGGAAAGGTAAAGGGTTGGAGAAGAAGGAATCTGATAGGAGAGGATAGTGGACTACGGGAGAAAGGGAAGAAGGAGGGGCACGAGATGGGAGGTGACAGGCAGGTGAGGAGAAGAAGTATGAGGCCAGAGTGGGGAACAGAAGAAGAGGGAAGGGAGAGGCAAAAAGAAAAAGAGGAAAAAATTACCAGGAGAAATCGATCTTCGTACCATCAGGTTGGAGGCTACCTAGATGGACTATGAGATGTTGTTCCTCCACCCTAAGAGTGTGGCCTCATGAAAAGGGGTTAGGAGTTAAACTGGTTGGCCACAAGGAAATACGTCCTTCATCACCATCTGAAATTCTGCCAACGATGGCTGTATCATCAGCAAATTTATAGAATGGCATTTGAGTTACGCCTAGCCACACAGTCACTGGATCTTTCTCCAACAGTTTTACATGGTGTGAATGGAGTCTCAAGCTTCTCCTGCTGGGTATGGGGGGGGGGTGGAGTAGTGGGGGAGGGGGAGAATTATTTCCCTGGTCCAATAGCTCACCTTGTCCTCAGGTTTATGAATATTGCATCAGGTAGGTCGATACAAATACAGCTAATCTACTAAATTACCACAAGCATGTAGAAGTGAACAGAGGGGTAAACCAGAAACACACTATCCCCTCTCCTTCACTCTTCACCCATTGCTCCCCGCACTCCCTCTCCGATTAGATTTATTTCTCTGCGCTCATCTCTGACCCGATGCAGCCCATGGCTGTATTCATGTTGCTGCAGTTAGTAAGCTGTGCAGCCCCCGGCTAAACAGTGGAGAGTTTTATACATTTAAGCCCTCCCTGAAATTTTCCACGCGTTATCCTGGCTGACACCCCTTGCGGCAGCGAGGGACTTCTTGCATTGTGAGTGGTGTCAAGGTTTAAAGCCAAGCTTTAAGTTTCTCCAGTATCTAATGATCTAATGTCACTGCAGGAAATATGGTACCCAGTTCACACCCCACCCCACCCCCCTCCTGGCTCAACATTAGTCTCTCAGCCTGAGACCAGACATGTCTAGTCCCACTGAGCACTAGAACCCCAGGTTCTCACACGAACGCTGATTTGTACACTTCAAAGAAATTCAAAGCTAATGCAGTCTCTGTTTACAGAAGACATACGCCTCTCCTTCCAGACAGCACGTACCTGATGGTTATGCTGGTGTCCCACAGCGATGACTGCCGCAGATTGGGACTGCAGGTGGGTCTTTACCTGGGAAGAGACAGAACACATTCACTCGCAAACGGTAGATGGAATGTGGGTAACACGTTTCGGAAACCAGCAATAAGGTTAGAGAGCAAAGAATCAGACAGTCTATTTAGTTAAAATGATTGCTGAAATGCCTTTACTGTGCAGCATTCCCACGTGTTGATTGAGTAAACCCATGGGTATTCAAGTGAAGGGTGAATGACCGTCCCACCAAAGGATCTTTGGACTGCTTCATCAACACCAGTGATTTAGATGTGCCTTTCCCTGCATTCTGTTATCTGTTTATAACCACTAATCAGGAAATTGAATACGTTTCACTACTATTTAGATTAGAGAAACACAGTCATAGAAAAGCGCAGCACAGAAGCACGCCCCTTCAGCCCATCTAGTCCATGCCAAACCATTTAAACCGCCTACTCCCATTGACCTGCACCAGGACCATCACCCTCCATACCTCTACTATCCATGCATCTATCGAAACTTCTCTTAATCGTTGAAATCCAGCCCACAGGCACCATTTGTGCTGGCAACTCATTCCACACTCTCGAGACCCTTTGCGTGAAGAAGTTCCTTTTCATGTTCCCCTTAAACGTTTCACCTTTCACCTTTAATCGACCTTTGGTTGTAGTCCCACCCAACCTCAGTGGGACAAAGCCTCTTTGCATAAAGTAAAGGCACCTGTTAGTCTTGCGAGACCATGGATCTGCGCCTGGAAAGTCTTCACTCTCCAGGGTGCAGGCCTGGGCAAGGTTGTATGGAAGACCAGCAGTTGCCCATGCTGCAAGTCTCCCCTCTCCACGACACAAATGTTGTCCAAGGGAAGGGCACTAGGACCCATACGGCTTGGCACCGGTGTCGTCGCAGAGCAATGTGTGGTTAAGTGCCTTGCTCAAGGACACAACACACTGCCTCCTCTGGGGCTCGAACTCACGACCTTCAGGTCGCCAGTCCAATGCCTTAACCTCTTGGCCACGTGCCCACACTCTTTGCATATACCCTATCTATCAAATCTCTTCTCAATTATTACGTGAGTTAAAGCCAGCCTTACAAAATAAGGTGCGTGCTCCACTTCGAGTGAGTTAATGAGTCTTAAGCTGATTCAGAACCTCCTCCACAGCTTTTCTGTCCACTGGTCGGCAGCTCACAACTGCTGACTGCTCTCTGTCCAGGAGGGTGGGGACCTTGGAATGGCCGTCAATAAGAAGCTAGAAAGCATTTAGACAACGGACAGCACCAAGCAAGAGTTGCAGGTGACTGGAAAGTGGCCACTGATAATACAAAATGTCGCCTTCGAGCTGACGTTCCCTGTGCAGCGTTACTCACATTCAGTGTAAATGAATGGAATCAATTGCCAGCAATGAACTCGAGGATCATCCGTACCCCAATAACTTAGTTACAAGAGGAAGATCCATCACCACCAATCCTCTCAACCATTTTTGAGGAGGCGACCGTCCCTGCATGGACAGTGGTCAGGTCCCAAGACTGGCCTCTGGGAGGCTTATGGATTCAATCCCACATGACGAGCTAACAGCTAACCCCAGCATTGTGGCAGTAGAGGTTGAATGAAGGTTTGGGTTTTTGACTTTTGTCAAGGGTGGACCAGAGTTCCTGAACAGGAAAGTCTTTATAAGACACTAGTCTGGTCACAGTTCAAGTATTGTACCTTGTTTCGGGTGCCGCACTTTATGAAAATGCAAAAGCTGTAGAGGAGGAGCAGAAGGTAGTACGAAAATTATTTATTATAGATGAGGAGCTTCAGGTATGGTGTTGTCCTCTTTGGTACAGAGACATGGAGATCTGATAGAAATATTGAAAATTGTGAAGGATACAGATGAATAGACAGGAGGTATCCCATTGCAAAGAAGTTCAGGACTAGGGAACAGACACTCAGTGACCACTTTGTTAGGTACACCTGCTCGTTAATGCAATAATCTAATCAGCCAATCATATGGCAGCAACTCAATGCATAAAAGCATGCAGACATGGTCAAGAGGTCCAGCTGTTGATCAGGCCAAATATTAGAATGGGGAAGAAGAGTGAACTATGTGACTTTGACCATGGGATGATTGTTGGTGCCAGACGGGGTGGTCTGAGTATCTCAGAAGCCGCTGATCTGGGATTTTCACACACAACAGTCTCTAGAGTTTACAGAGAATGGTGTGAAAAACAAAACAAAAACATCCAGTGAGTGGCAGTTCTGTGGGGGGAAATGCCTTGTTAATGAGAGAGACCAGACTGTTTCAAGTTGATAGGAAGGCAACAATAACTCAAATAAACAAGCAGCATAACAGTGGTGGGCAGAAGAGCATCTCTGAATTCACAACATGTCGAACCTTGGAGTGGACAGGCTACAGCAACAGAAGACCACGAACATACACTCAGTGGCCACTTTATTAGGTACAAGAGGTTCCAAATAAAGTGGCCACTGAGAGTGGAATAAAGGGATTACCAAAAGAACGACATCTGGTAAGTGGAAAATTGGGCAGCACTGGGAGTGCATTGCTAAGGTTAGTAGTGAGCAGATTCAGCTGTGGTGGATCTGGGTGCGTATCTGCGAGGAAAGAATTTGCAGCAATGTACTAGCTAGACTGATCTTACACAGAGTTAGTACGGAGTCGACATGCCAAATGGCCTCCTTCCACATTGTAAGTGTGCGACCCTGTCCCCACAGCTCCTTTCAAAGTCACCTCAAGACGCACAGCCACAGCGGGCGGCCTGAGGAGAAGCAGCTGTTGTTTTCCTCTGCAGCGTCACTGGAACAGCTCTCGCTCTCCGTGTGACACCAGGGTTATTTAAATCTCCGGCGTGTGGGGACCTTCAAAGAAAATGGTAAGTGGCTGCAGGCTGGAGACGCAGGAACAGCTGCCAGCCCAGTATTCCCACCGGATGAAGAGAGGAGATGGTGAGTGGAACCTGACAGGAGGATTCACGACCAGGGAGTGTTGCCACTGGCAGAGGGGTCAGGAACTAGGGCACTGAGGATGAAAGGAACTAGCAAAGGTTTTGTTTTACTGTCGGAGGCCACGGTCCACAGTACGCTCTTTGCAGTAGTGGGTGAGGCAGATTCGTTTGTAGTTTTCGTATACGGGCTGAACAAGCACCTGAAAGCAAAGCATTTGCAGGTCTGCAGGAGGAGCAGGGAAGTGGGATGAACCGGGATTGTTTTCACATTGAGTCAGAATCTACTAAATGGGCTGAAGCGTCTCCTTCATCCTTTAACACTCATACAGCACATACAGGCCCTTCGGCCCAACTGCCCTATGCTGACTAAGATGCCCATCCAACTCAGCGAGAGCCGGGCCATGGAGTTCACCTGAAACAGCGAGCAGAACACGATGATGATTCCAGGACACACACTGATCACTATTCTGAGCTACTCAGCGTGGAAACTGCGCCCTCAGAGCGACAAGGCGAAAACTATGTTGTAACCACTTCAATCGGAAGAACATAGGCTTTCATCAGGAACGATGACAGGGGTGATCCAGGACACACGTGGCTTCTCCTAGACGCCCAGCATGGATCACCGTCTGGCATCTGTCACGAGGGCTGTTCACACATGAACTCAATAGCGTGACTGTTGTATCTCCAAGGGTAACACACTGAGTCACAGTGTGGGTCCTAGCTGCAGTTCGATGTCCAATATGCGGAAGAATCAGAGGTGCTGTCTTTTGTACGAGACGTTAAACAGAGATCCAGTCTGTCCTTCACTGTACCTGGAAGATGGACATGGGGATTGGCCGTTCCATCCTGGACAGCATCCTTCAAAAGAGACAGTCAGGGCTCTTTCCCCTTGCTCAATGTGGCACAGTCTGTCATAAGGTGGTTGTTGCGCTTCCTGCATTTGACAGTGACTTCAATCCGAAAGGTAGCTCACTTAGAAAGGTTTGGGATGTCCGCTGTAGACGTAACTTTTTTGATTTGATTCAGCAGTTTATGGAAGCAAGTTGGATCTTAAGTTCCTTGGTGTGCACATAATGGACAATCCGACCTGGACCCACAGCACCTCCTTTCACCTTCTACACTTTCTGAGGAGATCGAGGTGTGCGAGGCTCCCCGCCCCCATTCTAACAACTTTCTACAGGAGCACCATCGACAGCGTCCTGTCTGGCTGCATCATTGTGTGCTACGGAGGCTACAAGACCCTGCAGAGGATAGTTAAAACCCCCTGCTGCCTATTTGTGATATTTACCGGGAGTGTTGCAGATGAAGGGACCAAAGCATTGTTGAGGATCCCCACAATCTCCGTCAGTTAGGAGGTACAGAAAAATCAGGACTAGGACTACCAGACTAGGTAAAAGCTCCTTCCCTCAGGCTGTGAGATGAATGAATACCCTGCTGAGGTCTTGTCACTAGATCAGCGTGCTGCTAACAGAATACTGTATTGTTTGCTGTTTACCTGAACTACATGCATTTTCAATTATATTTTATTAACTTAGTTATGGTAATATTTGGTTTATGTGTTGAGGGTTATATGTTTTGTGGGTGCACCATGATCCAGAGGAACCTTGTTTCGTTTGGTTGCATATGTACAGTCAGATGACAATAAACCTGAACTTGAATTTGAGACGTCCTTCCAACCATGCCAGAACAAAGTGTAACAGCAACATCAATCAACACATTTACTAGAGCATCTTTAGCCTCCTTTGGGGACATTGACTTAGAAACCTCAGCCTCCATCAATGGCCGAACTCTCCTAGTGACGTCCTCCAGGAAGCTTGACTGTCAGCACAAAAGATGTAACAAACACAGAGACAGAAGAGATTCTGCAGACGCAGGAAATCTTGAGCAACCCACACAGAACGCCGGAGACACTCAGCAGGTCAGGCAGCATCTGTGGAGGGAAATAAGGAGGAGGTCGAGACCCGTCAGCAGGACACAGCTTCCATGAGGATCCCAGAACATGAGATGTGTGGGTTGGGTGGTTGATTGGCCACTGTAAATTATGTAGGTGAGTGGCAGAAACTGGGGCCAGTTGACAAAAATGTGGGGGGAGTAAGAGTAGGGTTGGATTTGTGAGATGGGTGCTTGGTGGTTGCCATGGACTTGATGGGTGGAAAGGCCTGTTTCCATGTTGTCTGACTGTACTGCAGCTCGAGCACTGCGGGTTTGCAACATCTCCTCTCTCCCTGTCACAACTAACAGCATGTCCCCCCTCAGGCAATAATAGTATTTTCTCCAAACGAGCCGAGACTGACAGAGGGAGACAATAACAGCACCTGCCTTTGTTGTTCAGAATGAAACTCAAAACACTGTTTAGTTATGTAGCTGCAGAATCCATTTAATTATCTTGCTGCAATTGGCAAAGAAAATCTCTATTTATTTTCCAAGATCCAGTCAAAAAGCACTTGCCCCAGTGACTCAGGGCAGATGTCCAACATGTTCATTTTAAATTATCCGGTTCGAGGCTCATCACAACGTCCTCTTGTAACAACATTACGTTGACTTAGTATGTCTAATATGCCTGAAGCCTTGTCACTCATCATCATCATTATCTGCATTGTCGTATGACGTGACCTTGACCATGATTGTTCTTGGCAAATTTTCTACAGAAGGGGAGCTCGTATACTGAAGAATGTCCGTGTGTTTTATATATTGCTGTGCAAATGAAATCTTTCAATGATAAGCTCGAAGAAGCCACTTTACTAGGTACATCTGTACACCTCATTAGTCTAATATCTAATCAGCCAATCATGAGATTTACAAGGATGTCGCCTGGATTGGGGAGCTTCCCTTATGAAAACAGGTTGAGTGAACTCGGCCGTTTTTCCTTGGAGCGACGGAAGATGAGAGGAGACCTGACCGAGGTGTATAAGATGCTGACAGGCATCGATCGTGTGAATAGTCAGAGGCTTTTTCCCAGGGCTGAAATGGCTGCCACAAGAAGGCACAGGTTTAAGGTGCTTTGGAGTAGGTACAGAGGAGATGTCAGGGGTAAGTTTTTTACACAGAGAGTGGTGAGTGCGTGGAATGGGCTGCCGGCAACGGTGGTGGAGGCGGATACGATAGGGTCTTTTAAGAGACTCCAGGATAGGTACATGGAGCTTAGAAAAATACAGGGCTGTGGGTAACCCTAGAAATTTCTAAGGTAGGGACATGTTTGGCACAACTTTGTGGGCCGAAGGGCCTGTACTGTGCTGTAGGTTTTCTACGTTTCTAAGTGGTTTGCTATTGCCTTCATCTGGGCAGTGTCTTCACAACACGGGTGACCCCAGCTATTATCGATACTCTTCAGAGATTGTCTGCCCAGCATCAGTGGTCCTGTGATATGCTCCGGAGGCTCACCTTGCCCAAGGGTGGCCTGCAGGCTAGCGGAGGGAAGGAGTGTCTTACACCTCCTTTGGTAGAGACGTATCTCCACCCCGCCGCCCACTGTTATTATTATCTATAATAAAAAAAATGGACCAGTGGGCACAAGACCTGAACCTTGACATCCCACAATCAAGATGCGTAAAATGCTGAGTACCAAGTAAAATGAACAAAATTCGCTTGAACTAGTTCTTACTCAACAGTAATTTAACAAGCTGGATTTACAGCTTTACTGGATAAGCAACTTAGAGGCCGGAGATGAGAGTTCAGTCCGAGACTCTGGAGCTTGCATGGGTCTCCTCCAGATGTTCCAGTTTCCTCCCATGGTGGGAGGTTAATTGGCCACTGTAAATTGCCCCTCATGTGTCGGTGGGTGGGAGAAGCTAAGGGGAATGTGGATCGAATGGGATTCATGGAAATGGATGCTTAATGGTTGATATGATCTCAGTGAGACAAAGAACCAGTCGTTCCCTATCAGACAGACTAAACTCCTCACACAAATAATACCGTCCAGTTAAGGTTGTAATTGGTCTACCAGGACCCAAGAACAATCAGCCTTAAATTAACCTAGAAAGCTACAGCACTCACACCTCACTACAACAAATGACAAACACTAGCCAATTAATAGTTTGTGTACGTGTTATTAGAAGGTGCAAACTGGTGTAATTAAGCACTGTGTCAGAATTCTTCCTCCTGCTTCTGAAGGCTCTGGCCCTTGTTGTCACACATTTCTGGAGTGCCAGCCATTCTCCTTCTGTAGACCTGGATATCTGTTGCTGCTCAACAGGTGAAATTAACATTGATCTCACCCACAAAAGCAACTTCCAGTGGGGAAAAGGATCTAGTGTTTTCCCAGTGTATATGACGAATAAGCTCTTCTCGGTCTTCCAGATGGGTACAGGTATCCATTATAACTGATGTTTCGATACCAAACTCTGCCATCTTCATGCCTGGGCATGTCTAGTCTGCTGGCATTCACATGCCCATAGTCCATCCCTCCTGGAAAAACCAGGAAACCAAACAATGAGGAGGAACCCGTCACTACCGCCTGTCTTCCCTGTATTTCCACCGTTTCTGGGAGGATCATCAGGATCCTGAAGAAATACCAGATTAATACCATCCACAATCCCGTAAGGAAGCTCAGATCACAGCTTATGCAGGTCAAAGGTGAGCTGGGAGTCAGGTCAGCTGGTGTTTACAGGATTCCCTGTGAATGTGGAGCAGCGTATATCGGCCGGACGGTGGAGACCCGCATCAAGGAGCATGGGAGGTTTACCTGTTTAGGTTTACCCGGAGAAATCGGCGGTAGCAGCACATTGCATTCACAATGACTATAGGATGGTACAAAACTGCTGTGCCACACCAATGGCTTTTGGGTCGGCCTGGTAAAGGAAGCCATTGAAATAAAACTAGAGAAAAAGAATCTTAACAAAGACGAAGGTCTCACTCTGAGTTAGAGCTGGGATTCGATTGTAAAGATGGTGGGAGCGGAAACCTGATTGGTTGAGGACAAACCAATCAGGAAGGATGGACGATGGGGGTATAAATACCACCAGACTAGACATGCCAGGGCAACATCCCTGATGAAGATGGCAGAGTTTAGCAGTTATAATTGATACTTGTACCCGGCTGGAAGCCCGAGAAGAGTTTAACTTTCAGTGGGGGAGCTGGAGATGGGTGATCTAGAGCAGAAACCCTGGATGTTTTTTCCGCAGTGTGAGAGTCCCCGTCACATCCAAAGGGTCGACTGGAAGCTCGAATCTGTATGATCTTGTGTCCGGTGCCAACAAAGCCCCCAAGAGAGTTCAGGTATTAACCGGAACCTACAGAAATTTTATTTTTCTTTTGGCTTGCGTTCTATATAATCTATTCAAACCCATAGCATAAGTGTGTGTGGGAAAGAAGAAAATTAACAGCTTGGAAATACATCTTAAAGGAAAACAAAAAGTTATCTGTTACCCTGACAGAAAAAAGCCTCGCAGGGTGACATAGGTGGGAGTGTTCTGTCTCCAAATAGCAAGATTTTGGAGAGATAATGAAACATCATCAATGATGACACAAGGGACATATTAATGATGAGGGAAGGAGTGTTCACCAGCACTAACGAACAACAGGGAGTGTGCAACAAAGGAGAAAAGATTACAGGAAATAATCAAAGCAATTACAATGGCAATTAGGAAATCAAATTAGAAGAATGGGGAGTAAAATTGTTATAACATTCTACGTGCCCCTCTAGTGGAAAGCTGGGAAGGGTGTCACATTAAAACCACCAGCCAAGATAGCAGAATGATAGATATTTGAAGTTGTTGATGGGATTCCACATGTGGGAAAGATCGAAACTGAAGATTATCTACAGCACTGTTCGAAGGTCTTAGGCTAGGGTGCCTAAAACTTTCGCACAGTACTGTGTTTGTCAACATGGAGCAGAGAGCCGGGAGCAAAGGATGTTGGGAATGGAGAGGGTGGTTGTGGGACAGGTGGCAGAGAAGGAGTACCCGGGGTGGGGGGTGGCATAGGTGCAGGTACACTCAACCAGGCAAGGTTATTTGAATCCGGACAATTGGTTTATTGATCATTACAGCAGACATACCACCCTCCCCGGAAGTTCCGGAAGTCTCCTGCATATTAATAGCGGCTTCCTGATGCCCGCAAATTATATACAATGTCCCGGAAATTGATTTTTTTGAGAGCGAGCGTGAGAGAACGTGCGAGAGAGAGCGAGAGAGCGAGCGCAAGAGCGAGTGAGAGCGACCACGAAAGAGAGAGCGCAAGAGCGAGAGCGAGAAAGCCAGCGCGAGAGAGAGCAAGAGCGAGAGAGTTCCAAAAAAAGTCAGAGTGGCAGAGTGTTCCAAAGAAAATATAAAACATACGTCACCCCAGACTACACTAAAGTGTACCCCTGCCTAATAGGGGTCAAAAATAATGACAGTGTTGCTCGCTGCACTGTTTGTACCAGTGACTTTTCTATTGCCCATGGTGGGTTAAGACTGTAAAAGACATGTTGAGGTGAGTTTAACGGGTGTCATTCGTTCATTAGCATAGCTAACGTTATTTAAGCTAGCTGGCTAGCTGCTAAGGAGCTACTCTATTGCAGACATCCCACCTCTCCAAGGAATCTCCTACAAATTGATGGTGCTACCTCCCTGAAATGAGTTTTTTCAGGGTGGGATGTCTGTTACAGTATGGTGCTTCCTGCTCCCTTCCCTTTTTCCCCAACCATGACTCCCCTCTCCCTGCTCCCTTCCCACTCTCAGTCCACCATAGAGACCCAGATCAGAATCAGGTTTATCATTACTCACATTGTCATTAACTTTCTTTCTTGCAGCAGCAGTACAGCGCAATACATACATTTAATTACAGTATTGTACAAAAGTGTTAGGCTCCCAAGATAAATGTGTGTGTGTGTGTGTGTGTGTGTGTGTGTGCGCGCACGCAGTACTGTATATAAAATAGTCACTAAGAAATTAAATAGTATACTTCTTTCAGAGTAGTTAGAAGAGAACTGGTTACCACAGAAAGTGGCTGAAGCAAATGCATGGATGGATTTAAAGAGATACTCAATGTGCAAATGAGGGTGAACGGAATGGAGAGGGAAAGTCAGACAGAAGGCTGAGTGGTATGTACTCACTGGCATGGACTAGCTGCGGGAAACCGTCCGGACTCTACAATTCAAAGTGAGACAAATATTCTAATCGCATTACCGAAGGATTTTGAAATCGGGTGTCTTTAATTGTGTCAGGTAGTCTAGAGCAGGGGTTTCCCACCTAGAATCTACAGACCCTTGCTTAATGGTATTAGTCCATGGCATAAAAAAGGTTAGGAACCCTGGTCTAGAGAGAGGAACTGGACCAGGATAAAGTCTGCAGTTAGTTATTCTTACTGATACAAAATTAAGTCAGCTGTTTTTTTTATATATATATGACAGCCTAGAAGACAATGGAAGCCTAGAAGATAGGGTCGTAAAGAGAGCTTTTGATACATTGGCCTTTATTAATCAAAGTATTGAGTATAAGAGCTGGAATGTTATGATGGGGTTGTATAAGGCATTGGTGAGGCCGAATCTGGAGTATTGTGTTCAGTTTTGGTCACCAAATTACAGGAAGGATATTAATAAGGTTGAAAGAGTGCAGAGAAGGTTTACAAGGATGTTGCCAAGACTTGAGAAACTCAGTTATAGAGAAAGGTTAAATCGGTTAGGACTTTATTCCCTGGAGCGTAGAAGAATGAGGGGAGATTTGATAGAGGTATATAAAATTATGATGGGTATAGATAGAGTGAATGCAAGCAGGCTTTTTCCACTGAGGCAAGGGGAGAAAAAAACCAGGGGATATGGGTTAAGGGTGAGGGGGGAAAAGTTTAAAGGGAACATTAGGGGGGGCTTCTTCACACAGAGAGTAGTGGGAGTATGGAATGAGCTGCCAGACGAGGTGGTAAATGCGGGTTCTTTTTTAACATTTAAGAATAAATTGGACAGATACATGGATGGGAGGAGTATGGAGGGATATGGTCCGCGTGCAGGTCAGTGGGACCTAGGCAGAAAATATTTCAGCACAGCCAAGAAGGGCCAAAAGGCCTGTTTCTGTGCTGTAGTTTTTCTATGGTTTCTACGGTTTCTATGGAACACTTCCGTAGCAAGACAAGTTGTTTGCTTAGGACTAGTGTGCATAGAAACAGATTGATAAAAAACAGGATAACCTTGGGGGTTCAGAAATGGGTGCAGGAGGGCTGAACCTAAACCGGATTAATTATCACTGATTTTCCACACTTTATCAATCTGATACCTCTCGCATCATTAAGGGGTTACTAGGGATGAACCGGGAAGGGTCCTGGGCTCCAGGTCAGTGATTCAGACTGGCTGTCCATCACAAGTGACAGGAGTAGGCCCAGTTCGGTTATGGCCCAGTTCAATTTGCAGGCCGCCTCCATAGCAACGACATGCTCCACTGTCCGTCCCTCATCATTCAGAAGTCAAATATTGCTGAATTGAAATCAGGCAATGCCAATACCTAGCAGGTTAGGCACTGCCTGTGCCAAGAGAGACAAAGTTAACGTTTGGTGTTTGCGAGTTTTCATAAGGGCTGATTAACATTCATTGACCTGAAAGATCTCCTCTCCACAGACGCTGCTGAGTGTTTTTAGTATTTTCTGGTGTTAGGCTTGCTTATCATTTCTCACTCACTGGCCCCAAATTAGCTGGTTAATTGTTTCATCATTTGTACCTTTGCAGTGGAGGTGATGGGGGAAGTGGTTTTCACACTGGTTTCATTGTCTTGATACCCAGAGCAAATTCCTGGGGACTTCGGGTTCAAATCTCACCACACCAGATGGTGCAAAATTTAAAACTGAATTAAAATGTCTAACAATGACCACAGACTCACTTTCGAGGACTCACTATTATTTATTTATTTTCTTATTCATTATTTGCACAATTTGTCCTTTTTTGTACACTGGATATTTGTCAGTCTTTTTTAAGCATAGTTTTTCATAAATTCTATTGTATTTATTTATTTTACTGTAAATGCCAGCAAGAAAATAAATCTCAAGGTAGTATATGGTGACATACTTTGATAGTAAATTTACTTTGAACTTTAAACTTTGATTGTTCTTTTAAACTTAGATTCATGCAGAGGTGGAAATTTGCTATCCTTACCTGGTGTGGCAGACGTGTGGCTCCAGACCCACAGCACTGGGGTTGAGTTTCAACTGCTCTCTGATATGTTGTAACTAACCACTAGGCTACTTACAGCCCACAACGCGGCCGTTAGTTTAAGTGCACAGTAACACTCTCTCGCCTTTTGGGCATCTGGGCTTTTTTATTGGCATTTTGTCGACCGGGGGAATGAAGAGCGTGTCACTGTAAGGTCAGGTTGAGAGTATGCGGGCAGTGGGCATCTGAAAAGCATGCGTTGAAAGTCTGTTGTTGGGAGGTGTGGTGCAACAAGCTCGTCAGCCACTGCAAATGTCACAGATCAAGACAGAAGTCAAGACAGAAACCTCCAAGAGGACCACAACCTTGCCGTTGGGATTGGAGGCTTGCGGGCCTCAATGACCTGGAGAGCTACGTTGGCTGGACTCAGGGCTTTGGCTCTCAGTAGGGTCACCCGTGCCAAACAGGTCAAAGGGCAGAGACCAGACAAAGAGTGACCCACCAGTCCACCAGGGCTAACAACACTGACTGGACACAAAATAAATCGGTTTGCACACAGCAATGAAGAATCCTTCTTCATCTGTGTGTGACGGCAAGGACAGACAGAGATGGGGGACTTTCATTGCTGTCCTAAATGCCAGCGGCATAATGGGCAGTTAAAAAAAACAGAAAATCAGCAGGTTAGGCAGCATCTCCGGAGAGGGAATCCAAGTCAATATTTCATCATCAGTGGGCATAGTCAGGCTCAGAGGCCAGAGAAAGGTGTCCAATGGATCGGAAGTTCTGTAGATGGGAGGAAGGGTCTATGGCCCTCCCTGTCTGAAGGGGTGGGCACAGAGGTGAGACAGGCCAAAGAAGTGTCCAATATCATGCCAGGCTCAGAATTCATTACCACGGGATGAAGCTGAGACCTCCGGTGAAGACAAACTATTTGAGATCTAGAAGGCCTGGTGAGAACGTGGTGTAGAGTAGTATTAAAGTCGAGGCTCCCAGGGAAGTGATGGGGCAGAGTGCTGCGGAGAAGCACTCGATTCAAGATCAACCCTAGAGGATGGCGGCGCGACGACAGCCCGCGCGGCCTCTCCAGTGATGAACATCTGTTATCTGTCAAGTAGGGGACCGTGCACAATCCTGATTTGATGGGAGACAGACGTGAGTGCATAGCGGAACATCTGGAAAACTTCTGAAATGTCTGCTTTGCTACCGCTGCTACTGTGTGGTAACCGGAATCTCTGGAGTGGAAGGCTTCAAAATCCTCGGATTTGCATGTTTCAGCGGCCGGGGAGAGGTCGAAGGCGCTTGGCAGAGGATGACGTTCGGGAGGCTGTATCGAAGAGGCTGCTCGGAAGCTCGAAGTTTTCGGACGGATGGACTCGGTGTCGGCTGTGGTCGGCTGCTTCCAAGGTATCGGCAAGTTGACAGTGCCTGGAGGTTTATGGCAGGGAGTTTCTCCCTTTTGCCGCCTGCTATCAGGGACTCGGGAGTCGATCGACTCGGGGACTTTGAGACTTTTTTTTACCGTGCCCATGGTTTGTGCTTCATCAAATTATGGTATTATTTTGCGGTGCTGTAACTATATGTTATAATTATGTGGTTCTGTCAGTGTTAGTCTTTGGTCTGTCTTGTTTTCTGTGATATCACGCCGGAGAAACATTGTATCATTTCTCAATGCATGTATGCATTTCTGAATGACAATAAAAGAGGACTGAGTGTTCTCATAATCTAATTGACGTCTGTAATTTCAGATGTAAATAGAAATTCAAACAACAGGAATTCTGCAGATGCTGGAAATTCAAGCAACACTCATCAAAGTTGCTGGTGAACGCAGCAGGCCAAGCAGCATCTGTAGGAAGAGGTGCAGTCGACGTTTCAGGCCGAGACCCTTCGTCAAACGTCGACTGCACCTCTTCCTACAGAGGTCCTGACGAAGGGTCTCGGCCTGAAACATCGACTGCACCTCTTCCTACAGATGCTGCTTGGCCTGCTGCGTTCACCAGCAACTTTGATGTGTATTGTGTAAATAGAAATTGCTCCTTTACTGGATGTGTGATGGCAGAACTGAGTTAGAGCAAGTCAGTGCTATAGGAGAGAGAGAGGTCAAGAGCACCACATATTGTCACACCGCATGAAGCGTGGATTTCGGAATGCGATGAGAACAGTGGATGTCTTGAAATTAAATTCATTGACCTGAAGTACAAACTCGGTTTATCACTCCAAATATGCTGTCTGATCAGTTGAGTATTTCCTGCGTTGTCAGATTTCAAGCACCCGCAACTTTTTATTTTACAAGTAAAATTAGACGTGTTCTCTTTGTTAATGTGTTGCTACGGTGACACTGTACAAACAAAAGGTGCATGCCACGAAATCTTGGATGCAATGAAATGCCATGTCAGTGAACGCATGGGAGAACTGGTGTGAATCATTTCAGAGACACTCCACTGTGGCAAAGTAAAGTGGAGACACTCTCTGGGTGTTACGACAGCGGGGGTCACTAAAATAATCTTCTAATCCTGTTTGCCTTTAGATTTCCCAGCTCAGTATTTTCAGCAAAATTTTATGAAAATGGAGAGCGAGGATTCTTTCTGACCTCCCAACAGTAAGCTTTGCTACTGGGCTTGCTGGTGTTTGTTACAAGCTACAGGAACCTCACAGCTCAGCGACAGGAATCAGTCCTGACCTCTGCTGCCAGCTACACTGACACTGCCAATGGGATCACTGGCAGAAAGTGAAGAGTGAAAAAAAAACTGGACAGTAAATGCCAATGGGAGTACTTCTGGAATGCTGCTAAATGCTGTACCATCCCTGAATGTTGGGCAGACCTGAATTCGGGGCTATTTTGTCAAGACAGATATTTTCAACAGGACAGGGGCATGCTGCCTCTGGAAGTATGAGCTGTTGGTGAAAATGTTGTACAGCAAGGATCTGGTTTGAGTAACCGGGCAGTCCTCATCCTTCTGTAGCCTTTAACACGGGTGACCACACTGTCCCACTCTTCTCCACTGCCATCAGCTAAATGGGGCAGCTGAGTACATCCTTATCCACCACTCATAGCCGGAAAACCAATTCCAATGGGTTTGCTTCCTGCTCCCAGTCGGATAACTCTGGTGACAAAGATACTTTGTCTTTGTCTTCATATGTGGCTGCATCAGGCTGTGCGTAGAACCCAGGTATGTGGGCACCAAGTACCACTATGTGCCCAGGTTCTACCTGTCGCCCTGGCTACGAAGGATGGGTCTGGCCCCACTCCCGCGCAACGCCCCAGTCAGCTGGTCGTTGCCGGCATACCTGTCCTACGTAGAAAAGTTCTTCCAGGAGAACGCCTTTGACCACAGGGCCATCAGGCAGTGGTCGGCACGTAGTGTCCTGCAGGCACTGCAGGAGAAGGACGTGACGGACACAGTGGGGTGGTTCCCTGAGCAGACTGTCCAGTTCATCTGGCAAAATGCCTCATCGCCAGATCTAACCAACAGGCAGCAGGACCTCGCCTGGCTGGCGGTGAGAGGCGCCCTCCCAGTCAGATCCCTCCTGTACGCCCAGAACGTCGTCTCCGCACCCCACTGCCCACGGGAGGACTGCAGTGAGGAGGGGTCTGTGACCCACCTCTTCACATACTGTCAGTTTGCAAAGAGGGTGTGGAGGAGGATGGATGGGCTAGTGTCACGTTTCATCCCCAGCAGCTGCGTAACAGAGGACTCTCTGATCTACGGGCTGTTCCCGGGGACGCACACGGAGATCAACATCTGGTGCTGCTGGCAGATCATCAACTCGGTGAAAGACGCTCTTTCTTCGGCCCGAAACTTGATGATCTACCAGCACATGGAGATGTCCGTGGGAGAATGCTGCTGGCTGGCACATTCTCGGCTGCAGGAGTACGTGCTGAGGGACGCACTGAAATTCAGTGCAGCCATTGCAAAGGCCCGGTGGGGAAGGACCACGGTATAGGTTTCTCCACCTGTGGGTGTGGGAGGGGTCGGTGAGCGGGCAGTATACCCCTCAACAATGATGTGGTAAGGTGAATAACTGGAGTGCCACGTGGGTGGCTATAAGTACGGATATGTACTGAGTATAATGGAAACGTATGTTAAGGATGGAAAGTTATTGAATGGTTTATTGTATATATTTATTTTTGAATAAAGTATATTTTGAAATAAAAAAAAACTCTGGCGACAAAGATTGGAAGCGGTCTCAGAAGACTGCTTCCGACCTCCGTCCCACTCTCCAGGTATGGTGTCAGTTTAGACACGTTCACTAATGACACCCATCCCTGGTTGCCCACCACCTCTCTCAGTGCTAAACTACCAGTCTGTTTCTCCCAAATCTGCCAGAAATTTCTCCCAATAAAGACTGAGATGACCACAGCCATTACCTTGGGATCCCACCACAGAGCCTGCCCTTTAGCCAGTGGCTCCATCCGTCTCCCTGTCAATCATTCACACTGGTTCACAAATCTGACATGGAGCAGATGTCTGGGTCATGTATCGAAACCACTGCTATCACTCCTTAACCCTGTCTCACTCCCAGCCCGTTTTTAATGTAGTGCATACTGTCATGCCATGGTTCCCCCTGGATAAGCTACTCTAGGTCCTTAGTTTCCATGGGGATAGGGGCACACACTTCTTGGAAAACGAGATTATTAATTAAATGGTAGAAGATTGCAGCATGCTGCTGTACAGAGGGACTTGGGAGTGCTTGTGCATGAATCGCAAAAGGTTGATTGGCAGGTGCAGCAGGCCATCAAGAAGGCAAATGGAATGTTGGCCTTCATTTCTAGAGGGATTGAATTTAAGGGCAGGGAGGTTATGTTGCAACTGTATAAGGTATTGGTGAGGCCGCATCTGGAGTACTGTGTGCAGTTCTGGTCTCCTTACCTGAGGAAGGATAAACTGGTTTTGGAGGCGGTGCAGAGGAGGTTCACCAGGCTGATTCCAGAGTTGAGGAGGTTAGACTATGAGGAGAGATTGAGTCACCTGGGACTGTACTCACTGGAATTCAGAAGAATAGGAAGAAATCTTATAGAAACATACAAAATCATGAAAGGGATAGAAAAGATAAAGGCAGGAAAGTTGTTTCCACTGGTAGGTGAGACTAGGGGACATAGCCTCAAGATTCGGGGGAGCAGATTTAGGCTAGAGATGAGGAGGAGCTGCTTTTCCCAGAGAGTGATGAATCTGTGGAATTCTCTGCCCAAGAAGCAGTGGAGGCCACCTCAGTAAATACATGTAAGACAAGGCCGGATAGTAGGGGAATTAAGGGTTATGGGGAAAAGGCAGATAGGTAGGCATGAGTCCATGGTCAGATCAGCCATGATCTTATTGAATGTCAGAGCAGGTTCGACGGGCTAGGTGGCCGACTCCTGCTCCTAGTTCTTATGTTCCTATATTGTAAAGATAGAACACTGCGAATACACTGTTGTCTCTCCCCTATAGACAATGCATCTCCACAAAAATATGCCGTACAATATTCTGGTGTTCAAGTGCTTTAACAAACATATCAGGACATTTCAACACTTAAAAGGAAGTTATTTTACTAGTTAACAAAATACTATTGAACAGACTCAATGGGCCAAGTAGCCGAGTCCTGCTCCTTTGTCTTATGGTCTTATTAACATGAAAAGTACACATGCTTACAGAAGATGATACAGAAAGCAGTAACAGAGTACTATGGTGCTGGGGAAAAACATCACACATCTCATGGACCTCTCACAGAATAAACGAATCGGTCCTCAACGAGATCAAACCAAGTCTCTCTCTCTCTCTCTCTGGAGGCTCGAATGACAAGACACCGCCTGTAATACTTTGGGCACATCATGCGAAGAAACAGCTCCCTGGAAAAGGATATCTTGCTCGGCAAGGTGGAGGACAATGGAAAGAGTAAGGCCGCCAATCAGATGTTTGAACATAATAAAGGCAGCTACGAACCCAATGTTATCAACAATGAGCCGCCTTTGCGAGGATCGAAACTCATTCAGAGCAACTATCCATAGGATGGCCATGAGTCGACGACAACTCGCTGACACTTAACAACGACGCAGCACTGTGCAGTTTTTATTGCCACAGGTCTGGGGGGGATCATTAATAAATGTTTGACAGCAGAGCTCTGCCTCACTGCTCGGCATCAGGGACCCAAAGCTGTCGGTGTGGAGTTCGCCTGCTCCCCCCCCCCCCGCGACTTGACAGTTTCCCCTCCTCCCTGGGTGCTCCTGATTTCCCGAAGACCTGCAGTTTGGTAAGTAGCCGCCATAAACTGTCCCCCAGTGTGCAGCTGAGTGGCTGCATTTACAGAAAGCTGATGGGAATGTAGGGAGAATGGGATCAATGTAATTAGGTAGTTGGCACAAGGAGTCAAAGGTCCATAGGACTATGATTGTGTGTAGAACTGAGACAATAGGATGGCTACACCTGGATGGTGCAGGAAATATGGCCATAGGAATTCATCCGTACACATTCCTCTCTCTTAAAGGCGTGTTATATCTTTCTGGTGTGGCTGAAAGCCTCTGAATAAACTCAATATGGATCCACAGAAAGCAAACCAGCTGACAATCAATACTGAGTGTATCCCAACACACTCCCTGTAAACCCCCTTCCAAATCTCTGCCTGTGTCTCCAGTAACACCGCTTACCCACCATCTCTGAACTTGCTGGTCTGTGATAGCTCCTGTAAAACAGATTTTAAACCCTTTCACAAGCTTGCATCTCTCTGTAACCTCCCCTAGCTGCAAAATGCCCCGAGATGACGGCATTCCCTGATTCTGGCCCACGGAGAATTCTCAATTTTTCGCCGCTCTACCTTTGCCAAGTCATACCTTCTGCTCAGGTTCAAAGGTCTGATCTAACCTCCTGACTTCCACACTTCTTTTTCCTTCTTTAAGATCGTCCTGTAAACCTTTGGCACCAACCAGTCTGCTAGCTCGAGGAATTCAGCACATCAAGTAGCATCAGTGGCCGGGGAGGATTTTGTCAATGTTTTGGGCTGGAACCCCACCATTTGCAATCACCCCTGTCTCTATCTCATTGACAAGACCTCATCTGCCTAAGCCAGGCTGTGTTTACGAGCGTTAGGCAGAGGGCACACGTTATTGTTGTCGACAGCCGATGTTATCATTAAAGTCAAAAGCTTTCTGATCTACTGTGTCAATAACTGCTGCAGCCAACCTTGGAGCAACCAGCAAGATACCCCAAGGAACGCAATGGAATAACAAGGTCGCACATGGAATGAAATATGAGATATTACGCACAAGGTAACCTGTGCACGAGGGAGCAGTGCAGGGAAAAAGGGGCAGACAGAGGCAGAAATGGGCAGGCGACGTTGCAGACATTGCCGCAACCCCAGGCACTCACCCACAGCCGTGAGAGATGGAGGCAACTGGTCACCTGCTCAGCGCCTACGCGACCCAGGCGGGTTGCGGGATCTGTAACTGTCACCGTGACCTGCGGTGCGGATAAAAGGAGAGAATTTGAAGTTGGGGAGAGGGGTGACAGGGAATGGTGGATGGGTAAAGGTGCTCCAGCTGTGTATTGGCTGACGATTCCAGATCAAAGTTCAATGTTCAAAGAAAACTAAGTACATCCTATACATGTCACTGTGTACCGAGATTCGTTTTCTTGAGAACATTCAGAGTAGATCAATAAATCAGGGAAAAACTACACACAATGACAACTAATGTGCAAAAGAGAAGCTACAAATACAAATAAAGCTAATGATAGTAATAAGTGGTAAAATAATTAAACTGAGAACATGAGTTGTAGCCTCCTTGGAGGCAGGTTGTGGGATCAGTTCAGTGTTGAGGTGAGTGAAGTTATCTACACTGGTTCAGGGGCCTGATGGTTGAGGGGTAATAACTGTTCCTGAACGTGGTGGTGTTTACCCTAAGGCTCCTGTACCTCCTTCCCGACAGCAACAGTGCACGGAGAGCGTGGCCCGGAGGGTGGGGGCCCTCGTGCTCCATGCTGGCCAGGGCTTTTCCCGCGATGGACGGGGCCATCAGATCAAACTGGAGCTGACAGGACTGAACGGGAATAAGGAGGCATTGCACTGACACGGGTGTGATGATGGATGTTGGGCTGACGGCAGGGAGGAAGGTGTGCGATTTTGCTGGGAAAGACATTTTGAAACCTGACAGCCCCCTATTTATTTATTGTGACACTCCGCGGAATACACTTCTAGCCACGCCGCCCAGCAATCCCCCGATTTACAATGACCAATTAACCTACCAACCGGTACGACTTTGGACTGTGAGCACCCGGGGAAAATCCCACGTGGTCACAGGCAGCGGCGGGAACTGAACCCGGGTTATTAGTACTGTAAGGCGTTGTGCTAACCACTACGCTGCCAATAGCCAACACCGATTAATGGGACGAAATATACGTTGAGTCTACCCGTCACTTCAAATGATTTTTTTTCACTCGGTGCAAGGTTCAGAGATATAGAAGGGCGCGTTCCAATTTAAACTAACTCATACTGTCAGCAGGCTGGATGGAGAGCGAGGTGTCTCCCAGTGGAGGTTGGTTGTAGGGGATTCGTAGCCCGTTCTTTAGTTACAGCCTTCAGCATTTTGGGCATCGAGGGAGTGAGGAAGAGGAGAGCCATCCGCAGTACCACCGATGCGGCAGAGAGGGCATCAAGATGGCTGCGGCTCGAAAGAGGGGAGCCATGGAGTCATAAGTAGCTAGCCATCTGGCCACAAGCTGGGGTCTGATCAGCCCCGGCTGGGTCACCTGGAGGAGGTTGTATGATGTTGAAAGACCCGAAACACCCGATGATTCCAGGAACATCACTCAAGATGTGTCCAGAAGCATCAGTAGATGTATGTACACAGATTATGATCGGCAGCTTAGCTATGCATAATTAAAGTTATTAAGAACACGGGTAAAGTTCAACAGTTGATAACAGTTATTGAAACACTGAGGTTGCAGAATGAAGGTTGTCGCGGTCTCTGTTGACACAGGCTAATTACTTTACTCAGTGGATTTGCCAGTGGCGAATGCCGGGCCAGATAAATCCCAACCACGGCAACCCTTTCTTTAAAAAAAACTGTTTTCGCCCGTGATTTTACCGGCGGTGCACAAGCAAGCAGCCAGGCCTGCAACCTCTCCAAATCCTGTCAGACCACCGTTTCGTGGGAGAGCCGGTGAGACCCCATTAGCGTTCGTGCAACGACTGGAAAGTAAAACACCGCAGACGCCGGAAATCTGAACTAAAAACGGGGGATTTAAATAAAAAAAGGTTGGAAATCCAACGGAGTCCTGCATCAACTGTCCTTGCTTCCAGCCTTCTGCACCCCCCCCCCAGACTCTACTTGTCCCGAGTATCTCCAGCATTTGTTTTATTTGCATAGAACCCACTACTCTGCCTCCCTCCCACTGTGGTTAATTGGATACTGTAAATTGTCCCGAGTGGTAGAGTCTGCAGGCAGAAGTTGCGAATGCACTTCTTTTCCATGGGCAGAGGGGCCCGTTTCCATGACGTACCTGTGACTCTGTCACCCAAACTCACCGAGTAAACAGCCCGCGGTGTTACCATTGCGCCGAAGCTGCCAACATACGCAGACACACACACACACACACACGGGCACTCACCAAATAAGCAGGGCTGCCCACCACGGCGCCCATGGCTCCGGCCACTGCCCCCGCCGCGATGCTGCAGGCGGTGCTGACCCTGCCGCCCTGCCGAGTGAAGCCCAGTCCCTCCAGCTGCGAGTAGGCGCCGAGGCGGACGCCGTTCATCAGCGCCTGGTACAAGATCGCGGCCGTCAGTCCCTTCTGCAGCCCCAGCAGCCCGTCCTTCCGGGCGATGAGGACCAGTGCGTGGAAGACGTTGCGGTAGAGTCGGGGGTAGGAGCCCCGGGCGCGGAGCTCTCCCTGCAGCTGCATCCGTGTCTTGACCACCTCCAGCGGGTTAGTTAGCACGCAGGCACCGGCGGCCGCCGCGCCGCCCAGCGCGAAGTCCAGCGCCTGGCTCCGGCGCTCCATCGCCCGCTCAGCCCACCATCCCCTGCCAACCCGGCCGCCAGCAGCCAGCAGCGCAGCCCGGGCGCCAGGGAGCCTGCCAGCTTCGTCTCCGCGTCAATCAACACTCGCCACGCCCACACTCCATTCACACCCCCACCGGCGCGACCAATGGCAACGCGGCACCGCGCCCCGCCTCCCGACGTGCCGCGCCCACCGGCTGCCCTGCGTGGGAGACGTGGTGCGCTGGGCTGAGGGTCTTTAAATCAGGGCGCTGCATTCACAATGTGGTCTCCTGTGTACCGGGGTTGGGACGGATGCAGACTGGGTGATCGCTCTGTGGCGGGACGGCCCTGGCTTTAATCCTCCCACTCTAATGTAGTGCCCTCCCGTACTGTCACAGTGACCCTCCCTGTCCCACGATGATCTCCCGGACTGTTTGCGTCATCCGTCGGCATTTTGAGCTCAGCTGGTTCCTTTCCTCTCTCCCTCTGGGAGTGAACAAGCCCAGATTCACCGGTTGCGTAGGAACCCACCCTCCGCAATACTCACGTACTCACATTCTTTGATGTTGACAACAAATAAAATGCTGCGGGTTAGGCAGCGTCAATGGAGGGGAATGAACAACTAGTACAGTATTCATTTCGATTCTTTTGCCTCTCACCCTCAAGCACTGACTAGATAACTTTATTTGCGGCTTCTCTGCTCGATCCATGCGGAGCTCTACCACGGGTAGTTAAAATTGCCCGTCACACCATCACCAGCACCCCAGCCTGCTGGCCTTCAAGGAGATACATGCAGAAAGTGCCCTGAAAAAGAACAGCAATACCGTGAAGGGTCCCACCCACCCCGCTCATGGACTGTTTGTCCCATCCCCATCAGCCAAGAGGCTACGCAGCGTCCACTCCAGGACCAGCCGACTCAAAAACAGTCACTCCCCCCCAGTCTGGCTATGTTTCCCTGCCCACAGACGCAGCCCGGCCTGTTGAGAATTTCCTGGCTTTGCTTCACGTTTCCAGCAACCGCAATTTTTGTTTTAAAACTGATTTTCAGGTCGGAGCTGGTCGGATCAATTTTCACCCATCTCAGGGGAAGAGCTCAGAAGTTCCCTGGTGGTGAAGACGTCCGTGAGGGGGTGGGGGGGGGGCGAGCAGAGCCTGCGCCTCCATCTCTCTTGCACTGGCAACAACCTACGCAATTCAAGTCAAGTCACTTTTTATTGTCACTTCAACCATAACTGCTGGTAGAGAACATAGTAAAAATGAGACAACGTTTTCCAGGACCATGGTGCTACATGAAACAATACAGACATTACACTGAACTACGTAAGAAAAAGCACAAAAACTGCACTAGATTACAGACTTATCCAGGACCGCATAAAGTGGACAAAACAGTGCAGGCACTACAATAAACAATAAGCAAGACAGTAGGCACAGTAGAGGGTACAGTAGGTTGGTGTCAAGCCAGGCTCTGGGTAATTAAGTGCTGGGCACGTTAGTACACAGAACAGGTGGCTGTGGGTTTTGGTGACTTTGAACTTTATAAGTTTGAAAGAGTAATCACGTCAGTTAGGGTTGTAAGAAGTAAAGTACAAAGTATTGCGACCTCAGGATAACTTGTCAATGTCAAAGCCAAAAATAATGCCAAAGCTGTTCTTGCGCACTTGGTAATTATAGGCAGTGGTCACAAGGATTGGTGCTACAGGCTGTCAGTATGGTCATGGCCATCGGAGCATTATGCATGGGTTTGGCGGGGGGGGGTCATATTCATCATTACTGAATCTGAGAGTTTAAGGGCAGATGTCTCCTCATAGCAGATGTAAGGTACAGAAGTTCTGGCTATCAAAGTGCAACTCTGAAACGTGAGTGGCTGGCCACCCTCCAGCCGACACTGATGCTGACCTTTGACTGGTGACTTCAGCCACTCATTGATGCAGTTGGGTGATCTATCTGGGCCAAGAGCAAACTGGATGTCACCCCCAGAGGCCAAATGGAAGCACTAGAGGATGTCAAGGTATGCAGCATCTTCAGCAACCCTAGAAGCTGAGTGTCAAAACCGCTGACCCCAGCAAACATTAAGGGACCTAAAAGGCTTGGAGAAGGGTGAGCCTATTCTCTAATGCTCAGTACACTGGCAGCAAGCAATTGCGATGACCCTGAAGAGGATCGTAATCTCAAAGGTGTTCAGAAAGCGAGAGTGACTCAGGTGGAATTGAGTTAACTACAGAGCCTGAGTCAATGGGGGTGGATATGACAGGGGAACTACAGGAGATAAAGAGCCTTTTGCTTCAGGGTCAATAGACAATAGACATTAGGTGCAGGAGTAGGCCATTCGGCCCTTCGAGCCAGCACTGCCATTCACTGTGATCATGGCTGATCATCCACAATCAGTACCCCGTTCCTGCCTTCTCCCCATATCCCTTGACTCCGATATCATTAAGAGCTCTATCTAACTCTTTCTTGAAAGCATCCAGAGAATTGGCCTCACTGCCTTCTAAGGCAGAGCATTCCACAGATCCACAACTCTCTGGGTGAAAAAGTTTTTCCTCAACTCCGCTCTAAATGGCCTACCCCTAATTCTCAAATTGTGGCCTCTGGTTCTGGACTCCCCCAACATCTGGAACATGTTTCCTGCCTCTAGTGTGTCCAATCCCTTAATTACCTTATAAGTTTCAATCAGATCTCCTCTCATCCTTCTAAATTCCAGTGTATACAAGCCCAGTCACTCCAATCTTTCAACATATGACAGTCCCGCCATCCCAGGAATTAACCTCGTGAACCTACGCTGCATTCCCTCAATAGCAAGAATGTCCTTCCTCAAATTTGGAGACCAAAACTGCACACAGTACTCCAGGTGTGGTCTCACCAGGGCCCTGTACAGCTGCAGAAGGACCTCTTTGCGCCTATACTCAATTTCCCTTGTTATGAAGGCCAGCATGCCATTTGCTTTCTTCACTGCCTGCTGTACTTGCATACTTGCTTTCAGTGACTGATGTACAAGGACACCTAGATCTCGTTGTATTTCCCCTTTTCCTAACTTGACACCATTCAAATAGTAATCTGCCTTCCTGTTCTTGCCACCAAAGTGGATAACTTCACATTTATCCACACTAAACTGCATCTGCCATGCATCCGCCCACTCACCTAACCTGTCCAAGTCACCCTGCATTATCACAACGTCTTCCGCACATTTCACACTGCCACCTGGCTTTGTGTCATTTGCAAATTTGCTAATGTTACTTTTAATCCCTTCATCTAAATCATTAACGTATATTGTAAATAGCTACGGTCCCAGCACCAAGCCTTGCGGTACCCCAGTAGTCACCACCTGTCATTCTGAAAGGGACCCGTTAATCCCTACTCTTTGTTTCCTGTCTGCCAACCAATTTCTATCCATGTCAGTACCCTACCCCCAATACCATGTGCTCTAATTTTGCCCACTAATCTCCTGTGTGGGACCTTATCAAAGGCTTTCTGAAAGTCCAGGTACACTACATCCACTGGCTCCCCCTTGTCCATTTTCATAGTTACATCCTCAAAAAATTCCAGAAGATTAGTCAAGCATGATTTTCCCTTGGTAAATCCATACTGACTCGGACCGATCCTGTTACTGCTATCCAAATGTGCCGCTATTTCATCCTTTATAATTGACTCCAGCATCTTCCCCACCACTGATGTCAGGCTGACTGGTCTATAATTCCCTGTTTTCTCTCTCCCTCCTTTCTTAAAAAGTGGGATAACATTAGCTACCCTCCAGTCCTCAGGAACTGATCCTGAGTCTATAGAACATTGGAAAATGATTACCAATACATCCTCGATTTCTAGAGCCACCTCCTTAAGTACCCTGGGGTGCAGACCATCAGTGATTTATCAGCCTTCAGTTCCATCAGTCTATCCAACACCATTTTCTGCCTAATGTGAATCTCCTTCAGTTCCTCCGTTACCCTAGGTCCTCCAGCCACTATTACATCTGGGAGATTGTTTGTGTTTTCCCCAGTGAAGACAGATCCAAAGTACCTGTTCAACTCATCTGTCATTTCCTTGTTTCCCATAATGAATTCACCGGTTTCTGTCCTCCAAGGTCATCATCCAATCCATAATCCACTCATGGACCAGGATGAGATAGGTTCACACTTCTTTCAGAAGGTTCACAGAGGAAACCCCTGTGGTCACCCATAAGGAAAAGAACAGTTTAAGAACATCTTTGCAGCAGGATATGTTAAGGACCTGATAGCTCTGCACCATGAAATAAAGAAAGGCTACAGTCAACTCAGCCTCCTGGGACTCCCCGTCCTCTACCTTGGAAGTTTCGGGATGGCACCGAGTGAGAAAATCTGGATCATCTGCTGATTGATCCTAGAGAAGTAACAAGTTCTATCTGTTCATTTGAGGTAAATAAAGCATTCCAAGTTAATAGGCTTTGACCATGGTTTTCTGAGGGATTGATGGACCTGTAGGTGCTGAAAGTGCACACTGCTGACAACACGAGGGGCATCATTTTCACTGTAAGCAGAAAGGGCAGAAGGAGGGGAAGAAATTGGTGACCTTTCTCTCTGTTCAAAGGATGACAAGATTCAGCCTAGAGCCATCATCAATCCTAGGCACTCAAGTCAAAGCTTTCCAGTCCATGGATGACGTGACTGTGTCCTGTCTGCACCCACAGACTGATCAGCATTGATGATCAGGTTAGTCTGGCTTCAGAGGCAGAGTTTCCTCTGTCAGTTTGCCCTCAAACTTACTCTGCTCTGAAGAAAGCACACCCAGCCTATCCAGCCACTCCTTAAAGGTGAAACATTCTGTCCCAGATGACATCCTGTGACTTTGCACTTTTACAATTAAATCTCGATGTGGCAACTAAGCCTGCACCCAGCTGTGACCTAACTAATGATTTAGAGTTGTGCGAATAATCTCTCAGCTAATGAAGGCAAGTATTCTGAATACTTTCTTAACCACATTAGCTGTTGGTTTCAGGGATGCTTGACATGTACATTAAGGTCTCTCACTTCCACAGTACTTCTTGGGGTTGAAGTATTGATTGTGAATATCCCAGCCTTACTTATTCTTCCAAAACATGTCACCTTGTTTTTTGCCATTTCATTATCCCTTACCACGTGATCAATGTGGTCTTGCAGCAACGACGCTGCCTGTCCTCATGTTATCTAAAAACTTATTGATTGTCCTTTCTATGTTCGCAATCAGATCAGGAATATATATAACCAACGACAAGGGTCTCTGTTGCACACTGTTGGGTTACAGGCCTCCAAATGCAAAAGCAACCATTGGCCATCACTCTCTCCCTCCTACCACCAAGCCAATTTGTCGCTTGCCCTGGATTCCACGGGTTCTTTTGGGCCTGACCCCATGCAGGACCTTGCTAAAGACATTACCAAAGTCCACGCAGACTACATCCTCTGTGTTACCCTCATTGGATTTTTGTTTTTGAGGAAATTGACTAACTGTGTCAATCAAATGAATCTGACAGGACCTCCCCGATCAAAGCTATGCTGTTAATCCTTAATAAACCCCTTTCTCTTCAAAGTTAGATGAATCCAGTCTCTCAGAATTTTTTTCAGTAGATTGTCTCTGCTGTTCTTCTCATGTATGGCTACCACATCCACTCCCATAGCCCCAGCAACCTTCTTCCTTGCCTCCTATCGCAGACCAGAATTCAATGCATCACATACTGGGGATTTAGCTACATCAAGCCTATTGCAATATATAATCTCTCTCTATTTTCAATGGTAATTAAGCATAGAACACTACAACACAGTACAGACCTTTGGCCCATGATCAACACACACAAAGTGATGGAGGAACTCAGCAGGCCAGGCAGCATCTATGGAAAAAAGTACAGTCGACGTTTTGGGCTGAAACCCTTCAGCAGGTCTTTTTTCCATAGATGCTGCCTGGCCTGCTGAGCTCCTCCAGCATTTTGTGTGTGTTGCTTTCGATTTCCAGCATCTGCAGATTTTCTCTTGTTTGCGATTTGGCCCATGATGCACCACAGGGCTACGTGCCTAACCCCTACTCTAATCACTTTATAATTATAACTGTCAGGCTAAGTATAGTTCCATTGCCATATTTAAGTTTGCTGACAGTATCAAAGGTGGTGACTAATAGGCATATAGGAGGGATATTAAAAATCGTATGGTTGTACCACAACAACCTCTCAGTCGGTGTCAACAAAACCAAAGAGCTGATTATTGACTACAGGAGGTAGAAACTGCAGGTCAATGAGCCTCTCCTCATAAGGGGATTGGAGATGAAGAGGAGAGGGACAGTACCTTTAAGTTCCTTGCCATGATTTCAGAGGATCTGTTCTGGGACTGGCTCGTGAGTGTCATTACAAAGAAAGCATGGGAGTGCCTCTACTTTCTGAGAAGTCTGCGCAGATTCGACATGTCACCTAAAACTTTGACGAGCTTGTATAGCTGCACAATGCAGAGCATCCCGATTGGTTGCATCATGGGCTGGAAATACCAAAGCCCAAGGGCGGAAGAGCCTACAAAAAGTAGTGGATGCAGCCCAGTCCATCACAGGGAAAGCCCTCCCCACAACTGAGCACATCTACAAGGCGCGATGCCACAAGAAAAGCAGCATCCATCGTCAACGACCCCCATCACCCAGGCCACGCTCTCTTCTCGCTGCTGTCATCGGGAGTCTTAGGTCCCACACCACCAAGTTCAAGAACACTCCTTACCCTTCAACCATCAGCCTCCTGATCCAGCATGGTTAAATTCAGTCTCCTTAACACTGAACTGATTCCACAAACTATGGACTTACTTTCAATGACTCCACAACTCTGGTTCTCAGTGTGTATCTATGTATGTACGTATTTATTTATGTATGTGTACAGTTGCTTTTGCACATTAGTTGTCGGTAAGAAGGTGGGCATTCGAACGCAGCGGTCTCTTGGGGAGCCAACCAAAGGTGCACTTTTCTGTTTAAAATATGTGTTTTTTATGATCGTAAGTCTATACTGGCCTCCAAGCACAACAGGTACAGCAGGTCTACTGCATCAGTGATTTGATCGTCGTTCAGAGCTGCCGGCTGGGTCAAAGGAGCAGGTGGACGAGAAGGAGAAGCCAGCGTTCGGCTGGGAGAAGGAGAAACCTGCGCTTGGCTGGGAGAAGATTCGGAGGAACTGACTTGGGTGCGGACCGTGCTGCTGCCTGCTACTCGAAGACGTCAGAGTCGGTGCGCGATAGCAATGTGACTGTGAGCGACTGATTTGGGACGTTTCTTTTGCGATCGCAAGACCCCGTTGGACATTGATAGTGTGAGATGCCGCAGGCCTGTTTGCCTTGTTTGCTGGAGAGACAGGTGGTGAGGCAGCAGCGTGGCCTCGGTTGTAGGGAGGACAAGGCCTCAAGCAGGCTTGCCTGCTACTGCAGTCCAGGTGAGAAGACGCTGGAGGCAGCTTAGCGTGCAGCCTGTGCTAGGCTGGGAGCTGGCCTTTCCCATCAGTGCTGCCCTCCAGTTTTCGACTGGCAGAAGGACAGGCTGGATTGCCACGAGCCGTACCATCAATTTGCACGTCACTCAGGGACTACACATTTGTTTTCTTGCATGTTTTCCCTCTCTTGCTATTTTAAATGTATGTTAAGCTCCTGGGCCCCAGAGGAACTCTGTCTCATTTGACTGTATCCACGTTTGGTCTGAATGCTAATTAAACTTGATTTGATTTGGTTGTCTTTGTTTATGTCTGTTTTCATTGATCCTATTGTAGTTCTTTGCTCTACTGTGAATGTCTGCAAGAAAATTAATCTCAGATTAGCATATGGTGACATATATGTACTTTGATGATAAATTTAATTTTTAAAAAAATTAATAAATTTTTGAACTTTCACCTTACTCTAAGATCAATTTAACCCTTCCCTCCAACATAGCCCCTCCATTTTTCTATCATTCATGTGCCTAAAAAGAGCATCTTAAATGCCCTGAACGTAACTGCTTCTACCATCACCCCTAGCAGGGTGTTCCACAAATTCACCACCTTACTTCTGAGATCTCCCCTCTACACTTTCCCCTAATCACCTTAACCCTGCAGACAAAGGGAGGCTGCTGTTGTAGTGTGGCAGACTGACCCCTACCTTGCTGAGGCCAGATGGTAATTTTCAGACATCTTCTTTTTCTTCCCCCTTGAAAAGGATCCTGCTCTAGGACCATCAGGTGACAGTCTTCTCCATCATCACTAACCTCATCGAATATGGGTATCTCTCATCCACTGGGACCAAGCTCATAGTTCCCTTACTCTACACTGCTCATCCCTACCTCCTCCCCAAGATCCACAAGCCTGCTCATCTGAGTAGGTCCAATGTCTCTGGCTGCTCCCACTGAACCCGTGCTGCATACCTTAACTTCATTCTGTCCCCCTTGGTTCAGTCCCTTCCCACTAACATCTGTGACGCTGCCCATGCTCCTGATTTCCTCAACAACCTTCAAATCCCTGGTTCTGGCAGCCTCAATATCACCATGGATGTCCTGTCCCTATACACTTCTACCCCTTCAAGAAGGCCTTAAAGCTCTCTGTTTCTTTTTGGACAAAAGACCCAACTAGTTCCCCACCACCACCATCCAACCATAAGGCTCCACATCCAACTCATCATTTTCCACAATTTCCGCCACCTACAACAGGATCCCGCCACCAAACACATCTTTATCTCCCATCTCCCCAACTCTCCACTTCCCACAGGGGTCACTCCCTCGTGATTCCCTTGTCCATTCATCCTTCCCCACTAACCTCCCTCCTGACACATACACCTGCAAGGAAGAGAAATAAGACCATAAGATATAGGAGCAGATTTAGGCCATTTTCCCATTGAGTCTGCTCCGCCGTTTCATCATGACTGATTCATTTTCCTTCTCTGCCCCAATCTCCTGCCTTCTCCCTGTATCCCTTCATGCCCTGACCAATCAAGAATCTATCAACCTCTGCCTTAAATGACTTGGCCTCGACAGGCACCTATGTCAATGAATTCCACAGATTCACCACTCTCTGGCTAAAGAAATTCCTCCTCATCTCCGTTCTGAAGGGACGTTCCTCTATTCTGAGGCTGTGTCCTCTGGTCTTAGACTCCTTCACTACAGGATACATCCTCTTCACATCCACTCTATTGTTGCCTTTCAACAATCGATAGTTTTCAATGATGTCAGCCCTCATTCTTCTGAATTCTAGTGAATAAAGGCCCAGAGCCATCAAATGCTCCTCAAATGACAAGCCTTTCAATCCCAGAATCATTTCTGTGAACCTCCTTTGATCCCTCTCCAATGTCAGCACACCCTTTAAGGGGCCCAAATCTGCACTCAATACTCCATATGAGACCCTACCAGTGCTTTATAAAGCCTCAATATTACATCCTTGCTTTTATATTCTAGTCTTCTCAAAATGCTAATATTGCTTTTTCCTTCCTCACCACTAACTCAACCTGCAGATTAACCTTTTGGGAAACTTGCATGAGGACTCCCAAGTCCCTTTGCACCCTAGATTTTTGAATGTTCTCTCCTTTTAAAAGATAGTCTACCCTTTTACTTCTACTAAAATGCATGACCGTACACTTCCAGACACTGTATTCCATGTGCCAGTTCTTTTCCCATCCTCCTAATCTGTATAAGTCTTATAGTCTCTCTACTTCCTCAAAACTTCCTGCCCCTCCACCTATCTCTGTATTGTCCACAACCTTTGCCACAACGCCATCAATTCCGTCATCCAAGTCATTGACATATAATGTAAAAAGAAGAGGTCCAAACATAGACCCTTGTGAAATACCACTAGTCACTGGCAGCCAACCAGTAAAGTCTTCCTTTATTTCCACTCTTTGCCTCCTGCCAATCAGCCACTGCTTTATCCATGCTAGAATCTTTCCAGTAATACCATGGGCTTTTAACTTGTTAAGCAGCCTTATGTGTGGCACCTTGTCAAAGGCCTTTTTAAAGTCCAAGTACACAACATCCACTGATTGATTCTCCTTTGTCTATCCTGTTTGTTATTTCTTCAAAGAATTCCAAGAGATTTGTCAGGCAAGATTTCCCCTTAAGAAAACCATGCTGACTATGGCCTATTTTATCATGTGCCCCTAAGTACCCGAAACCATGCCCTTAAAAATCGACTCCAAATCTTCCCAACCACTCAGGTCAGACTAACTGGCCTATAATTTCATCTCTTCTTCTCTCTCTCCCTTCTTGAAGAGTGGAGTGACATTTACAATTTTCCATTCCTCTGGAACCATGCCAGAATCAATTGATTCTTTAAAGATCATTACTAATGCCTCCACAAAATCTTCAGGTACCTCTTTCAGGACCCTGACATGGATACCAGGTGACTTATCAATACCTTTAGACCTTTCTGTTTCCCAAGAACCCTGGTAATGACAGCTTCACTCACTTCTGCCCCCAGACACACTTGAACTTCAGGCAAACTGCTAGTGTTTTTCACAGTGAAGATTGATGATAAATACTTATTCAGTTTGTCCCCCATTACTACCTCTCCAGCATCCTTTTCCAGCAGTCCATTATCGAGTCTCACCTCTCTTTTTCACTTTAAGTGTCTGAGGAAACTTTTGGTATTCTTTTTATTCTCATTGGCAAGCTTACCTTTGTATTCTATCTTTTCCTTCATTATGACTTTGTTCGCTGCCTTCTGTTGACTTTTAGAAGCTTCCCAATCCTCCCACTTCCCAGAAATTTTTGCTCTATTATATGCCCTCCCTTTGGCTTTTATGTTGGCTTTGACTTCTCTTGTCAGACAGGGTTGTGTCTTCCTGCCCTTAGAATACCTCTTCCCCTTTGGGACGCATGGTATGTATCCTGCTACACCTGCCTATTCACCACCTCCCTCACCTCCATTCAGAGCTCCAACCAGACCTTCCAAGGGAGGCAACACTTCACCTGCAAATCCATTGGGATCATCTATTATATCTGGTGCTCCTAATATGGCCTCCTCTAAGATTAGTGAGACCCGATGTAAATTTGGGGCTGCTTTGCTGAGCATCTACACTACATCTACCAAAGGTGGAATTTCCCGGTGGCCAACCATTTCAATTCCTATTCCCATTTCTGTTCTGACATGTTGATCCAAGGCCTCCTCTTCTGGCACGATGAGGCTACTCTCAGCGCGGAGGAACAACACCTCATATTCCGTCCAGCTGACTCCAACCTGATGGCATGAACATCAATTTCTCCTTCCAGTAATTTTTTCTCTTTTTTTCTTTTTCCCTCTTCTATTCTCCACTCTGGCCTTTTATCTCTTCTCCTCACTTCCCCCCGTGGCCCCTCCTTCTTCCCTTTCTCCCATGGTCTTCTTTCCTCTCATGTCAGATTCCTTCTTCTCCAGCCCTTCACCTTTCCCACCCAGCCAGCTTCAACTGCCACCTTCTAGCTTGTTCTCCTTCCCCTCCCGTCACCGTTCCATTCTGGCACCTTCCCCCTCCCTTCCCAGTTCTAATGAAATGTCTCAGTTCGAAACAACAACTGGGTATTCATTTCCATGCATGCTGCCTGACCTGCTGAGTTCCTTCAGCATTTTGTATGTGTTACTCTGCGGAATCTCTTGTGTTACCTTAAACTTATGCCCCCTTGTATTAGAAATTTCTGCCCTAGGAAAAAGCTTCTGGCTATCCACTCAATCTATGCCTCTTATCATCTTGTACACCTCCATCAAGTCATCTCTCATCCTTCTTCGCTCCAAAGAATGCTCAACCTACCTTCATAAGTCATTCTCTAATCCAGGCAACATTCTGGTAAATCTCCTCTGCCCCTCTCAAGCGTTTACATCCTTCCTACGATGAGGTGACCAGACTGCAAGAGTGGTCCCACCAGGGTGTTATAGAGCTGCAACATTACCTCATGGCTCTTGAACTCAATCTCCCAACTACTGAAGATCAACACACTGTATGCCCTTTTAACCACCCTATCAACTTGCACAGCAACTTTGAGGGATCTATAGACATGAACCCAAGATCTCTCTGTTCCTCCACACTACTAAGAATCATGCCATTAACCCTATACTCTGCTTTCAAATTTGACTTTCCAAAATTAGTTCTAGATTTCCACTGCTCCCCTTCTTGAATTCTCCTACCACAATGTCTTTGTGGTTGTGAGGCAAAGCAAAAGTCATTGCCAACTGGGATGCATTGGTATTCTGTCCTGAACATGCGATAACGCAGGGACTCTTTGCCGCACAGGCTGTCTTGACTAACAAAGTAGCCATGGTCCATATGGAATTTGCCTGTCTTCTAGAAAAGGGAACTAAGCACCACTGGGGCTGATTAGTAGGGAACTTTTTTTACGTCTGCTTTTCATCTTACGTGCTTCCAGAACTGTTAGAACCCGCGATTTACAGTTTGCAGATCGATTGAGTGATCGAGCGCTCTGCTGTCTCCAAGAAGATTCTGGGAAGCAGGTGTGAGCTCGAACACCCTCGAGGCAAAGAAACCTTGAGACAGGGTGTGAGCCAATGTTCAACCCCATTTCACCGATTAAAGCACTGGGGAAGTTTGAAACATTGAGGCGAACGTGAAAGTTGAATGAGGGTTCAGTGCCGACTGCCTACCTTTTGATTGCTGATGGGATCTCTCTGCTGCTGGAGTTGTCTTCTGTGCCAACCCATCACTGTGTGGCGCCTCACTGTGGCCGGAGGGTAGGATTCTGCATTTGAGTGGAGTCTCTCACGGTTTTTATATTGTATTTTCGACAGTTCTTTCTCGTTGTTTTTTTTTTGTGTGAGGGGAGGGCGTTTGGGGTTGAAGTCCTTGTTTAGTTTTGTTAGTTTTTTTGTGCGGTGGGGTTGATGCTCTTGTTCCATTTTATTCGTTTTTTTGTGGGGGAAGGGCATTTGTGGGTCGTGTTCTTGTGTTTTGTGCAGGGGAGGGGGTTTTGAGGGCTGATGATCATGTTGCCATTCTTTTTTGTGGGGGGGGGGGTTGATGTTTCTCTTTGATTGACTTCCGTGGTTTTCTTTGTTTCATGGCTATCTGGAGAGACGAATCTCAGAGTTATATACTGCATACATACTTTGATAATAAATGACCTTCTGAACTAGGTTCAGGAGTCAGTCTGCAATCTATGGATAAAGCGTGTTGCAGCCCACTTCAACCAAATCTCTTGCACGTGTGGACATAGGCCATGCGTTTTCATGACACTAAATGTGTAGCGGGATATATAAACCCTTACCTTTGTTTGTATGAACTTTGTACTAATATAGATTTGTGTTGAAGTACTTCCTTTGAAATAAAGCATTTTTGTTGAGTTAAGACACCAGACCAAAGAAGATCTTAAGCTGGATGACTTGCTTTCCTATACACGGAAGATGCTATACAGGGGAGGAGAAGAATATATTTGAATATATTGTTTTGGGAGTTTGGAAGGCAGGTAGAATTGGAAATGTTAAACTCTAAGGAGGCTGGTTTACTGGGCCATTGATAGAGAGAGACACATGTTCAAATCCCACTATGGCAGCAACAGGAATTTAAGCTTATGTAATAAAGTAAGAGAATTAGAATTGGCAAGTGTAAAACTATTGACCGATGTAAGGTCCTTCAGCGAAGATGACCACTGTTTTTGCCCAGTCTGGTCTAGAGGGGTCTCTAAACCAACCAGCATAGTCGACTCTGAAAATAATTCTGAAAACCAGTGACCATCAGGGATAATTAGAGAAGGACAACATATACTGGTCTTATTAGAGACATTCACATCTAATGAGGAAGGGGAAGAACAATTTGCAATGGGCTGGATTACATTTACAGCTGTTCAGCATGGATATAATGACAGAGCAACCTCTCGAATATATCATAACAATTTTATCAGTGATGAGTCTGTTGAAGAGGTTGAGGATGATGAAGGTTTCGATGTGAATGATAGAATTTCAATGGCACTGAACTAAATGGCAGAAAATACATCTGTTGATGGTGGTACCAAGAGAATGAAGAAGCAAGGATGAGAGAATTTGCATAGATGGTTAAGGATAAAATGATGCTAAGCCATGAGGGAATGTAGTTAATAATAATTATTTATTTATAGAGCGCTATTCATGCAGACGATATAGTTCAAAGTTCTTTACAATGGGATAAAGTGCAAGCATGAAAATAAAAAAAATGGTAATAAAAGACAAACATGTTTGTTAAAATCAAGGTTAACGCCCCATCTGTGGGGGGCAGAACAGGCCCATATCTAAAGCAGAGCATGACGCCTTGAACTTAAGCATTGAGCTCCATTGGACTGCACAGAGGCAGAAATACCATGGAGCTCACTGAAGAGCGAGTGTATTCTCCAGCCAGAGGCTAAAGTTAATGGTTCATTTATCAGGAAATTCAGGAACCTCAGGTATAAAGGATGGTGATGGAACTGAGCAAAAGCACCTCTCATTTCTTCATGACTGTAACAGCTCCTCATTAAGGTCTCATCATGACATGGAACTTCCTAAAATGCATCACGTATCCTTGGCTGATTGTAAATACTCAACTCCCCCTCCTAAGTATCATGATCATACTTGGGCTTCCAGAGTAAATGGTGCATCCTCAGGGTCTGAGGTTAAAGTGTTTGACCCAGTGATGTCAAGAGACATTTTGCCAGTGGTGGCTCAAGAGACTGAAATTGGCAAGTGTGATTTCCTTGCCGAGTCCAGCCATTCTGAAAGGATCCAATCGAACTGGGAGGAAAGACAAGCCACATGTTCTGAGCAAGTCTATATGATGTCGAACCCGTCTGATATTATTTCCTTGTGGAAAACGCACAAGTTAATTCTGCCCTGTTAAACTGTTTCTCTGAGCTCCCACCATAATTGAAGAAATGGTACATTAAGTCATAACATGCAACAACATTCCAGGGGTTCACAACCTGGGGTCTACGGACCCTTTCCTTAATGGTATTGGCCCATAGCATAAAGGTTGGGAATTCCTGATTGATGTGATTGAAATGTGTGATCATTGCTTCTCTAAAGTTGGAAGCCAGTTAGTAATTCTACTGAAATTAATCTTTAGCACCCAAAAATTCAACATCCAGTTACAGTATTTTGGTAACCACTGGTGAATATACAGAAATAATCCTGACAATACTTAAAGATGTTAAGGGCCTTGTTTTGATGTTCTGAAGGGTTTAGTTAGTCTATTTTGTGATCAAAGGAGCAGAGTTTAATGAAAGAGTTAACTGAGAAATATTGTAGGGTCTCACGATGACTGAAAAGAGTCTGCTTCGAAGGAGGAGTGTGCAAGACTGACGGACGGTGAAGTTGACACACAGCTAAGTGGCAAACTGGAGGTGATCGAACCAGAGAGTGAAAGAGGCAAATCGGAGCATGATCGAACAACGAGCAAGTTTCAGTCTCATTCATTCGGTTTTTCTTTATACAAGGTCTGAACATGTTCTGAGTGATGTCAAAAGTTTTTTTAAAATTTATTCGATTTTCAAGATGCGGATTTTGCTGACAAGACCATCCCTAATTGGCATGAGAGTGGAGGTGAGCTGCCAACTCAAACCACTGCAGTCCTGAAGGTGATGCTTTTCAATTCTATTTGAAGGGAATTTCAGGATTTAGAAGCAGTGACAATTAAGGAACTGCAGTATTTTCCAAGTCAGGGTGTATGGGGGTGGGGAGGAGGTGGGAGAGCTCTCTGACACTGAATATTGGGAAATTTGGGCAAGGAGACTTGAGGTAACAGGTGCACATGTACAAACCCCATTTCCAGAAAAGTTGGGATATTTTCCAAAATGCAATAAAAACAAAAATCTGTGATATGTTAATTCATGTGAATCTTTATTTAACTGACAAAAGTACAAAGAAAAGATTTTCAATAGTTTTACTGACCAACTTAATTGTGTTTTGTAAACATACACAAATTTAGAATTTGATGGCTGCAACACACTCAACAAAAGTTGGGACAGAGTTAAAATAAGATTGAAAAGTGCACAGAATATTTAAGTAACACCGGTTTGGAAGATTCCACATTAAGCAGGCTAATTGGTAGCAGGTGAGGGATCATGACAGGGTATAAAAGTAGTGTCCATCAAAGGCTCAGTCTTTGCAAGCAAGGATGGGTCGTGGCTCACCCCTTTGTGCCAAAATTCGTGAGAGAATTGTTAGTCAGTTCAGAAGGAACATTCCTCAACGCAAGATTGCAGAGAATTTAGGTCTTTCAACATCTACAGTGCATAATATTGTGAAAAGATTCAGAGAATTCAGAGATATCTCAGTGCGTAAAGGGCAAGGTCGGAAACCACTGCTGAATGTGCGTGATCTTCGAGCCCTCAGGCGGCACTGCCTAAGAAACCGTCATGCTACTGTGACAATTATAGCCACCTGGGCTCGGGAGTACTTCGGAAAACCATTGTCACGCAACACAGTCCGTCGCTGCATCCAGAAATGCAACTTGAAACTGTATTATGCAAGGAGGAAGCCCCATACATCAACTCTATGCAGAAACGCCGGCGAGTTCTCTGGGCCCGAGCTCATCTCAGATGGACTGAAAGACTGTGGAACCGTGTGCTGCGGTCAGATGAGTCCACATTTCAGCTAGTTTTCAGAAAAAACAGGCGTCGAGTTCTCCATGCCAAAGATGAAAACGGCCATCCAGATTGTTATCAGCAAAAGGTGCAAAAGCCAGC